>NC_043707.1:73039171-73042315 GCF_006229205.1 Suricata suricatta
AGAAAAATCTTAGCATGAGATAATGGAATTTTCTGGAGCTTTGGCTAAAGAGCTGGAAAGTTTTTATTCGAGCTGTTTTGGAGATAGCTTACCCCATCTCTCTGCCTGTGCACATACACATAAGATAAGGAGCTTCAGAAAATAGAGAGCCACTGGGTGTACACCAAACCCAGAACAAGGGAAGATATTCCCAAAGAAGGGGCTAAGTCCAGAACAGGCTGCAATGGCTCCGCATCTCTGTGCGAGGGGATGCTTGGGCCCCCGGCGCTCTCCAGCACCTGTGCAAGGGTCAACACGCTGCTCACAGCCACCTTTCCCGACACGGATCTCTCTCTTCCTAGCTGTGTTGGCCAAGTGACTCAACCTTGCTGAGTCATTTCCTCATCTGCAAAGTAAGAGGCAGTAATAATAATGACAATAAGAATACCTACTTTATACGGTTTAAGGATTAAATATGATCATGAATATATGAAAAACACCTGTTAGTATTATGGGCAGCACGTAAGTGCTCAGTAAATGTTATCAAAAAGTCAAGGAAGTGAACTTCAGTCTGCCATGGCACTGTGTCCCCTGTGTGAAAAGGAAGTGGAGACATTCATTTAGCCATTTCACAAATATTTATTGAATGTCTTTGAGGTATCAGACACTAAGTGACAGGAATTCAGACATGAATAAGAGGAATCGCTTCTGATGGTTAAGTTGAGCCACTCAACAAATAAATGTAATGTTGGGTTTGATGAGTGCTTTGAAGAAAAATGAGGCCAGGTAGGGTGATTTCAGGTGAGGAAGAGCATTTCAGAGAGGCTGGTCCGGAGATCTACGGGGAGGTAACAGATGAGCAGAGCCGGGAAGCACGTGATAGGAAAAGCCTTGAGGAGCCTGAGGAAGAGCATTGTGAGCAGAGGGAATAGCGGCGCACAAGCCCTAAGGGAAGAGCAAGGCGGGAATGTGCGATGAAGCCACTGGGCAAGAAAGACTGAAGGTCAGTGACAAGCGAAAGCCAGGAGTCCAGAGCATTAGAGGGCCTGGTAAAGACTTTGGGCTTAATTTGGAATGTGTTGGATAATAATACAATGAGTAGGATTTACGATTTTGAAAGATAATTCTGGCTGCTTTCGAGGGAATAAAATAGGTTCAAATGGGGGCTATTGCAGCAGCTTTGAAAAGAGTTGATAGTTATTTGGACTAAGGTTTGATGGAGGAGGTGACCTCAGAAGGAAGCAAGTGCAGGGGCGCCTGGGTGGCAACCGTTGGTTGAGCCTAACTTCAGCTCAGGTCCTGACCTCACAGTTCATGGGTTCAAGCCCTCCAGGAAAGAGGCTTCTGGTTATTTTGCCATTATTAATTCAGTGTATAATTTGAATGGCCCCATTTCCTATCCATTTGCTTCTGTAGATAGTCACCAGGATGACCAAGTGGATGTTATCTAATAAATCTAAGTCAAGGAAGCTAAGCATTCTGTTTATGATTCTATTGCTTCTTTTGCCCAGGTTCTTTGCTTTCCCATAATCATTCTGCCTGTCTTCAGAATTCTTGACATGATCATTTTAATTGTTCTGCATTACTTCCTATTTTTAATTTTGTTAGATGGCGTTTAATAAGGCTTCAGTTTTGATTATAGAATGCATGCTTTTTAGAAATTTTACTTGGTCTCTGTTTCTCTGCTTAAACTTAACAGTGGTAGAGTTCTGTTTCATCCAAAGGTATCATATGTAGCTTATTTCCCTTGGTTCAGAGATTCCACAGGAGAGCTACCAACTCAATTCAGATTGTCCCGCACATATAAGGTAGGTCTTATTCCTCAGTGAATTCCAACTCTATAAGAACACATCTTTCATTGATGAAGAAAAAAAACCTCGAATTAGGGTCACCCAGGCAGTAGAGTTGGGATTTAAGGAATGTACAATTACGGCCATTGCTGTCTTGTCCTCACTCATGCTAGAACAACTCATGGTACTTTTTTCTTGCACTGGAAAGGAATATTTAAAAAAAAAAAAGGCTGAGAGCCAGTTAAGTTATTATTTTAATCAGAATTTTCAATTATAAAAAACAAGAACTTTAAAATTGGGGTTTGAAACAAAAACAATTATTCCATAACATTGCAAAATATTCTCATTGCTTAGTAAAGGCAAACTATAAATTATAAACTTTCCCCCTTACATTTAATCTCATATCAGGTCAAAGCCCAATTATATCTGAGGAGTGGGTCTTTCTTCAAAATAAGAGATTGCACTCTCAATGTTTTAAAAACACCCCCTCCCTGACACGTACACATAAACTGTCAAACATTGGCAGACAGTCCAAGGCATTTCTGTAAATTCTATGAAAAGATTTTGCATCTTAGTATCTTCCTGAAATTTATTCTACTTGCTTTAGGATTCAAAAATTCAAAAAAGACTGTCTGGTGAAAAGCAAGGCGAGGCCAAGCGTCAGTAGCGACAGCTCCCCCAAGCAGCAATAGCCACAGTGACACCTCTGTCCCTGTTGGGCAGCTGCTACATGGACACCTTTTTGGTAGCTGTCCATGCATGCAGACAGAAGCCATATTTTTAAGTTTGTTTATTTATTTTGAGAGAGAGAGCGCAATTAGCGTAGAGGCAGAGAGAGAGGAAGAATCCCAAGCAGGCTCCAAGCCACCAGCATAGAGTCCAATATGGGGCTTATATTCACAAATCGTGAGATCACGACCTGAGCCGAAACCAGGAGTCAGATGCTTAACTGACTGAGCCACCCAGGTGCCCCTGAGAAGCCATTTTAAAGGGTTAGCTTTACAGTTGTCAGGTTTTTCCTACACTTCTCTAATTGGAGTTCATGAGACACGTTGCTTCTGAGTCTCTGCATTCAAGGCAGAGATGAATGTAGAGCCCTTTTTTCATTAAACAAACTGACTGTATGGATAAGAGATGAAAGAGATTGGTTGAACACTACTTCCTGTCAGACACAGCAAAGATTTTTAGTTGATCATGAATTTATTATGAGTCAAGAGGTGTATCACTGCCTAGAAAGCTAAGACAGAAAGCATTAGGGCATGTCAGCCCCTACGAAGTAACAATGTTGCCGTATGCCGCATTGGCCAGATCATACCTGATCTGGAATGTACAGATTAGCTTTGCACCACATCCTTTATCAAAAAAGATTATGGGC
>NC_043707.1:73042415-73043971 GCF_006229205.1 Suricata suricatta
TGAGGAGCCTCCAATCATCTGGGTCCAGATCCTGAGTCAACTGGCAGTTCACATCTTTTTTTGATCATGTTCCTCCAATGAATGGCTAAAAGATTTTTAAGATACAGATACTCATTCTGAGCTTGGCAGTTTGAATATAAGCATCTAATTTTGCTTCCTCTCATGTTTAAACTCCAGTAAAAACCTAAGCCCACAAAAACAAGGAGATGACAGCAACATAATTTTGGAAGCTGGAAAGCATGAGAGGTAAGTGCCCCAAATCCCAACAGTAGAGGAAGTTGAGAAATAACCCAATTTAAACCCCAGTATCCTTAAAATGTTCCAGGACTGCAAGAGGTGCCTCAAGAATTAGAGGAAAAGGGGGAATCCGGAGAGGCTGTCTGGAAATTAGAGGGGTTGGGGCACCTGGGTGGTTCAGTCAGTTAAGCGTCTGACTTCGGCTCAGGTCATGATCTCACAGTTCGTGGGTTCAAGCCCCGCGTTGGGCTCTGTGCTGACAGCTAGCTCAGAGCCTGGAGCCTGCTTCGGATTCTGTGTCTCCTTCTCTCTCTGACCCTCCCTCTTCGCATTGTCTCTCTTTGTCTCTCAAAATAAATTAAAAGAATGAAAATTAGGGGGATTAAGATGAAAGCAACTGAACAAGCAGGTCATTTCTCCAGCCTTACGTCTCTAGGCAACCGTCCCTCTCCCATCTTGACCAAAGTCTGGAGGTTTCATTCTCTGAAGTGAGTAAATTCTCCAACGCTCTTCAAGGAGAAAGATAAGAAAACTGGAAGAGCCATCCAGCAGATAAAAAATCATCAATTAAGTAATTAAAGAAAAACATCCAGGACTGTAACACGTGAGGTTTCAGAATGAAAGGGCAAAGAATAGATCCTAAAAGCTTCTAGAGAAAAAAAAAAAAGTCACAAAAGATCAATCAGAAAGTCATCAGGTTTCTCAACAGCAATGCCTGGAGCTCAAAGACAATGAAGGAATACATTTGAAATTCTTAAAGAATAGGATTTCCACTTAAAAGTATTAGTCAAGTGGGAAAGTCATTTAAAACATCAAAATACTTACCTACCAGACAGTCTGTCTCAAGCAACCACTAGGGAATGTGTTTTACCAAAACAAGGAAGGAAACTATGAAAGAGTAAAAGGGGAGACAGCAGGAGTTGGGCCTTTGGGAGGAGCTTAGGTCATGAGGTAGGCATCCTCCTGAATAAAACTGGTGCCCTTATAAAAGGGGCCCTAGAGGGGTGCCTGGGTGGCTCAGTCGGTTAATCATCCAACTTCGGCTCAGGTCATGATCTCACAGCTTGTGGGTTCGAGCCCCGCGTTGGGCTCTGTGCTGACAGCTCAGAGCCTGGAGCCTGCTTCAGATTCTGTGTCTCCCTCTCTAACCCTCCCCTCTCATTCTGTCTCTCTAAAATAAATAAAAAACATTAAAAAAAAGGGGGGGACCCTAGAAAGTCCCATCACCTTCCTGCTGCCTTGTGAGGATACAATGTGAAGAGAGCCACCTTTGTGCTAAGAAGCAGGCTCTCACCAGGCACCAAACCTGCCAGGGACTC
>NC_043707.1:73044071-73048498 GCF_006229205.1 Suricata suricatta
TGCTAGCAAGGAAGGAGGATGAGATATTTCCTAAGCAACACCTTCCATTGTTTTCCAAGAAAGTGAATATTTAGTTTGAAAGAATGTCAGCACTAGAGCAGTACCTGGGAAGGAAGAATATTCTGCTTCCCCTTGCTTTTCCCCATCTCCCTTCCTGCTAGGCACCTCAAAACAACCCCGGAAGGGCAGTGAAAATTGGTCTTTACTTTTCCTTCTGCCCACAGTTAATAAGGCATTGGGGAACTTTAATCAAACACCCTTTTGCAGGCAATCTGGAAACCACGTGACACCGAGTTTGAGGACTCCTGGTTGAACTCCTACTAAACCAGGAAAGGCGTCGTCCTGTGAAAATTAGAAGGAAGCCTCCTTTAGGATGGAGTCAGGAGGCCAGGCAGGGGGAGCGCTCACACTCGACTACTCCTCATCAACAAGGAGAGCAGGTGGATTCCACTTCACCACCCTAGCAGGGGGAAGACTTTCCTCCGCCCTGGCAACAGCCCAGCCAATGAGACAGCATTACAACTCAGCCAATGAAATGCAACTCTACTTAAAGTAAACTCATTTACTCCGACTGACATTCTGTTTTTAACAGCCTTCCTAGCTCCTTCTTTCCTCCACGGAAGTGTTTTTCTCCTTTGTTCTGTGGAGCTGCCTATGGTTTTGCTGTCGCTTGTTTGTCCTGGTTTGCAATTCTCTGCTCTTCCTGGAAAAACACTTTTTGCCGGTAAAAGAGCTGGCAGTTTTCTTTTCAAGGTTAATATTCCTTATTGTGCAGAAGTGGGATCCGGAGAAGACCCCCAACAGCTCTGAAGCTGGTGAGCAAATGGGTGCTGGTTCCCAGAGGGCCTGGGTTCACTGCTTTCTCACCCACCCTGGGGTTTGAGGGTAAGTTTTATCCTGGATGTTGAGCTCCATGCTTTGTGTGTGAATTCTACAGGCATTATTTGGGATTTGTTTTAAGGCCTTTGTTTGTTTGTTTGTTTGTCTTTTGGTTTTTTTCTCTATGAGAATACTCATTTGGCCTTGGGTGGCACTCCTGTTTGGAACCGGACTGTTCCCACTGGAACAGATTCCTTTGGAACTGGGCTGTTCTGTTAAAACTGCTGTTTAGAAAGTTTTCTCTTTGTGCTAGAGAAAAACCTCCATGAAATGGGATCCCAGTCATCAGAGTGCTTTGAGGTTGCCCCCCACCAGACTCTGGTTGGTTTTGTTTTAAAATGGTAGTCCCTCTCTGTTCACATTTATAACTAAATGGACTGAACCAAAATTTAGAATATCAATGGCTATTGTGGGGAATTTCTATCTCCCCAAACTTGTTTTACTCAAAATTAAATTAGAAAGCAGAGGCTCCAAAACAAAAAGTGAATAGGATGCTTATATTAAATGGTACCCTGAGGCTCCCAGATGTTTTCAGGATTTTAAGTTTGCCTCTTTGCAAGATGCTATTTCTAATCTAACTGAGGTAAACGAACCATTGAAAGGAGTCAAAATGGCTTCTGAGGACCCTGTTTCCCCACCTTGCCTTCTTTGCAGACAGGAATCTCTCTCCCTCCTTCATCTCCTGAGCCTATTAAAATCTTTAAAGTTAAGTCTTTTGAGGATCTAAATAAAACCCAAGTTTCTCATATTCCCTGGACTAAGGCTGAATTGTGAGCCATGAAGTTTCCTAAGGTGACTGAGGACCCCCTAAATTTGCTGAAGAATTTAGTATAGATTTTCAGACTTCGCTTCATTTCTCAGATTTACATTAATTAGTTCACCTGCTTGGTGGTAAGGACCAGGCCAAAGATGGGATGAAACCAGCGCAGGAGGTAACATCCTGAAGGTGATTTAAAGAACCACCTAACTTTGGGCAAGATGCTAGAACACTCGCTGGAAATTTCTCCTGAGCAATTAGGGTAGCTTTTGTTAAGCCTGCTCATTGAAACAAGATTCAGGCTTGCACACAGAAGCCTGATGAACCTGTTCATGACTGTTACAATCAACTCCGAACGGTATTTTAAGAATTTTCTCATCTTCATTTAGATGTTGAATTTACCTGGATCGCATTTAGTTCTGTTTGTTATTGGGCTTACCTGGGATCTTTCTCTTTTAGTTAAAAGGATCAGGATGGAATAGGAAACTCACTGCACCAGACTTAGTTAATTTGGTAAATCTGCTTGCTTACATCTTAGATGAATCACCTGAAAGACTGCTAAAATTCTCAATTTTTAACTCCAGCAAATGAAGGCCCCTAAACAAAATGAAAAAACCCTTAGTTTCTGTAGTTGCTGCAGAGAGCCAGGACATTGGGAGAATTTTTTTTAATGAATTTAAGTGTTCCAGGTAACTTTAGCCTTCTATTCGGTCTTTCCAATGTCCTTCTAATTCCCAGTGACAGAGCTCCAAGGAATTATAGGGGCTCTTCTCAATCCTCCCTCTTAATTGGCTTCAGAGAAACCACTGTCCAGACTTGGAATTAAAATGTCTCTGTCCTTATTGACCCCAGAACTACACTCTCGGGGTTTAACCCTAGTGCCACAAAGCAGGACCTAAGAGCACTATAACAGTTCAAATAGTGGGGATCTCTAATAAACCTCAACAGGATCCCATCTCTGAACCTTTTTTTTTCCTTTTGTCTAGGCCATTTGAGACCTACACTTTTTTCTCCTTAGTTATTATCCCCCATCCATTTATTGGGCTGAGATTTCTTAGATAAGTATCATGCCAACATTTTTCCCAAAAGGGGGAAAATAATTCTTGAATTTGACAATAGTAATAAAAATAGCCAAAGAGGGAAATTAAATTTGTTCCTATTGGCTGAGCTACCATCCTTTTTATGGGCAGAAAACCTCCACTGACATTGGCAAAATGCACAGTGCACCTCCCATCAAGATTCAAATAGATCTCTTAATCCCTCCTGCATAATTAATACCCTATAAATAAGCCTCTCAAGGAGACATCAAGCCCATTATAGAATATTGCAAGGCTTGGGCTTTATTATCCTGCACCTGTGCGGGTAATGCCCCAATTTTACCTGTGAGAAAACCCGATGACTGTGGGTGGAGGTTTGTCCGGGGCCTGCCAGCAATAAATAACCTAGTCATTCCATAGCCCCCTGTGGCTGCTAACACCCAAATATCCACTCCCACCGAAAGCGAATTTGCAGTGTAATTGATCTATGCAGCATGTTTTTAGTACTCCAGTTAATGAGCATAGCCAATATCTTCTAGCTTTTACTTGGGAAGAAGGGAAACCTACCCAAATGGCGATGCCCCAGGGTTTCACAAATAGTCCTTTTTACTTTTCATGAAACTTAAAAGCTGACTTGGATGTTCTGCAGGCTCTATCCTGTTCGAATACGTAGATGATTTGCTTCTCTGCTCCCCTTCTCGAACTTCTTCACAGGAAGAAAGAATCTTCCTGTTGAAACTTTTGGACTCAAAAGGACTCAAAGTCTACAAAGAAAAACTGCAGTGTGCTCAAATTCAGGTTTGATAATTGAGGCACCTGATTGATGGTTCTTACCTAAAGGAAGAAAATGGTAAGTATCGTACTGAGTATCCTAGTGCAACTCCTTTTGAAGTCCTTGAAACAGCACTTTTATATTTTGGATACTGAATAGTATCCAACAGGCTGAATCATATGGCTTTACTTGAATTTATACCATAGCCAAGGATAAAATCGTAAACATGTATACTGTTAGTTGGTATGTCTTTGGGGTAGCTCATAACTTGGAAATATTAAGGAGACAATGGGTTGTCCTTACCTCCAATGGAAATAGAATTTAAAACGGCTCCTATGGGGTGCCTGGGTGGCTCAGTGAGTTGAGCATCTGACTTTATTTCTGGTCTTGATCTCACAGTTCATGAGTTTGAGCCCCACATTGGGTTCAGAGCCTGGAGCCTGCTTTGGATTCTGTGTCTCCCTCTCCCTCTGTCCCTTTGTCTCTCAAAAATGAACGTTAGAATTTTTTTAATGGCTCCTATGTCCAAAATTTATTAGATGCCATATTTTTGTCCACTCATCTGGCTTTCAAGGTTCCTGGGCATTCCAGACTCACTCCCTCTAAGCCAAAGTAATCCACCTCACTGGTATTTCTGCCAAAATTGCTACTCTCAAACTCAATAGCCAAACCTCTGCCCCAGCTCAAAGGGATGTTCTCCCAAATGATAATTTTGGAAAAATTGATAAGGGATGCCTAATAGCTGGTCCTAGAGAGGGAAAAACAATATTGGAAATCTAATAATTGTTGGCTCCATAAAAAAATAATTCTGGTTTAGACCAAATAATAATCTGGCCCTGCCAAAAATTCTAAGATTCCCCGCACTTCACACTGTACATGCATCGAACCATTGGTCTGGTGACAAAGGATAGCCTTTATGGACCAATTTTGGTGAAGAAAAGTTAATGAGGCTGTCCAAAGTGCCTACCATCCAGAGAAACCT
>NC_043707.1:73048598-73057416 GCF_006229205.1 Suricata suricatta
CCCTGATGGTTAGCGATGTTGAGCATCTTTTCACATGTCTGTTGGCCATCTGAATGTTGTTTTTGAAGAAATGTGTTCATGTCTTCTGCCCATTTCTTAATTGGATCATTTGGAATATATGTTGAACTGTATAAGTTCTTTATGTATTTTGGATACTAACCTTTTATCAGACATGTCATCTGTAAATATCTTTTCCCCTTCTGTAGATTGCCTTTTGGTTTTGTTGATTGCTTCCTTCCCTGTACAGAAGCTTTTTATTTAGATGTAATCCCAATAGTTTATTTTTTCTTTTTTGTCTTGCCTCGGGAGACATCTAGAAAAATGTTGCTATGGCCAGTGTCAGAGAAATTACTGCCTGTATTTTCCTTTAGGATTTTTATGGTTTCAGGTCTCACATATAGGTCTTTAATCCATTTTGAGTTTATTTTTCTGTATGATTTGAGAAAGTGGTCCAATTTCATTCATTTGCATTGAGCTATCCAGTTTTCCCAGCATTGTTTGTTAATGAGACTCTTTTTCCCATTGCATATTCTTGCCTCCTTTGTCAAAGATTAATTGTCCATATAATTGTGTTTATTTCTGAGCTATGTATTTTCTTTCATTAATCTATGTGTCTTTTTTTGTGTCATACCATACTTTTTTGATTACTACAACTTTTCAGTATATCTTGAAATCTAGGATTGTGATACCTCCAGTTTTGTTCTATTTTAAGATTGCTTTGGCTATTCGAGGTCTTTTGTGGTTCCATAGAAATTTTATTATTCTCCTAGTTTTGTGAAAAATACTGTTGTTATTTTGATAGGGGTTACATTACATCTGCAGATTGCTTTGGATAGTATGGACCTTTTAACAATATTAACCCTTTCAATCCATGACTGTGGAATATCTTTCAATTTTGGTGTCTTCAGTTGCTGTCATCAGTGTTTTATAGTTTTCAGAGTACAGGTCTTTCACCTCCTTGGATGTTTATTCCTAAGTATTTTATTATTTTTGGTGCAATTGTAAATGGGATTGTTTTCTTAACTTCTCTTTTTGCTTAACTGACTGAGCCACCCAGGCGCCCCTTAACTTCTCTTTTTGCTACTTTATTATTAGTGTATAGAAATATAATGGATTTATCTATATTGATTTTTTTTTTTAAGCCAGTGACCTTACTAAATTCATGTAACAGTTACAGTAGTTTTTTTGGTGAAGTTTTTAGGGTTTTCTTATATGTAGTATCATGTTATCTACAAGTAGTGACAGTTTTACTTCTTTCTTACCAATTTGGATGACTTCTATTTCTCTTTCTTGCCTGATTGCTGTGGTTAGGACTTCCAGTACTATGTTGACTAAAAGTGGTGAAAATAGACACCCTTGACTTGTTCCTCATCTTAGGGGGAAAGCTCTCAATTTTTTACCATTGAATATGATGTTAGCTGTGAATTTTTCTTATATAGCCTTTATTATGTTGAGGTACTTTCCCTCTAAATATACTTTGACAGTTGAATGGGTGTTTTACTTTGTCAAATACATTTTCTGCCTCTACTGAAATGATCATATGTTTTTATCCTTTCTCATGCAGATGTGATGTTATCATGTTGATTGATTTGTGAATATTGAACCACATTTCCATTCCAGGAATAAATCCCATTTGATTGTGGGGAATGATTTTTTAAAACGTATTGTTGGATTCAATTTGCTAATATTTTGTTGAGGATTTTTTGTGTTTATGTTCATGAGAGATATTGGCCTTAGTTGGTGTTCTCATTCTCTCTCATTCACATTCTCTCTCATTCATTCATTCTCTCTCTCTCTCTCTCTCTCTCTCTCTGTTTTTGTAGTGTCTTTGTCTGATTCTGGTGTCCAGGTAATGCTGGCCTTATTGAATGAATTTGGAAGCTTTCCTTTCTCTTCTATTTTTTTTGGAGTAGTATGAGAAGAATAGATATTAGCTGTTCTTTAAATGTTTGGTAGAATTCACCTGTGAAGCCATTTGGTCCTGGATTTTTGTTTGTTGGGCATTTTTTGATTACTGATTCAATTTCATTGTTAGTGATCAATCTGTTCAAATTTTCTATTTTCTTGATTGCATTTCAGGAGGTTATAAGTTTCTAGGAATTTATTAATTTCTTCTAGGTTGTCTAACTTGTTGGCATATAAGTTTTCATAATATTCTCATAATCCTCTGTATTTCTATGGTACTGGTTATTTCTCCAGTTTCATTTCTGACTTTGTGTCTGTCTTTCTTTCATAGTTCTGGTTAAAGTTTGTTAATTTTGTTGATCTTTTCAAAGAACTGACTCTTGATTTTATTATTCTGTTCTATTTTTTTTTTTTAGTTTCCATTTCATTTATTTTTTTTTAATTTTTAAAAATGTTTTATTTATTTTTGAGAGAGACAGAGCATGAGCAGGGGAGGGGACAGAGACAGAGAGGGAGACACAGAATCTGAAACAGGCTCCAGGCTCTATGCAGGGCTCGCTTGAACTCAAGAGCTGTGAGATCATGACCTGAGCCGAAGTCAGACTGTCAACCGACTGAACCACCCAGACGCCCCTCCATTTCACTTATTTCTAATCTTTATTATTTCCTTTTTCTTCTGTTTTGGGGTTTTGTTTGGTCTTCTTTTTCTGGCTCCTTTAGGTGTAAGTTTAGGTTGTTTGAGATTTTTCTTTTTTTAAACAAAATTTAAAAATGTTTTTTAAATGTTTATTTTTGAGAGAGAGAGAGAGAGAGAGAGAGAGAGAGAGAGAGAGAGAGAGAGAGAAAGCAAGCGTGCGCGCGCGCAAGCACAAGCTGGGGAGGAGCAAAAAGAGGGAGACACAGAATCCAAAACAGGCTCCAATCTCTTGAGTTGTCAGCACAGAGCCTGACATGGGAGTTGAACCCACTAACCGTGAGATCATGACGTGAACCAACGTGGGATGCTTAACCAATTTAGCCACCCAGGCAGCCCCCCTTCTGAGAATAGCTTTTGTTTTGGATGGTTGTATTTTCATTTTCATTTGTCTCTATGAATTTTTAAATTTCCTCTATCATTTCTTGGTGTTGACCCTTTCATTGTTTAGTAGTATGATGTTTGGGATTGCATTGAATGTGTAGATTGCTTTGGGTAAAAATGACATTTTAACAATGTTTATTCTTCTGATCCATGAACATGGAATGTTTTTCCATTTCTTTGTGTCATCTTCAATTGCCTTCATAAGTTTTCTATAGTTTTCATCACACAAATCTTTTATATCTTTGGTTAGGTTTATTTCTAGGTATTTTATGTTTTTTTGTGCAGTTGTGAATGGGATCAATTTCTCGATTTCTTTCTGTTGCTTCATTATTGGTGTATAAAAATGCAACCGATTTCTGTACACTGATTTTTGTACCCTTCGACTTTGCTTAATTCAGTTGGTCGGGTTTTCCATGTAGAGTATCATGTCATCTGTGAAAAGTGAAAGTTTGACTTCATCTTTGCCACTTCTGCTGCCTTTTATTTCCTTTTGTTGTCTGATTGCTGATGCTAAGGCTTCCAGCACTCTGTTAAACAGCAGTGGTGAGAGTGGACACCCCTGTCGTGTTCCTGATCTCAGGGGGAAAGCTCTCAGTGTTTCCCCATTGAGGATGATATTAGCTGTGGGCTTTTCCTAAATGGCTTTATGATGTTTAAGTAAGTTCCTTTTATCCTGACTTTGCTGAGGGTTTTTATTAAGAAAGGATGCTGTATTTTGTCAAATGCTTTTTCTGCATCTATCAAAGGATCATATGGTTTTTATCTTTTCTTTTGATCACATTCATGGATTTGCAAATATTGAACCAGCCCTGTAATCCCAGAATGAATCACACTTGATCATGGTGGATAATTCTTCTTAGATGCTGTTGAATTCGATTTGCTAGTATCGTGTTGAATATTTTTGCATCTGTATTCATCAAGGATATTGGCCTGTAGTTCTCTTTTTTTTTTTTTTCTGGGTCTCTGTCCAGTTTGGGAATCTAAGTGATTCTGGCTTTGTAGAATGAGTCTGGAAGTTTTCCTTCTATTTCTATTTTTGGGAATAGCTTGAGAAGAATGGGTATTAACCTTGTTTTAAATGTCTGGTAGAATTCCTCAGGGAAGCCATCTGGCCCTGGGCTCTTATTCATTGGGAGATTTTTGATAACAGATTCGATTTCTTCACTGGTTATGGGTCTGTTCAAATTTTCTATCTCTTCCCGTTTGAATTTTGTTAGAGCATGTGTGTTTAGAAATTTGTCCATTCCTTCTAGGTTGTCCAGTTTGTTGGCATATAATTTTTCATAGTATTCCCTGATAATTGATTGTATTTCTGAGGGATTGGTTGTAATAGCTGTATTTTCATTCATGATTTTGTCTATTTGGGTGTTTTCTCTTTTCTTTCTGAGGAGCCTAGCTAGAAGTGTATCAATTTTATTTTTTCAAAAAACCAACTCTTGGTTTCATTGATCTGTTCAACTGTTTTGTTGTTGTTGTTGTTGGATTCTATATTGTTTATTTCTGCCATGATCTTTATTATTTCTCTTTTTTTGCTGGGTTTGGGGTGCTCTTGCTGTGCCCCTTCTAGTTCTTTAGATGTGCTGTTAGATTTTGAATTTGCACTTTTTCTAGTTTTTTGAAATAGGCCTGGATTGCAATATACTTTCCTCGTAGGACTGTCTTTGCTGCGTCCCAAAGATTTTGGATTGTTGTATTTTCATTTTCATTTGTTTCCATATATTATTTATTTCTTCTCTAATTGCCTGATTGGCCCAATTGTTCTTAAGTAGGGTGGTCTTTTACTTCCATGTTTTTGGAGGTTTTCCAGACTTTTTCCTGTGAGTGATTTCAAGTTTCATAGCGTTGTGATCTGAAAGTGTGCAGGGTATGATCTCTGTTTGTTTATACTTATGGAAGGCTGCTTTATGCCCCAGTATGTGATCTATCTTGGAGAATTTGCCATGAGCTCTTGAGAAGAAAGTGAATTCCCTAGCTTCAGGATGCAGATTTCTAAATATATCTATCAATTCCATCTGTTCCAATGTGTCATTCAGGTCCATTGTTTCCTTAGTGATTGTCTGTCTAGTTGCTCTATCCATTGCTATAAGTAGAGTATTAAAGTCCCCTGCTATTAGCACGTTCTTATCACTAAGATGGTTTCTGTTTGTGATTGTTTTATGTATTTGGGTGCTTTCAAATTCGGTGCATAGATGTTTATAATTGTTAGCTCTTCCTGATGGAGAGACCCTATAATTATTATATAATGCCTGTCTTTATTTCTTGTTATTACCTTTACTTTAAAGTCCAGTTTGTCCGATATAAGTATGGCTGCTCCAGCTTTCTTTTGGCTTCCAGTCAAGTAGTATGATGTTTAACCTCCATGTATTTGTGGTCTTTCCAGATTTTTTCTTGTGGTTGGTTTCCAGTTTTATAGCACTGTATTCAGAAAAGATGCTTGGTATGACTTGTATCCTTTTAAATTTGTTGAGATTTGTTTTGTGGGCTCACCTATGATCTATCCTGGACAACGTTTAATGTGCACTTGAAAAAAAATGTGTATACTGCTGTTTGAGAATGGAATTCTGAGTATATCATTAGATCTGTATGGTCCAATGTGTCATTCAAAGCCACTGTTTCTTTGTTGATTCTGTTTAAATAATGTATCCATTGGTGTAACTAGGGTGTTAAGGTCCCCTCCTATTGTATGACTGTTGATGATTTCATGTTATTAGCTGCCTTATATATTTGGGTGCTCTCTTGTTGGGTGCATAGATGTTTCTATTTGCTATATCGTCTCGTTGGATTGTCCCTTTTGTTATTATTTAGTGTCGTCTTTGTCCCTTGTTCCAGTCCGTTTTAAAGTCTTTTGTCCAATGCAAGTCTTGCTACCTCAGCTTTCTTTTCACTTCCTTTTTCATGATAAATGCTTTTTAATCCCTTCACTTTCAATCTGCATAGGTCTTTAGGTCTAAAATGTGTCTCTGTCACCCGTCGTCTTTCCATTGGAGCCTTCAGTCCATTTACATTCAAAGTATTTGTTGATTGGTATGCACTTAATGCCATTTTACTTGTTTTACTCTGTTCCTTTGTAATTTTTCTCATTTCTTTCTTCTCTTGCTCTCTTTGCCTAGTTTGCTGGCTTTCTTTAATGATATACTTGGATTCCTTTCTCTTTATATTTTGTATATTTATTTCTGGTTTTTTATTTGGCTGATTTGGTTGCCATTAGGTTTATATATAACATTCTTAGGCATATTGCAGTCTATTTTAAGATGATAGACACTTAAGTTTGAACTCCTGAAAGCACTGCATTTTTTACTTCTCTCTGCTCCATGTTTTAGGTATATGGTGTTATGCTTTACCTCCTATTAGTTTGTGAGTCCCTTGACTGATTTTTATAGATATACATAATTTTACTGCTTTTGTGCATCCTGCCTTTTAATTTTTAAATTTTATTTAAATCTTAGTTATAGTGTAATAATAGTTTCAGGAGTAGAATTTAGTGACTCATCACTTACATATAACACCCAGTGCTCATCCCAACAAGTGCCCTCCTTAATGCCCATCACCCAGTTAACCCATCCCCCACCCACCACTCCTCCAGCAACCCTGTTTGTTCTCTGTATTTAAGAATCTCTTATGGTTTGCCTTCCTGTTTTTATCTTATTTTCCCTTCCCTTCCCCTGTGTTCATCTGTTTTTGTTTCTTAAATTCCACATATGAGTGAAAACATATGATATTTATCTTTTTCTGACTGACTCACTTTGCTTAGCGTAATACACTCTAGTTCCATCCACATGGTTGCAAATGGCAAGCAGGATTTCATTCTTTTTGATCACGGAGAGAGATTCTATTGTATTCATATATCACATTTTCTTTATTCACCAGTCATTGGACACTTGGGCTCTTTCCATAATTTGGCTAACGTTGACAGTGCTGCTATAAACATTAGGGTACATGGCTTCCTGCTTTCCTTACTCTTTCCTACGGTCTTTCCTTTCCACTCAGAGTTCCCTTTAGCATTTCCTGTAGTGCTAGGTTAGTGGTGATGAATTGCTTTAACTTTTGTTTGTCTGGAAAACTATTTATCTCTCCTTCTATTCCAAATAATAACCTTGTTGGATAGGATATTGTTCCTCCACTTGTTTCTCAAGTTCAATGAATATCTCTGTGACTATTACTTTAAATTCTCTATCAGGCATATTATATCTGTTTCAGTTAGCTCTCTTGCTGTGGTTTTGTCCTCTTCTTTTATTTGGGACACATTCTTCTCTATCCTCATTTTGACTAACTCTTTGTGTCTGTTGCTATGTCTTAGGAAATTCAGCTACATCTCCTGCTCTTGAGAGTAGTGGGCTTCTGAATGAGAGGTCCTGTAGTGCCCTGCAGTGCAATATCCTCTGTTCACCAGAACCTAACACTTTAGGGGTATTGCCTATGTGTGTTGCACGCAACCTATTATTGTGAGTGAGCTGTGTTGGCTCAGTCCAGTCATCTGCAATGGCTCTTTTTTGCCTGTTGGGGGAAGGACTTAGTCCCTGTGTTGTTAGTGGGCCAGTCTGGGGCTGCCTTTGGCTCGAGTTGAGTTTGACTAGGTGTTTGTTGGCGATGCAGTAGCATGGAACTACAGGGCCCTTTCCCTGTGTTGTCCCCTGAGAAGTTTTCTTTGCTGGGTGGGGCAACCAGATGTCTGTCTCTAGCCCAGTGCTGGGGCTGTGGTTGCTCTGGTCTGTGGAGTTATGTTCCTCTCTCCCCAAGGCAGGAGTCACTTCAGAGTGGTGCTGGTTTCTGGGGGAGGGGGGGGAAGTGGGGGTGCTGCTTGGACACCACCAGGTTTGTGGCACTACTTTGGATGGGCTCTGGGTAAGGCTGTATTGGAGGGGCGCTGGTCTACAGGAGAAAGTGGGGGGAGGCATGTGTGGTGCCAGCAAGGTCTGTGCTGGTCCAGAGTGGGAGAGGAGCTACAGCCATCCAGGAAAGCTCCTGCCGAGGCCAGCCAACTTGGAGGGGGCAGCTCTACAGAGGCCCATGGGGTGGGGCATGCTTGTAACAAGCTAGGTGGAGAGTGTTCCTACTGCATTGTTCTCTGCCAGTGTCTGTATCTAGGCTTGGGGAGGGAAATGGTGCCTGCCAGCTCTTTTGTCGTTGAAGTCTCCCAAAGATCTTGGTCCCTCCAGCACACGCTCTGAGATTTCTAAATAAATCTCCTGTATACTCCTGGCTGTTTTTCAAATTGCTGCTCTGGCTGTATCTCAGTGGGGCTGTTTGCTGTGCTATCCCTTTCAGGGGCAGTTTCCTATTGCCCTTTGGCTCTCTCAGAGCCAAGCCTGCTAAATTTTTTACATTTTAAGTGTTAAGCCTTGTTGATTTTAAGATTGAAATTCAGCCCCCCCACTTTCAAAGCCAAATGTTTATGGGGATTTGTCTTCCCAGTGTGGGTCCTGGGTGCCTGGGGTGCCTGGGCTGGGATCTATCCCCCGCCCCCCCCCATGCCCATACCCGCAGCATCCCTCCCTCTCATGGACAGTCCTGTGGATCAGTTTGTGCTTCCTAACCCCTTCGATGTGGCCGCCTCTTTACATTCAGCGGTGGAGAGTCTGTTCTTCCAGACTTTGGTGATCTTCTGGGTTCAAAAATAACCATACGTAGGTAGAACAATCCTTTCACAATGCACCCTCAGGAGATGATGACCTGAAGCATCATCATATCTTGCAACCTGGAGATTTTGTTGGAATAAAAACATCTCCATAGAGAGTCTTCTACCTCACTGGAAAGGCCCTTATGAGGAACTGCAGACCAAGCCTTGTGCCACAAAACTCCAGGGAATAGATTCACGTGACATGTCTATAGAAAGCG
>NC_043707.1:73057516-73196930 GCF_006229205.1 Suricata suricatta
CCTATGCATCAGCACTTCTGTATCCCTTGGGTAAATCCCCAGCAATGCTATTGCTGGGTCATAAGGGAGTTCTATGGATAGTTTTTTGAGGAACCTCCACACTGTTTTCCAGAGCGGCTGCACCAGTTTACATTGCCACCAACAGTGTAGGAGGGTGCCTGTCTCTCCACACCCTCTCCAACAACTGTAGTCTTTTGCAAAGACTACAGTTGTCTTTTCTTTTTTAAGTTCACTTTCAGGGAGAGAGCACAAGCATGGGAGGGGCAGAGAATCTCAAACAGAGCCTGATGCTAGGCTCAAGCTCATGAACCATGAGATCATGACCTGAGTCCAAATCAAGAGTCGGATGCTTAACAGACTGAGCCAGCCAGGGGCCCCCAGACTGTATTTTCAATAACACATTTGGTTCCAGACAGTCTTTTGAGAAAAGAATACTGTTTTAAAACCTCTTTCAAGCTGTGCCATTTTACAAAAAGTTCATCAGCTCTTGCTTCATGTTTACACCTGCCCTGTAACTTCTCAAGACGCCTCAGTTAATTCTTTTAGTGTGGCCTTGCAGTATTTATTAGTCTGTTTTCATGGTTTCTTTTTTTAATTTTAAAAAATGTTTATTTTTGAGGGGGGGCAGAGAGAGAGAGAGAGAGAGAGAGAGAAACAGAGGATCCAAAGGGGGCTGTGCACTGACAGCAGAGAACTCAATGTGGGGCATGAACTCTCAAACCACGACGTCATGACCTGAGCCAAAGTCGGACACTTAAAGTCGGACACTTATAGGCACTCCTGTTTCCATGGTTTCTTTAAGTGGAGCCTTCCAGTGGTCATACATGACTCCACCTCTGCCTTCATAGGAAATACATTGGAATAAATTGGAATAAGTGTCGATAAATATTTCTGTGGCTACTTTTAGACCTAGTGTCCTGGTTTAGAACCATTATACAATTTGGAATTGCTTTGTTCCTTCTGTTTAATGTAATTAAATTTCATACTTGGTAGCCTGTTGGACTTTTATTTTTTAATTTTTTTAATGTTTATTTATTTTTGAGAGACAGAGACGGCATGAGCAGGGGAGGATCAGAGAGCGAGGGAGACACAGAATCTGAAGCAGGTTCCAGGCTCTGAGCCAGCTGTCAGCACAGAGCCTGAGCGGGGCTCGAACCCATGAACCATGAGATCATGACCTGAGCTGAAGTCTGATGCTCAACCGACTGAGCCACCCAGGCGCCCCTGGACTTTTTAAATTTGGAAATTCAACCATGCAATGAAGCAAAATTTTGTTCATTTGTATATTCATGGTTTTTTCTTAACTGACCTACATTCAAACACAGACTACATTTCTTTCTTCCCTTATATTTTCAGTTGATTTGTCCAGCTATATTTTCAGGGTTTCTACTATATCACAGGCTTTCAGTATTTTTTTAAAACAAATCAATCTTAATTATCAGAATTAAAATAGGGGATAAGGCTTATGATGTAAATGTGTATCTAAAAACTCCAAAAAATAATAGGCCATTCCAATTTCACATTCCATAATTTTTATTTTAGTGGGAAGTTACCTAGGAGAAAAATGGATTATATGTAGCTAATTCTGAAAATAGTAAAAAATGAGAAAATTAAGAAATGTCTGTTTTAACTATTATACCTCCTCTCCCCCTCCCCTTCTCTTCATAGTGGCCCAGTGATTATTGATCTCTCCCTCTTTCTCATTTGCTAATGTAAATTTTATGTCCCGCCCCTGCTTACATACTCTAATAGCTTCCCATTCATTTCAGGATAAAATATAAAATTCTGAGTGATCTAACAATGCCCTCCTTGATCTTGCCATGTTGATCTTCTTTTGGTTCTCTCCTGAGAACACTCTTTTTTGTTCATAGGTAACCTTCCATCGTGTCCAGATCATTGCTCAGATTTGTTTCCCCGCCCCCCCCCCCCCCCGAAGTTTTTAGCTCTCAGAAGTTTTCCGGTCCTGCCAGGGCAGCAGTCACTGTTGATAGGTGTCGTGGCCTCTTGGATTCCCACACAGCCCTTAACACGATTGTAACTGAACAGGTAATGGACCTGGTTTCTTTAACTGCTGTCACTGATGTCTAGCAAGGTACATTCCCCATACCTTATTGGCTTTCCATAAATACTTTGCTACATCAGTGAATTAACCCCTTATTTGGAATAAAATGATCAGTGAGACGTGTGTGCTTCTAGAATTATCTGTGAGGGGAAAATACTGGTGAACTCTAATATCCACCACCTTATTAGAACTTGAGGACTATTCTTAAGAAGTCTGTTTCACCAAAATACATTTGTCGTAAATACAGTATCTGGTGTATTTGCATAGAGGCAGTGGCTCCCGCTGCAGCAGCCAGAAACTTGAATGTTAATCAACCTCCCTTTCTCTTACTTCACTCATTCAGTCACAAAATCCTGTTAATTTTGCCCATCGGATCCTCCAGATCTGTTCATTTATCTGGCTTGTCTCTGCTGCTCCACAGTTCTGAGGTCATCATCCTCTTTTCCCCGGATTCTTCCAAAAGCTTTCCTTTCGGCAACGCTGCTTCCAGTTTTAGCCTCTCTTCCTATTTCAGCTGAAGGAATTTTTCTAAAACGCATATGCAAATGCATACTTACAATGTATACAGTCTTTTAAAACCCTTTCCCTCAGGATAATATGCTAATTTCTCAAGAGGGCTTATAAGGCCTTTCATGACTTAACAACCCTACCTAGCCCTCATTCCTTCTTTACTGCTGCCTGCCTCCAAATCCTAGGTGTCAGAATCACCATGCTTTCTCTGCCTCCGGGCCTTGGCTCTTTCTACCGTTCTCTCTAGCCTGCCATCACTGATACCGGGACACCTATGTCTTGTTCGCTGTTGTTCTCTCAGTGCATGGCATATGATCAGTGTTTAATGTTTTTTTAGGTGGTCAGCATTGTATTCTCCTTGGCTTCAGTAATGATGCCTATCTTTGTTGTTTTGGCTGGTCTTTGTATTTGATGTTGGTTATAAAACTTGGAAATTTTATGATTGGTCACAGATTACCACTGTGGTAATTTTTGGAAAATACGACCCAGAACTTATATGCTATGCTCATTCCACGTGGAGGCAGAGTAGTGCTGAAAGATGGGTTACAGTTTTTTACCAGAGGTGTCCAGCCAATGGTAAGTTTACTTGCATTGATTGTCATCCTGACTTTGCAAAAAATTCCCCTTTTCATGTTTTTCTGGTATGTGTTTTATCATCCTAAAATTAATCTCAGATACCATTTAACTCCTTTCACAGGTAGTTATTTTTAAAGAATTAAATAAACCACTCTGATTTTGAGCAAAATGTGAATCCTAATTAGCCTGATGACTTTTAGCTAGTCATAGTCTACAATTTCTACTTCTAATTTGAGGATGATTTTACTAATTATTCATAATGGTTATTTTGGAAATTGAATAATGTATATTATTTCTCTATTTGGAAAACAAATTGGGGGCTTAGTATTCTAAAATAATGAGATGTTTTAAAGGTTTTGTGAAATAAATTTCATTAAGCTGTGAAGAGCATATATGCACAAAAGCTGTATATTTCTTCCATAGGCGATGTACCCTTAAAAGACATAATTGATCCTACTTTCAGAGCATCCTGGATAGCTCAAAAAGTTAAGTTGGCCAAAACACAATATAAGGACGGAACAAATCTATACAACAAGAAGCTACTTGTTTTTCACCTGAATATTATGCATTAACTGCTTTAGTCAAAGAAACCAGACTCTTTCCATCGTGAAATTAAGGGATTGCAGGTAAAAATTCATTTGCTACTTTTTGGAAACCCATTTTCCTTATCAAAATGTATTTATGAAGGTATGACTAATAGAATCTGGGTTTTATTGAGTAGGAAAGAATTTCAGCACATATATCCTAAAAATATTTTTCTGAAACTTTTGAGGTTCTTAGAGAAGTTTTCAGAATTCTAAAGTACTAAATCTGTTTTCTATTTCTATCACAATTCAACATTGAGATTGCCCAAGCTACTTGCCTTGCAGCAAGCTTAGAGATATTAAATAGGCAAGTGGATCAGCAAGATTCAGAAAGCGCTTAGCCATCCAGGCTCTGCTTTCACCAACACAGGACAGAAATAGCTCTTGCCTACGAGTAGAGGTAGTTTGGGGGAAGTCACTTGCTTCATAGGCTCTGAATTACTTGCAAAGCACCTGAGGTCCAATAAGGCTCAAAGGACTAACTGGATAGAACTTGACACAGCTATGGCAAATGACCTCCCCATTGCCATAGTGAGCATGATTAGAGTAGAAGATCATAGCAAAAGGTATCTTGACAGGCAATATATGGGTAAAAAAAAATGTGGCCCTGGATCCGGGATCTCAAACCTGGCCTCATATCAAGATAACCAAAGTGTTTAAACACACACACACACACACACACACACACACACACACACACACACACACACTCTCTCTCTCTCTCTCTCTCTCTCTCTCTCTCTCTCTCTCTCTGCAATAAAGTAAATGAATTTCTTTAACTTTCCAGTGCATATAAAGTTATGTTTTCACTGTACTGTAGTCTATTAAGTGCACAATAGTATTATTTTTGAAAAATAACATAAATACCTTAATGTAAATACTTTTTTGCTACAAATGCTAACCCTAATCTGAGCTTTTCACCAAGTTGTAATATTTTTTCTGGGGGAGGGTCTTGCCTTGATGTTGATGACTGTGACTGATCAGGGTGGTTGCTGAAGGTTGGGGTGGCTGTGATGATTGCTTAAAATAAGACAACAGCAAAGTTTGCTGCTCTGATGGCCTCCTGCTTTGAACAATTTCTCTATAGCAGGCAATGCTGTGTAATAGCATTTTTATCTATAATAGAACTACTTCCAAAATTGGAGTCAATTCTCTCAAACTCTTCTCCTGCTTTATTGACTAGATGTATGTAATATTCTAAATCTTTTGTTGTCATTTCAACAATATTCATAGCATCTTCACCAGGAGTAGATTCCATCTCAAACCACTTTCTCTTCCACAAGAAGCAACTTCTCAGTTGTGAAAGTTTGATCATGAGATTGCTGCCATTCAACCACATCTTCAGGCTCCAGTTCTAGTTCTAGTTCTGATGTTTCCACCACAGCTGTAGTTACTTTCACTAAAGTCTTATACTCCAAAGTCTTCCATGAGGGTATCAACCCTCCTGTTCCAAACTCCTGTTAATGTTGATACTTTGCTTTTTTTCCCCATGAGTCACGAATGTTCTTAATGGCATCTAGAATGGTGACTCCTTCCCAGAAGGTTTTCAACTGACTTTTCCCACATCCTTCAGCAGAATCATTTTCTATGGCAGGTACAGTCCTACTAAATATGTTTCTTAAATATTAAGATTTGAAATTAGGAATGACTCCTTGACCCATGGGCTGCAGAATGGATGTTGTGTTACCAGGCATGAAAACATTTATCTCATTGTCTGTCTCCATCAGAGCTCTTAGGTGACCAGGTACATTGTCAATAGCAGTCATAGTTTGAAAGTAAACTTTCTTGAGTAGGTCTCAACAGTAGGCTTAAAACATTCACTAAACCATGTTGTAAACAGATGTGGCTTCATCCAGACTTTGGTTTTCCATTTATAGTGCACAGGCAGAGTAGATGTAGCATATTTTTTAATTTTTTTAATTCATATCAAAATTAGTTAGCATATCATGTTAAAATGATTTCAGGAGTAGATGCCAGTGATTCCTCCCCTGTGTATAACACCCAGTGCTCATCCCAACAACTGTCCTCCCGAATGCCCCTCACCCATTTAGCCCATCTTCCCACTGACAACCCCTCCAGCAACCCTCAGTTTGTTCCCCTGTATTTAAGAGTCTCTGATGTTTTGTCCCCCTCCTTGTTTTTATATTATTTTTGCTTCCCTTCCCTTCTGTTCATCTATTTTGTATCTTAAATTCCTTATATGAGTGAAATCATATGATACTTGTCTTTCTCTGATTGACTTATTTCGCTTAGCATAATACTCTCTAGGTCCATGCACGTAGTTGCAAATGGCAAGATTTCATTCTTTTTGATTGTCAAGTAATACTCCATTGTATATGTATACCACATCTTCTTTATCCATTCATCTGTCGGTGGACATTTGGGCTTTTTCTATACTTTGGCTATAATTGATAGGGCTGCTATAAACATTGGGGTGCATGTGCTACTTCAAAACAGCACACCTGTATCCCTTGGATACCTACCAGTGCAATTGCTGGGTCATAGGGTAGTTGTGTTTTTAATTTTCTTGAGGAACCTCCATACTGGTTCCCAGAGGGGCTGCACCAGTCTGAATTCCCACCAGCAGTGCAAAAGAGATTCTCTTTCTCTGCATCCTTGCCAACATCTATTGTTGCCTGAGTTGTTAATTTTAACCATTCTTACTGGTATGAGGTGGTATCTTATTGTGGTTTTAATTTGTATTTCCGTGATGATGAGTGATGTTGAGCATTTTTTTCATGTGTCTGTTAGCCATCTGGATGTCTTCTTTGGAGGAGTATCTATTCATGTCTTTTGTCCATTTCTTCACTGGATTATTTGTTTTTTTGGGTCTTGTGTTTGGTAAGTTCTTTATAGATTTTGGATACTAACTCTTTATCTGATATGTCATTTGCAAATATCTTCTTCCATTCTGTTGGTTGCCTTTTAGTTTTACTGATTGTTTCCTTCACTGTACAGAAAATTTTTATTTTGATGACCCAGCAGTTCATTTTTACCTTTATTTCCCTTGCCTCTGAAGACACGTTGAGTAAGAAGTTGCTGCAGCCAAGGTCAAAGGTTTTTGCCTGGTTTCTTCTCTAGGATTTTGATGGCTTCCTATCTTCTGTTTAGGTGTTTTATCCATTTTGAGTTTATTTTTGTGTATGGTGTAAGAAAATGGTCCAGGTTCATTTTTCTGCATGTTGCTGTCCAGTTTCCCCAGCACCATTTGCTGAAATGACTCTTTAATCCATTGGATATTCTTTCCTGCTTTGTCAAAGATTAGTTAGACATACATTTGTGGGTCCATTTCTGGGTTCTCTGTTCTACTGATCTGTGTGTCTGTTTTTGTGTCATTACCATATTGTCTTAAAAAACATTTTTTAAAATGTTTTATGTATTTTTGAGACAGAGACATCATGAGCAGGGGAGAGTGAGAGAGGGAGACACAGAATCAGAAGACAGGCTTCAGGCTCTGAGCCATCAGCACAGAGCCTGATGCAGGGCCTGAACCCACAAACCGCGAGATCATGACCTGACCTGTAGCTGGATGCTCAACCGACTGAGGCACCTAGGCGCCCCTACCATATTGTTTTAATGATTACAATTTTGTGATATATCTTGAAGACCAGGATTATGATGCCTCAGCTTTGGTTTTCTTTTTCAGGATTGCTTTGGATATTCGGGGCTTTTCTGGTTCCATACAAATTTTAGGACTGTTTGTTTTAGCTCTGTGAAGTATGGTAGTGTTATTTTGATAGGAGTTGCATTGAATATGTAGATTGCTTTGGGTAGCATCGATATTTTAACAATATTTGTTCTTCTAATCCATAAGCATTGAATATTTTTCCTTTTTTTGTGTGCCACCTTCAATTTCTTCTATAAACTTTCTTTGATTTTCAGTGTATAGATTTTTCACCTCTTTAGATTTATTCCTGGCTATTTTATAGCTTTTGTGCAATTGTAAATGGGATCAATTCCTTGATTTCTCTGTTGTTTCATTATTGGTGTATAGAAATGCAACCAGTTTCTGTGCATTGATTTTATATCCTGCAACTTTGCTGAATTCATGGATCAGTTCTAGCTGTTTTTTGGTGATATCTTTTGGGTTTTCTATATAGAGTTTCATGTCATCCACAAAAAGTGAAAGTTTAACTTCCTCCTTGCCGATTTGGATGCCTTTTATTTCCTTTGTGTTGTCTGATTGCTGAGGCTTGTACTTCCAATACTATGTTGAATAACAGTGGTGATAGTGGATACCCTTGTCATGTTCTTGACCATAGAGGGAAGCTTTTCGTTTTCTGCATTGAGGATATTACTGGTGGGTCTTTTGTATATGGCTTTTATGATCTTGAGGTACGATCCTTCTACCCCTACATTCTTGAGGGTTTTTATCAAGAAAGGATGCTGTATTTTGTCAAATGCTTTCTCCGTATCTATTGAAAGGATCATGTGGTTCTTGTCCTTTCTTTTATTGATGTGATGAATCACATTGATTGTTTTGTGGATGCTGAACCTGCCCTGCATTCCAGGTATAAATCCCACTTGGTCGTGGTGAATAATTCTTTTAATGTATTGTTGGATCCGTTTGGCTAATATCTTATTGAGGATTATTGCATCCATGTTCATCAGGGAAATTGATCTATACTACTCCTTTTCAGTGGGGTCTTTGGTTTCAGAATAAAGGTAATGATGGCTTCATAGAATAAATTTGGAACTTTTCCTTCCATTTCTATTTTTTGGAACAGCTTCAAAAGAATAGGTGTTAATTCTTCTTTAAATGTTTGGTAAAATTTTCCTGGAAAGCTATTCAGCCCTGGACTCTTGTTTTTGGGAGATTTTTTGATTACTAATTTGATTTCCTTACTGGTTATGGGTCTGCTCAAATTTTCTATTTTTTCCTGTTTTAGTTTTGGTAGTTTTTGTTTATAGAAATTTGTCCATTCCTTCCAGATTACCTATCTTATTGGCATATAATTGCTCATAATAATCTCTTATTATTTGTATTTCTGCAGTGTTGGTTGTGATCTTTCCTCTTTCATTCTTTATCTGGGTCCTTTCCTTTTTCTTTTTGATCAAACTGGCTAGGGGTTTATCAGTTTTGTTAATTCTTGCATTCTACTTTTTTTGTTTGTTTTGGTAGCATTCATTTCTGCTCTGATCTTTAGTGTTTGTCTTCTGCTGGTTTGGGGGTTTATTTGCTGTTCTTCTTCCAGCTCTTTAAGGTGTTAAGTTAGGTTGTGTATCTGAGACCTTTCTGACTTTTTTAGGAAGGTCTAGATTGCTATATACTTTCCTCTTATGACTGCCTTTGCAGTGTCCCAGAAGTTTTGGACTGTTGTGTTATTATTTTCATTGGTTTCTGTGTACTTTTTAATATCCTCTTTAATTTCATGGTTAACCCATTCATTCTTTAGTTGGATATTCTCTAATATTCAAGTATTTGTGGTCTTTCCAAATTTTTTCTTGTGGTTGATTTTTTTTTTTTTTCCTCGTGGTTGACTTCGAGTTTCATAGTGTTGTGGTCTGAAAATCTGCAGGGTATGACCTCAATCTTTTTGTATTTATTGAGGGCTGATTTGTGATCTGTTGTAGAGAATGTTCCATGTGCACTCGAGAAGAATGTTTACTCTGCTGCTTTAGGATGAACTGTTCTGAATATATTTGTTAGGTCCATTTGGTCCAGGGTTGTTTCCTTGTTGATTGTTGTTAAGATGATTTGTCTATTGCTGTAAGTGGGTTGTTGCAGTCACCTACTATTATGGCATTATTATCAATGAGTTTCTGTATATTTGTGATTTGTTGATTTATATATTTGGGTGCTTCACATTTGGAGCATAAATGCTTACAATTGTTAGGTCTTCTTGCTGGATAGACCCCTTAATTATGCTATAATGCCCTTCTTCATCTCTTGTTACAGTCTTTAGTTTAAAATGTGGATTGTCTGATATGAGTATGGCTACTCCAGCTTGCTTTTGGCAACCATTGGCATGATAGATGTTTATCCATCTCCTTACTTTCAATTTGAAGCTGTCTTTAGGTCTAAAGTGGGTCTCTTGTAAGCAGCATATAGATGGATCTTCTTTCTATCCATTCTGTTACCCTACATCTTTTGATTGGAACATTTAGACCACTGACCTTCAGAGTGAGTACTGAAATATATGAATTTATTGTCATTGTGTTGCCTGTAGAGTTAAAGTTTCTGGTGGTCTCTGGTCCTTCTAGTCTATTGCTTTTGGATCTTCCCCCCATTTTTTCTCCCCTCAGAAAGTCTCCTTTAAAATTTCTTGCAGGGCTGGTTTAATGGTCATGAACTCCTTTACTTTTTGTTTGTCTGGAAAACTTTTTATCACTCCTTGTATTTTAACAGTCTTGCTGGATAAAGAATTTTTGGCTGCATATTTTTCTGATTAGCATATTGACTATATCCTACCACTCCTTTCTGGCCTGCCAAGTTTCTGTGGATAGGACTACTACAAACCTGATCTGTCTTCCCTTGTAGGCTAAGGACATTTTTTTTTTTTCCTTTGCAGCTTGCATGATTCTTTCCTTGCCTGAGTATTTTGTGAATTTGACTATGATATGCCTTGTTGATGGTTAGGTTTTGTTGAATCTAATGGGAGTTCTATGTGCTTCCTGGATTCCCGTGTGTCTTTCCCCAGGTTAGAAAAGTTTTCTGCTATGATTTGCTCACATAAACCTTCTACCCTTTTTCTCTCTTCATCCTCTGGGACCCCTATGATTTGGATGTCATTCCTTTTTAATGAGTCACTGAAGTCCCTAATTCTTATATCATGCTCTTTTGCTTTAGCTTCCCTCTTTTTTCCCTACTTCATTTTTCTCCACAAGTTTGTCCTCTGTATTGCTGAGTCTGCTTAGCCATCCTTGCTGCCATGGCATCCATTCGAGACTGCAGCTCAGTCATAGCATTTTAATTTCATCCTGACTAGATTTTACTCTCTCTGCAGAAAGGGATTCTATGCTTTTTTCAACCCCAGGCAGTATTCTTATTGTGATTCTAAATTCGGGTTCAGACATCTTGCTTGAGTATTAAGCCCCTGGGTGTCATTTTTTCTGATCTTTCTTTTGGGGTGAATTCCTTTGTTCTATTATTTTGAAGGAAGAAAAACAATAAAATTAAAAAATCTAAAGCAACACAAAAAATCCAATAAAGGATGCTAGAATCTGGGCATGTTGGGTCTGGTTGTTGAAAGAAACTTGACAGAACAGAGAAAAAAGAGGTAAAAATAAAGAAAAAAAGGAAAACATTTGAAAATTTTAAAAATAAATACAATAAAATAGAATAAAATGAAATGGTGAAAGTAAAATAGAATTTTAAACATTTACAAAAAAAGTAAAAAATAGAAAAAATTAAATCTTTTTAATAAAAACATAAAGATAAATTTTTCTTTAAGAATTTTAAAAAAAAATTTTTTATCCAAGAATAAGAAAAAAAATTGAAGTACCAGTGAACAGAATGAAATACGATTGAAATTACATCTAGTTCTCCCTAGAAGTCAAACTATGAAACACCTTATAGTCTGTAAACTAAGCAGGTGGAGAGATCTGTGGTGTTCCTCTAGAGCATGATTGGCCCAGTTGGATGGGGCTTGGTGTAATGGCTCTGTTCTCCACTAGATGGTGCTGCTTAGTTTACTGGGGTGGATCATTGTGACCTGTGTAGGTGTGTATGCCCCTAGCAGGAGGGGTGAAAATGGCGTCACCCAGCTACCCGGTCTCTAGTGTCAGAATTCTGTGCTCTCACCGACAGGCAATCAAGCACCCCTCCTCTGTCTCTGGCTTCTATCTACTCCCTACTTATACACGGTCCCTGATCAAGCTGTCAGACTGCCAGGTGGCACTTCCCTCCAGCGTTTTATCACAGATGGGGCTGTGTTTCCAAACCCCTAACTTTGAGGGCCCTGCAGCTTTGACCCACTCAGAGCCTCCAGGGGAGGGTCTTGCCAAGCAATGACCGGGTGCTGGCCTGCCCCATGGAATATTCATGCCACTGTCCTGCTGCAGATGCCCAGAGACTGCAGCCGGTGCCAGCTGACCCCAGAAAAAGTTCCCATGATTGTGTAGTGGCAACATTTCAGGGATTATGGTAAATCACCCATCTGGTGCCAGGCTTCACCCTTAATGTCCTTGTTCCAACACCAGCAAATGTGGCTGTTCTCCAAGGTCTGCTGGGACCTTTCCTGTGGGGAGGCCACATATCCTCTAACAAATGTCCTCCCAGCAGGGGAATTTCCTCTCCCTATGTGCCCCGAGGCCCCCTGGGGCCCTGTTGTCTACTCCTGGGGATTCACCCTTCCCACCAGAGCTCCACCACGTATTGGGCTGTAGGGTTTCAAACTGCGCTCCCCCTTTTTTAGACACTTAATGGAATTTAAACCCTCTCCTTTCTACTTTCTCCCCTTTTTTGTTCAGTCCACTCTTTCTCCTCCTCTCCAGCTGCTTTCGGAGGGCAGTGCTTTTCCTGTACCCTCCCTGATCTGTCCTCTCTCCACAAACAAAAATAGCTCCTTACCCTCCCTGGCTTCTCTCTCCCCCAGGCCCCATCACCATGCAGTGTAACTGCTGAGTTCTGTGGTTCAAGTTATGCAGATTGTTGTCTTAACCCTCGAATAAGTTTTCTAGGTGTGCAATATGGTTTGGTGTTGATCTAGCTGCATTTCAGGGACAAGAGAGGCAAAAAAAAAAAAAAATTCCATGTTGCTCTGGCATCATGGCCCCCTCCTTCAGGTTTAGCATAAATTCTCAAGGGCCCTAAAATTTTCAGAATGGCAAATGAGAATGTCTTCAGCTTAAACTCATCAGCTACTTTAGTCCTTAACAAGAGACTTGGTCCATCCTATGAAGCTTTGAAGCCAGAAATCGACTGACTTCTTTCTAGCTATGTAAGTCCTTAGATAACTTCTTCTTCTAATAAAGGCTGTTTTGTCTATGTTGAAAATCTATTGTTTAGTGTAGCCACTTTCATTCATTACTTGGATAACTTGCTACAGTTTCTACATCAGCACTTCTTGCTTCACCTTGTACTTTTATGTTATGCAGAAAGGTTTTTTCCTTAAACCTCATGAACCAACTGCTGCTGTTTCAAACTTTTCTTTTGCAGTTTCCTCACCTCTCCCAGCCTTCCCAGAATTGGAGAGTTAAGGCCTTGCTCCCTGGATTAGGCTACGGCTTAAGGGGATGTTGTGGCTGGTTTGATCTTCCATCCAGACCATTAAAACTTTCTCCATAGCAGTTTGGAGAACTGCAAGTATGAACAGCAAATATGGCTGGTTTGCTTTCTAATAATTGATGTGCTCACTGGAGTAGCACTTCTAATTTTCTTCAAGAACTTTTTGCTTTTCACAGCTTGGCTACTTGGCACGAGAAGTTTAGTTTTTGGTCTGTCTCGGCTTCGACATGCCTTCCTCACTAAGCTTAATCTTTTCTACCTTTTGATTCAAAGTGAGATGTGTGGCTCTTCCTTTCACTTGAACACTTAGAGGCCATTGTAGAGTTATTGGCCTAATTTCAATATTTCTGTGTCTCAGGGAATAGGGATGCCTAAAGAGAGAGACAGAAACAGGGCAAAAGCTGTGGGATGGGTCAGAACACACAATATTATGGCTTTTTTTTTTTTGCCATTTTATATGAGCATAGTTTGTGGCACCCTGAAACTATTACAATAGTAACATTAAAAATCACTACTTAGAAATCAAAAAAAATAATGAAAAAGTTGATTGCTTTGTTGACCCATTTGTTGTTTAGAGGCATGTTTTTTAGCCTCCATGTGTTTGTTCTCAATTTTTTCCTGGTAACTGATTTTTAGGGTCATTCTTTTGTGGTTGGAAAAATGTTTGATATTTCAGTTATCTTGAGTTTATTGAGACTTGTTTTGTGACCTAACATGTCATCTATCTTGGAGAATGTTCTATATGCATTTGAAAATTATGTGTATTCTGTTATTTTGGATGGAATGTTTCTCTCGATGGATAGATCCCCCTCCCTCTCCCTCCTTCTCCCTATATGTGTAGGTATATACACCTGTGAAGTCGATCTAGTCTGATGTATCATTGAAAGCCACTGTTTCCCTGTTGATTTTACGTCTGAAGGATCTGTCCATTGATATACATTGGGTTTAAAGTCCCCTACCATTATATCCATGTTTTCCTTTAGGTCTGTTAATTCTGCTTTATGTAGTTAGGTGCTCCAATATTCGGTACACAGATTTTACAATTGTTATATCCTCTCATTGGATTGATCTTTCATCATTATGTATGCTCACTTTTGTTTCTTGTTACAGTCTTATTGTAAAGTCTATTATGTCTGAGATAAGTACTGCCCCACCTTTTTCTTTCCTTCCATTTGCATGGGGTGTTTTTTCATCCTGTGACTTTCAGTCCATATGTGGTTTTAGGTCTGAAATGAGTCTCTCGCAGGAACATATCAATGGGTCTTGTTTGTTTTTATTAACCATTCTGTCACTTTCTCTTTTGATTGGAATATTTAGACAATTCACATTTAAAGTAATTATTGATGGTATGGTATGTACTTATTGCTATTTTGTTGTTTTCTGATTTTTTGGTCGTTTTTGTCTTCTAGCTCTTTGTGATGGATGATGACTTAGTGTTACATATTGCTTTCTTTCTCTTGATTTTTTTTTTTTTGCGTGTGTGTGTATCATAGATTTTTGGTTTGTGGTTACTAAGAGGTTCATATATCTTAAGTATATAGTAGTCTATAAGTTGGTCGGTTATGTTCAAACACATTTTGTATGAACTTCATCCCCCCCATTTTATGTATGTTGTCACATTTTATCTTTTTATTTTGAGTCCCATTACTACATTTTTTGATATAATTGACTTTACTGCTTTTGCAGTATTATTAACCTTCATACTAGCTTTATTAAGTGACTGCTCTACCTTTATTGTATTTCCTTTTATTGATGAAATTTTTCATAATTTTCTTCTAATTATGGCTTTTTTCTTTTCTATGTAAAAGAATCCCTTGAACATTTCTTGTAACTGTGGTGATAAATTTCTTTAACTTTTGTTTGGGAAACTCTCTCTCCCCTTTAATTCTGAATAATAACCTTGCCAGGTAGAGTATTCTTGGAGGTTTTTTTCATTTCCATGCTTTGAATAGGCCATGCCAGTTCCTCTGGCTAATGAGATTTTTGCAAAAAACTCATCAAATAGCTTTAACCCTTGTATGTAACGAGCTCCTTGTGCTGCTTTTAAAATTCCGTCTTCAGTCTTTGACGCGTGATTATCTAGTTGTGGACCTCCTTGAGTTCATCTAATTTGGAACTCTGATTCTTGAACTTAGATGTCTGTTTCCTTCTCTGGGTTAGGGACATTTTCAGCTGTTTCTTCAAATACATTTTCTGCCCTGCTCTCCCTCTTCTTCTCCTGGAACCATAGGATGTGAATGCTTATTCACTTGATGTCCAAGATACCCTTTACCCTATCCCCACTGGAAGATTTTTTTTCTTTTCTTTTTGCTGTTCGGTTTGAGTACTTTCCTTTACCTGTCTTCTAGATTGCCAGTCCATCCTTCTGCATCCTCTGACCCACTTTTGATTTCCTCCTGTGTATCTTTCATCTCAGTTATCATATTCAACTCTGATTTAAAATTTTTTTTCTGTCTTCTCTTAATGTTCTGACTTTATCTACTCTTCTCTGGTGAGTATCTTTATGACTATTACTTTGAAATCTTTATTGGATAGATAGCTTATGTTCATTTCGTTTAGTTCCTTGTCTGAGTTTTGTTTGGAGAATATTCTTTTGTCATTATGCTTAAGTTTGTTTCTATGAATTAGGTAGAATTGCTACTTCTAAACTTGAAGAATGGTCTTGTGTGTGATCATCCTGTGTAGACTGTGTGCACCTAGGAATTTGGGCCAGCTGGCTGGAGTGGTGGCAGGCTGGGGCCACCCTGGTGGGATGGTCAGAGCTTAAGTGGGCATGGGCTGGGACAGTCCCAGGGCGCATTGTGCAGAGGGTGCCTTGGCAGGACAGCTGAAGCTAAAGTGGGTGGACTTCTCAGGGCATCTGGGCAGGGGCACCCTGGCTGGAGCCGGGGCAGGCACAGGCCAGGGTGTCTCAGGGTGCTTTGCTGAGGGGATGGTGTGGTGCCCTGGAAAATTGCCTGGAGCTACAGCAGTGCAGGCCTGGAATGTTCTAGGGTGTTGTGCACCTCTGTCACCTTGGGGAGGTAGCTGGAACTGTGGTAAGTGCTGACCAGGGTTGTCTTATGTGCACTGCATCCAATCTGCCTTGTGGGATGGGCGGGGCTGGTGTGGACTAGGAGCCCCGGGCTTACTGAGGTGGTAAGCTGGCTTGGTTACCCACCCAGGCCCTGCTCCTGTTCATGATGTCAAGGTAGTGAGTGAATGGAAGCCATGGTGCTTGCCAACCTTTCTGACCCAAAGAGTTCCAACAGCTCCCCCACTGTTTGACAAAGTTCTAGGTCTCGATTTTGTATATTCTAACTGACCTATTAAACAAGTGCTTCTTTTTCTCCTGTTCTCCAAGGCAGACAGATTTGCTCGTGTCCCTCAGTGTAGACCCCTCCCCACTGCAGTGAGTGGCATGAGGGGCTGGGGACTTCTTTGTACCTGTGTCTATATCTCTTGTTGACTTCTAGGTGGTGTGTTTATATTCTGTACAAAAGCTGTTTAGTCATCAGTTCTTCAGGAGGGACTGCTCTATAAGCAGGTGTAGATTTGGTATGTCTACAGAGCAGGTGACTTCTGGGTTTTACTACAGCACCATCTTAAACCCTCCCTCCTCAGATGAATACAATAAAAAAATTTTTAAGTATTTTATTCTTGAGAGAGAGAGAGAGAGAGAGAATGAATGAATGAATATGAGCAGGGTGAGGGGCAGAGCAAGAGAGGGACACAGAATCCAAAGCAGGCACCAGGCTCTGAACTGTCAGCAGAGAGCCCAACGTGGGGCTTGAACTTGTGAACCACAAGATCGTGACCGACTAAGCCACCCAGGCACCCCCAGATGAACACAGTGTAGATCAAGAATAGCAAATACCTGGTATGCAGGTCACCATACTCCTCTCCTCATAAATTTTGTTCTCAGAAAACGTTTCCTTCTTTCTCTAGATTGCTGTTATTAAGAGGTTAGAATTAGTGTAGGGGAAACGACCTCGTTGCCAGCCCAGAACATGCTATAATGAAAGGGCAGGAGGGAAGAAATGGAGCAGACTTTGCAATAGGAATATCTATTCCCACGATAGAGGGGTAAGTAGAACAATTTGGCCTACTATGTCAAATTCATGTATCAAAATTAGTCGGAGGTACAGTTGCCAAGACAAGCCAGGTTGGGGAAGATCCAGAATGTCAGAAGGAAGCAGATGCATTTTTTTCCATATGTAATGGGTTACATGGTAGAAAGTGTTTGGGGAAGGTTAATACGAGTATGTAAAACAGTCTAGAGGAGAAATGGAAACCAGTAAGGACTAATCCAAGTCTAATAACTTGAGATTTATAGTTAGGGTTATGCCATCATCCTAATCCAAACACTCAGGAAGTGTTCAATAAATACTGAAGTAAGTAACGGAAAGAAAGCAGAACCAGTTCGGAGAAGTCACCCAAAGGAAAATGTGAGATTCGTTATGGGGTGCAAGAGAAGTCGGATAATAGCCTTAAAGTTCTTAAACTGGCCACCAAATTTAAAAAAAGATGACTAAAATAGAGTCTGGAAGGAGAAATGAGGTTTGGGGAAATGATTACGATTATAGGATTATGTTCATAGAATTAAAGGGCTAGAAATCTTCCTGAAGAGTTCTCCGCACCATCATTTTCTACAGGTAGGAAAACCAATTCAGATGATTTTAGTGACACAGACCTAGTTATAACTGAGCCAAGACTAGAACCAAAATCATTTTGATTTGTCTAATATACAAATGCTGCTTTATCAAAAATAGGAAATTAGGGGCGCCTGGGTGGCTCAGCCGGTTAAGCGTCTGGCTTCAGCTCAGACGCTTATCTCACAGTTTGAGTTTGAGCCCCACATTGGGCTCTGTGCTGACAGCTAACTCAGAGCCTGGAGCCTGCTTCGGATTCTGTATCTCCCTCTCTCTCTGACTCTCCCCTGATTGCACGGTCTCTCAAAAATATATTTAAAAACATTTTTAAAAATTAATAAAACAAAAATAGGAAATTAACCATGACTGGAAATCCAGGTAAAAAAAAATTTTTTTTTGGAGGGAGAGATAGGGTACAGTGAATGAGAGCAGAGGGAGTGGGAGAGAGAAGTGGGGATTGAACTCACTAACCATAAGACCATGACCTGAGCCGAAATCAAGAATCAGATGCTCAGGAGAGAGAAGGACTTATATAATGGATTTGAAATTTTCCTTTTTGGGGGTGCCTGGGTGGCTCCATCAGTTGAGCATCTGGCTTCGGCTCAGGTCATGATCTCATGGTTCGTGGGTTCGAGCCCTGCGTTGGGCTCTGTGCTGACAGCTCAGAGTCTGGAGCCTGCTTCGTATTCTGTGTCTCCCTCTCTCTGACCCTCCCCTGCTCGCACTGCCTCTGTCTCTCAAAAAATAAATATAAAAAAAATTTTTTTTCCTTTTTGGAGGTGATCATCTGGTTTCTCTGTTACTATAGTATAGCTCCTGTTTTATAATAGGAAGCAGTGATAAAATGGGATTGGATGTGTAAAAAATTCACTTTATAACCTATTTTGCCATAGTACTATTGAGGAAAGCTTGTACTTGTAAAGCTGAGTTTCCTTTTGTGTTAATACTTAGAGAATTATAGAATTTTGACAAAGTCCTAAAAAGAGTTATAGCAATAAATTGACCAAAGTGTAAAAGTTTTAATTGAACTATCTCAATTTTTGTAACAATGTGTTTAATGAGAGCCTGGAGGAAAAAGCAACCTTTAATAAAACTTTAGAACATTTGCCTATATATAAAATAAGGCTAACTAATATCTGGTTAAGGCAATAAATATTTTAAATATTTTGTAAAGACTGGCTCACAAATGAAAGGTAATTCATCACTTGTTTTATTTGAATATTCCCATAAAATAAGGCCACTTAAGTGATTTGCTCAACATTTTGAGTTGCTTAGCTTATCCCTATAGTCATAAGCCACTCTTAACTGTAATGTTGGATTAAACCTATCATGTGACGTTATTGAATATTAAACTCCTAACACAGGACAGTCAACTTGTACCAAGGGATGACTATCTAGCCTGCACAATATTTTAAAAAACTACTTAACTCTCTAGTTGCTTAGAGGCCCCACTACACCCTATTGTTACTACAACTATTTCTTTCAATCAGTTGAGTTACCAGACTAGCCTAAGAAGACATTTAAAATCCCACTTCTACACAGTGCCCTGCTCCTGGTCATTGTATCTGTTCAAATATATGTCTGGGTTACTCCAGCTGGGTAAAAATATCTTAGAACTGTTCTACTTCTATAAGCATCAAACCCTATGTTCATATATGTAAACAGGTCTTTTTCTTGGGTAGTATGAAGCAAAATATATATACCCAAAAAACCCCACAACTGACATAATAAGCTTATTTGATCATGTTACATAAAATGGTATGTGTTTTTCCACAGGTAACCTTTGATGCAACTTGGTCTCAAGTGCAAAGACAGGTGCTATAATCATGCTGGAATTGCAGATGCTTGTGACTTTCTCTTTGCGATGTCGCCTGATGAACAGTGAGGCCTTGTCAGGTATTGCAGCAGCCAGTGCTCCCTATAAGGAGACATTAACTGGTGAGAATCCACAAAATGATCCCTTAAACATCAAGATTATTTTAATATTTTCTAAGTCACTTGTATACCTTTTCCATTTGTAAAGCTTTCTTGAAACATGAATATCACTTAATTTGGAGAGCTTTCAAGTTTACATAAAGTTTTTAAAGTTTTCACTTAATTCTTCTAAAAATCTTGTGGAATGGGCATAGGTATATTAATCCTCTGTTGTAAATGGGATGAATGTTAAATATTATTTAGCTGGGACTCAAGCAGGTGTTCTAACTTCAAGTCAACACTTACCTCCTTTATGTAACTTTGGGAAAAATTTGCTTATCTAGAATTTGACTTGATATTTTTGTTGAAATAACCAATGTTAAATAGCATCAAAGACAGTGATAATGTGAATAGCTACTGTGTATGATTAATAGAGGACTGTTTTACTTGGCATTTATTATTAGTGTCCATGCTATATTAAAAACTATCGCTATTAGAATTAAGAGTACTTCTGATCTCTCATTCATATGATGTGGACTTCACATTTTCCTTTATGAAGTTTGGTGTATATTTTATTTATATAAAAGATTGTTATCTTTAGGACTCAAGTGAAATTTTCTGAGATAACTGGCCCCACTTTAAGTATTGATTAATAAAAGTATTTTTAAACTTAGAGATAAAATCTTAGAACTTAGCCTCATCATATCCAAATTAATAATCTGATATGCATATGCCACTTAAAATTAGATTAAATAATTACTCTGTAGATATAATTATTTTCTCAATTTTTCCAAACTGTGTTTCATAAAGGAGATAATTGTGTCTTAACAATATTAGGTTCATTATCAAGTGTGTTTGGGAAATAATGCATCTTCCACCCCTCTCTTAGATATTTAACAGCACACAGGAACTTTTAAAAACAGCAAATTTACTTAATTCAACTTTCTGATCATCGTGGAACATCTTTTGGTGGGAAAACATTTTGCATCATTGGGCACAAAAGGGACTGACCAGGAATTTGCTCATATTTCTCTTTGTTTCCTATAGTTATAGATTGAATACAGGGCATATATATAGCTATAATTCATACTTATAGAAAGCACAAGTGTTCCATGTTTTAGAAATATTCTATAAGAAATTCTGAGATCAAACCTGCCAGAGTTTTATCATGTCTTAGCAGTTAATACACAATTAACATGCTTTCCTGAAATGTGTCATTCTTCCTAGAAAAATTTTATGAATTTTTTGCTTCCATTTTATCTTGTTTTGAATGTGTTCTACCATTAAAAAAAAGAAATCACTTACTGTGTCATATTAGAAAAACACTGTATTAGTATTTTGCATAAATGTACTTGTTTTTTCAAACTTAGCCTCTAAATAGTTGCATATCTTGTATAAACCCATTAGTAGAATATAAAGTGAAAAAATGCTTTTTTGGCCCCAATTTGATTAGGGTATGATGACTACATCAAGACAGGCATTAACCCTGAGAAACTTGTAATGGGTGTTCCTTGGTATGGTTATGACTATACCTGTCTAAATCTATTGGAGGTAAGAACAAATTATTTTTAATTATTTAATCCCATAGAAATTTCTGAACATTATACATAATACATATATAGTATATAATATACAGCCAGGTTATACTATACAATAACATATATGTATAATATGTATATATGATATAACTATATAGTCAGGTTATTTATAGTATATATTTTATTTCTAATAGAGTTTTATTACATTTTCTGATTGGGTTCCTAAGATTTGCTTAACTGATAAATGTGTAACATGAACATTTTTGTATTTCTAGGATTGTGTTTGTACCATTCCAAAAGTCCCTTCCTGGAGGGCCTCTTGTGGTATTGCTTCAGGACATCAGGTGCCCTACAAAATAATTACAAAGGACATAAATAGTTCTATTTCTGGAAGCCACTGGGATAAAGATCAGCAGGCTTTTTATAACTATAAAGTAAGACTTTTCACAAATTATGAACATTCTATTTTCATAACTGCATGTTTTCATAATTACATATTTGATATTGAGAATTTCCATCAGTTTTCTTTTAGGGTACAACATAGAGCTTACATGAGTAAACTTGTCTAATCAGGCACTTTACTTTCCAGCTGAGCAGTTCAAGTTATGCTAATAACAGAACTTCTCTGCATAGGTACTTGTCATTTTAGATAATGTTACAAAAACATGCATATCACAAGCAGGATTTCCCTCATAGTTGACAATTATTTTGATCCAAAGCCACAGTTATCATACATAAGTTACTGCTCAGTAAGCCTTCATTTCAAAGTAGCCTAAAGGTTCTGATGAGGCTGTTTTTTAGGGAGGCTGAGAATAAAGAATGCCTCATGATGGAATCAGTGCAAAATGGTATAAAGTATGGGACATTAAACAAATTATTATACAGATAGAAAGTTGAAGAAATAGAGGAAATGACCAGAGCAATTCTGGTCATTCCATACCTCAAAAATCTGATTAAAAGCTCTTCTCTGAATTTACTTTGGATTTTGTTATTTTAACAGGAGCCCTAACATATGATGTAAATTCCTAAATAACAGCCTGATCCCCATTTATGAAAAATGACTATAAACATATTCAATAAATTTTAATTGGTAGAATCTAAAGTATATATGTATTAAACTAGGGTGTATTATAATCCTGTTTTTGCCAAACAGTGTAATATTTTACACTCTAAAGTACTATTTTTTGTAGTCCCTGACTTATTTTTTCCTTAATGAGTCAGACATATTCTTTAAGGCTTTAGAATTCAGGAAACATTTTGATAAGCCTTTTGAAAGCTGTTAGACAACAATTTAGCTATTAAACTGTTTTGTTCCTCTTTTTCATTCATTGTAAAATTCCATAACAATCCAAATCAAGCTGCTTGTTGTGAGTCAAGAGAATGGTTTTGCTTTCTTAAGCTGTCTGAGCGACAGCAGCCTCCCCGCGCATTCTGTATGCCTGCAAGCATACATATGCTTTCATCAGGCAGAGATCAGTCCTACATAAGCTCAGGTTTTCATCCTTCACGATCTGAAATTTCTTAACAGTATCAAAAGGCTTAAAGTACTCACTAAATAATGGCAAAATTCAGAGAGATGTGTCTTTGGATTCATCCCTGAATCTGCAAAAATAAATATTTCTATATTTACCTAGAGGTTCTACAAGTTGCCTTTTAATAGTGAATCACTACTACAAGCGTATCTCATTTTCTATTTAAATTGTGAGTCTACTTAAATAGGACTACTTTGAAGGACATTAGTCGGTAAATAAACTGACTTAATTCCAGTGGTGCTACCATAAATAAATAACTGGCATCCATTGAGAATTGCCTTTAAAAGTTTCCCAGCTGTATATAAAAAATAGAATGACGTGTGATTTTTATTTCCTATCTTTTCCCCCTTTTGCCTAGTTCTTCTGTTCCTTTCCTTTCCAGTAGCTTATCTACCTTCTAGGAGAGACTGTGTTAGTACAAGAGGCAGTTGATGCTGGGGAGAATTTAAGGGATGGAAGGTGAGCATAAGACCATTTTCTAGTTTATGGTTCTCAATCAGGTGTATGCCTAAGTTACCCATGGAACCCATGCCTGACAGGCTCTTAAAATCAATTCTGTAAGATCTGGAAAAGGAGATATTTTCCTCACCCATTACCTTTTGACTTGATTTCCTTTATGATGAATCAGTCATCTGCTGAGCTCCTAACTGGGCACATTTTCAGGAACTGTACGGAATATAAAAGAAAATGCATAAGCTGGAGAACAGTGATCCTCTGCGTATCAGAATTACCTCTTGGAATGGCACAACACAAAACAAAAATACATCCTGTCATCGGCCCTGGAAGATTTTGATTACATAGGTTTCGTGTAGTTTGTTATTTTTTAAAGCCACACAAGTGATTCAGATGTACATCATCAGATCAGACCAAGGAAGGAATCTTCGGGCATGAGAAGGTAGACTACATTATGAAGTTCATTTGTTCTCTTCTGTTGTGAAAGCACCACAATCCATCATGCCTAGAAAGTATCACATGCAGAACCATCGAAGCATAAAATACTGTGCCCTAAACTTATTATTTTATTGTAGCATTTCTGAGTCATTGGATTTAATATTGTACTGAATAGTTTAATTTATTCTTATGGGATTCTTCTGGCCATTTTCATCAAGTGTGGTATGATAACCCTCAGAGCATTTCTTTAAAGGCGGCATTGGCAGGTGGCACGTGAACTGTCTTGACCACTCCGGGGATGCTGTGGCCAAACAGCAGACTGAAGAAATGTGTAAAGTCTTAAATTCAAAGCCGTGACAGATAAGCATCTTTTATTCAACTATTAAAAATATATAGTTTTATCTAAATCTTATCATACTTAAAAGCAGGGAAGTGTTTTGATTATCTAAAAACCAAGGTAAGAAGTCAACGTGCTATATTTATTCTTCTGTGTTTAATACTATAATTAGGAAAAGTTGTTTTCAGAATTTTATTGCAGAAATTATTTGCTTAGACTAGATTTTTTTTTTAAAACCTAGTCTTTGAGAAGCAAATTTAAAACCTGCAATTTAGTATCTCTTCTTTTAGGTTCATCAAGCTGATGCAAACAATTTTTCTGCTTCCTGATTTCATAGAGTACTCAAGTTCTCTGAAAGCCTCCAGAGGGAAAAATAAAAGATTAAGATAAGTAATATTTTGAATTAGTAGGTAGATCTACCTAATATTTTTTTTTACCTAAATTATTTTTATGAGGTTATACAGACACTTTCAGGAAAAACTTTAGTGTTGAATAGGATTCTATTTTTACTTTTTCAATTAATATTCCTTCACTTATGAACATCTATAATTTATCTTAAATACACATATAGAAAAAAATTATCTAAAGACATTGGGTTCTCAATTATTTTCTCTGCACAAAATCTCTCTAAAAGATAATTTTTTTTCTAAATGTAAAGAGGTCTCTGTTCTTTCTCAGGGCAAGTGTGTTACGCTGATACTAGTTCCTATAAATAAAAATCTGCATCCTTGAACTCTAGACTTACATAAATATTATCTTCTCTGTACATTTTCTCCACTTCCCTCAGCTGGGATAAAATATTCTCAATAACAGATGACTGAATCATCATTTATTTCCTAGTTATCCAATTATTTATGGCAGAGTAAAACCAACCATTTTCCATAGTATTTGTTAAATTACTATTGCCTTTGTATTTCTAAAATTTTAAAAATTTATATCCAGAGCTATGATAGAGATTAGTATCTAAGAATTTAAATTCAATATCATTTACATAATTTCCAGATTGCTTTAATCAAATACAATGAACAAATGGTCTCTAATTAAATCCTATATGAATTATCTGCATTTAAAGAAATATTGCTATTAAGCTTTAAGACTATAAGTGAAAATGATAAAATATAGTACTCTAAAACATGTCATAGACTTGAAAGCTTCAAAATAACCAAATAGCTATTGCTTTTTTACATCTAACAGTTCCTGAAACACGTTTTAAAACCCAAATGAAAAGTGAAAAAATATACAACTTATGATTTATATAAAGTACTGCACCATGAAAACAATGGTTACATTTCTTGACAAGTAAGTTTTAACATACCCAATGGAGATTGTAAAGATGTGCTCATTTTCTTCTGCACCAGTTCAGCTCTCAGCATGCGTAAATCTGAAACTGCTTGTTTTCTCATCTACAAGAAGAATTACCTTTTCAAAAGTGAGTTTTCATCAACAGTTCTAAAATTCAGAAGAGTCCTAAGTGAATACATGCTAGTGAAAAGCACCTAGAACTGGGCTATTCAATACAGTAGCTACTTGCCACATGTAGCTATTAGAAAGTCTGAAAACCAGTTCCTCAGTCACACAGTAAGCTACATTTCAAGTGCTCGATACCCTTATGTGGCTGCTGGTCGCTGTATCTGACCGTGCAGACACGGAACATTCCCATCACGGCGGAAAGTTCTCATCGGACAGTGCTGATTTTAGAAGGGGGTCATTACTCCTGTCCTAGAGCTATTTCTGAGAAAGAAATGAATTTAGATGATATATATACATGAAAAATAATCAGAATGAGATAATTACCCAAGAATGGGTTAAAAAAATGGAGCTGAGAGAACTGAATGCTTTTTCAGACTTTCATATATTAGAGTCATCCATAAATAACTTTTAAAATATTGAGAGACTATACTGATTCACAAGGTACTTTTCCTTTTAGTGAAATGTTACTAAATTTTACTTTGGCCTTGTTATAACATGCACCTTTTCACAGGATTTAATTCTTGCATTTTTCTCACTCATGCTCTTGGTTAAGGTAATACTTTTAAGACCGTCAATCTGTCCTATCCTTATGCTTCTGATACCCAAAAATAAAACATCAAAACAATTTATTTCAACATAAATGTCTGATTAAGAGAAATGCAAATTACCTTAACTTCTATTATGAGTTTCATTTTGTCAGTATCCAATTTTCTCTTAAGTTGGTCAATAGCATGCTGCACCTCAGTGATCTGGACTATAAGGTAATTCTGTGTGAAATATAAAGACATCCTTATTTAGTATAACACCTATTTATTTTTATTTAAGATTACTTACATATTTTGAGAGAGAGAGAATCCCAAGTATGCTCCATGCTGTCAATGCAGAACCTGATGTGGGGCTCAAACTCACAAACTGTGAGATCATGACCTGAGCCAAAACCAAGAGTCAGATACTTAACTGAGTCACCCGGGTGCTCCTATTCAAATTGTCTTGCAAACTATCAAGTCATAACAAATACCAAAAAAGCAAATCATATGAATAACCTATTGCATAAACTCATTGCTTTGGAGTAAATTAGTCTTGACCTTTTCTTAGGGGACCACATTCCCTTCTGTTCTACTATATTTATTCATGTTTTAAAATAACCACTTACCTTTATAACTATAAAAGGAATATACTAGATTTAAGATTCTAGCAAGGCTTTTGAAATTGTCATAACCCTTTATCAGCTGAATCAGATAGTATTAAAATATTTAAAATATTTAATAATTATATACTATATTTTATATAAGAAAACCTATTTAATATAAGAAGCCTCTTTATTTTTGTTCAGAAAAGTTTGAGGTATAATCAACAAAAACTAAAATTTTAAGCTGCCTTTGTGAAAAAAATTGTATATTGAACTCGATAAAACAAAAACTCAGCTGATACTTCTTATCTTGCATGGCTAAGATGGACAAACCATTACTTAAGCCTATTTGTGTTTTCCATTAAATTTATCTAAAATGGAAACAGAACAGATTGGTGGTTGCCAGAGGCCGAAGGGTAGAAAATGAATGGAAATGGGTGAAGATGGTCAAAAGGTACAAACTTGTAGTTAAAATAAGTTCTGAGAATGTAATGTACAGCATGATAACAATAGCTAACAATATTGTATATTTGAAAATTGCTTAGAGAATAGACCTTAAAAGTTCTCATCACAAGAAAAATAACATCTACCATCTCACAGTTACAAATTAACTAAATTTACTGTGGTAAGCATTTCACAATCTATACACAAGTCACTGTTACATACCTTAAACTAATGTTATACACCAATTACATCTCAGTCAGACTGGAGAAAAGTTTTATATATTCTTGTTTAGGAGGCATTGGCAACTCTATTGGTACCATGAGGACAAGCAGTCTTATAATGAAGACTATGCTGGAAATAATAGGTAAGAAATGCCAGAAGCACACAGTCCCTTAAAGTCCTCAGTAAGCTGCTGAGGGTGTCCTCTCAGCACCCATGACATGAGATCATACATTTTCTTAAATCAGGTTAAGTCCAGGTTTTGTGACCTGTAGCCCAAAGCATCCTACCTATGATAATACTAGCAATGATAAACTATGTATTTGGAGTAGAACTCTAATAGAATGTGAAGACATTTAGTAAGTAAGTACCTTAGAGTCTGTGATGTTTGCCAAATATTTTGGTCTCATCTTCATCCCTCTGGCTTCCAGCTGCATGAGCAGTTTTTTATAGTAAAGTTCTAAATCTTCTTGGAGTTTTGTTAAAACCTCCTCTGATGATGCTGTGATTTTCTTTATTTCAACGTATTTTTTCTTCCAACCATCACAGGCTACCAAAAAAAAAGCAAGGAGTGTAATAGGAGTCTGGGTACAGAATTAAACTTTTCAACTTGGAAAGGACCCTTGAGTTAATTAAACCCTCCCTGACTCTTCCTTCCTCCTATGTTCAGGAAATTAAAGATTGAAATGCTTATTAGATAATAAAAGAATTGGCCTACAAATATAGTAAAATAGTGATGAATCCAGGAACCAAACCAAGTTCTTTAAGCTTGTAGTTATTTCTGAAAAATCTTGATTAAAAATACTGCCTATAGCAAAATGTGTCTATTTATTTTGATTACTTTTTCCATAATATGATTTGAAATCATAATTAAAACAATGAAGAGAACGGCCTAATATGACTTATGTTTTGTAAAAATAAGCTGATTCTGATTCATCACTTATATCCCCTAATGTATGTAGGGGAGAATTTCTTAAACCCGAGCTCTGTAGGTGAAAAAATTACAAATCAAATACTGCCAATTTACAGAATCACTTTGACACCAATGAGATCCTAAATACAAACTTAATAAGAACATATTTATGTTTCTCTTTTAAAAATTATCAAAGATGGGGCGCCTGGGTGGCTCAGTCGGTTAAGCCTCTGGCTTCGGCTCAGGTCAGATCTCACGTTTGTGGGTTCGAGCCCCGCGTCAGGCTCTGTGCTGACAGCTAGCTCAGAGCCTGGAGCCTGTTTCAGGTTCTGTGTCTCCTTCTCTCTCTGCCCCTCCCCCTCTCTGTATCAAAAATAACTAAAACATTAAAAAAAATAAAAATAAAAATTATCAAAGAAATAAAACCCCAAATATATAAGAGGTGATTTGATTAAAATTCTATAAATATACGGGATTTTAACTACTTATTTCCCTCATGCCCTATATCTAATCCCTCAGCAAGTTCTATTGGTTTTACTGCTAAAATACTTCCAGCATCTGGCACATTCTACTTCTTCAATGCTATGTCCCTAGTCAGTGCCTTCCTTGAAAATTCAAGCTAAAGCATCTCTCCTGCCCCATCACTGTTTAGAGCTCAAAAGAGCATAGTAATCAGTAGCTGATATTGTTTTGTTTACTGTCTGTCTCCTCCCATTAGAAGCAAGCTAAGGGTAGGGACATGTTTATCTTGTTTTACTGCTGTATCCCCAGCATTTAAAACAATGCAAGGAATTGAGGCACATAGTAGGCTCCATACATATTTGATGGCTGATACATGCCTTTTATCTTGAAACATTCCTGTTGAAATAGAGAGACAGAGCATAAGAAGGGGCAGAAAGTGAAAGAGATACAGAATCCTAAGCAGGTTCCAGGCTCTGAGCTGTCAGCCTAGAGTCTGATGTGGGACTTGAACCCATGAGCCATGAGATGATGGACTGAGCCACCCAGGCACCTGTGATCATTCTCATTTGATAAACAGAAAAAGGGAGGCACAATGAGGAGAAACAACTTGCCTACGTAAATCACTGATCTGGTATTAGAATTCTGGTCCTGTGACTTCTAGTCCATTAAACAGTATGACAAAACTGAGTCATTACCACCATTTCCAGGATACCAACTTAATAAGGTAGAACCTGCAGAAATATCTCCTCCTGACATTGCCTATAACCTTCAGTCAGTTCTAATATTGAATAATTCTGCTGTAAATTGAGAATCCTACCACCAGTTAATTCCATATATATCTTTTATTCATATAATCCTCAAATACTACCCAAAATGCAGTCATCTCAAATCCTTTAACATCTCTCTACCCTGGCTTGTTTTTCCATTTCAACCAGTCCTAACAATACTTGTTTCTAATTCTGTTGCAGAAGTTTTGTAACTAATTTCTCTCATTCATTCATTCAGTTTAGCAAAGCAACAGACACATACCACAAAATTAAGCATGTAGGGAAGACTAAGGGATTCAAAGGATGCTTCCAGAGTAATACCTAAGCTGAGATTGAATGATTAATAGCAACTAGCCAGGTAGACTGGGAAGAGGGAGGACAGAAGGAAAAGGAGATGTCGATGGCAGAGGAAATGCACGTCTGAAGGCCTACACCCGAGAGAAAGCACACTTCAGATTCAAGCATATTTAACACCCTTCTGGAAGCCTTTCTTGATCTCTTCCATCTAATTTGGGTGTTCTTCCTCTGTACTCAGATGCATACAATTCTGTAATTCCTGTATCTTAGCATCATCAGGATGTATCATTTGCCCAATGGACTATAAGCTCTTTGAGGACAGAGACAAAGCTGTGTCTGCCTGTGATCTCCACAGCCCCTAGAACAGTGACTAAATTCAGTAGACAATAAATATTTAGTAAATGAATAAACAAAGGAATATTATAAAAATATTTGAACTTAGATTTTAAAAACCTTATGTAAAGTATAAACATAATTTATTAAAAGATGTAATAAACTTTACCATGATATTGCTTCAGTTTGCTTTGTTCAAATAGTTTTTCAACTTCTTTTATTAGTTCTTCTCTAATTCTTTCCAGATATCTTCTTTCTTTCTTCACTTGTTTCATTTGTTCAATAATGTTCTCTCCTAAAAGATTATAACCCATCAACATCCAAAAACTAAAACTTAAAAGTGCTTAAAATAGCAAGAGTAAATTTTACCCACAAATAATATTAGTGATTAAGTATATGCAATAATTAACATAATTCACATACTTTAAAATAATTTAACATTTTTGTGGTAAAATACACATTTTTAAAGGTACAGTTCAGTGGCATTATGTACTTTTATGATGCTGTGCACCCCTTACCACCGTCCATCTCTAAAACTTTTTTTTATCTTCCCAAACTGAAACTGTACCTAGAATATAACAACTCCCCATTAATATTTAATTTTACATCACAGAATCACTTGTACTTATGGTATCATCATACTTACTTTCAATCTGTAATAAAGAGATATCAGCTATTCCTGGAGAAAGAACAGGTTGACAAGGAAGTGAAGGAAAATCAATACGATCTGGCAAGGTGATGCACTCTTTCTTACTTATCTGTAAGCAGACAGGAAAACTAGTAAGATCTGGTAGAATATTATTATTTGCACCTGTCTGTAAGCATTTGATAATGTACAACAGCAATGCATTTTCCTTTTACTTATAAATACAGATTTGGGATTTTGTCATCATATAAGATTCTCTCTTGTGCTTCAACTTCTCTATTCCACTATTACTTGGACTTTATACACAGGCATTTCAAGTTAAAAAAAAATCTATTCCTTTGTAAACATGATTTCTAAGATTCTTATCTCAGTTACTTGTTTTAACTTTATCTTGAGCCAATTTTGATAATTTATATCTGCTTAGAAAGTTTATTGCATTTTCAAAATTTAGCATATATTTTGTTGGCTCTGTATTTGTATCACCTTTATCTTTCCTAACTTTTGTGTTTCTATCCTTTTATGATAAACTACCTTGAGCCTGGTGTCTCTCCCACCACCACTTCATAGATCTGAGTTGTTTTCAATTCTTCTAGGTTTTTCACCTTTGTAACTTATTAGTATCTCCTATCTTCATTAAGCCCTTACTCCTACTTTGTTTTATTGTTCTTTTTCTAGTTTTTAATGTTATGTTACATTATTAACTTATAAATTCAGGCTACTACAGGATAATGTCAACCATCTAAATTACAATCTCTCCACACGTCCTTCCTACTGTAAAAAGAGCAAATAAAATTAGCCATAATTTATGTTTACAGCATAAGTAGGACACAGAATCTGTTAATTTACACATACCTTAATTTGCATATAACTGGGGAAATAAACACCCTAGACCAGCAGAGTGTGCTCAGGAGCCCACCTCCAAGCGGGTATGGACTGCTTGAGCATTAGAAGCCACTATACAAAGATAACACAATAGACCTCAACCACAATTTAGTCTGGAAGGAGGGATCCACATCCATAGGAGAAATACTCAGAGTAAGGATAAAATCTGGTAAATCAGAGCACTTTTGATGAGGCCAAAAGAAAGGGGCTTATAAAATGTAGGGGGCCTGAGATGGTAATCATGGGAAGACAGCTTTGAGGGGAGAGGAAAATATTTTGGAAGAGATGTTCCCTCGGGGCTAGATGGTAAGAGAAAAGAAGACAGTGGCCAAGATAACAGCTCTGCTGAATTAGGTTAGTAGAAAACAATTCAAAGAAAACAGACCCAAAAGGCCCCATTTATTTAAAAATAAAGAAATAATTACATTTCACTATATGAACAGAAGAGGGAGCACCCAACCTAAGAAGCAAAAGAAACCAACAAAACATGGCTCCCTGTTCCTCAGTAAAAACACGTTATTACTTAAGCAGAAAAACTCGATGCAAGTAAACATGAACAATACCTGCCAGTTATTCCAGAATCCACATAAATTTACTTTTTAAAAACCCTCAAAATTGAGAACTAAAACCAAACAGCCAGCCATGAAGCAGAGAGAAAAACTTAATACTTCTAACATAGATTAAATATAATTAAGCATTTGAAGATACCAACAAACACAAGGATTTTGAAACAGTAAAAATGGAAAAACAGGAAGATGTGAAATGGGAGTTGGCTAAACTGAAGAAAGAAATTAAAGAAAAAATAAAATTGTCTCAGAAATGAATAGATTAGCAACTACCCAAGACGGAACAAATATGACCAAAAATACAGTAAGGATAGTGGAGAATACAAATAAAAGCAGCAAAGAAAATGAAGCATTAAAAAATAGTGAAATAGATCAGAGGGAAAAAAATAATGTATATAAAAGGTAAAGAAGAAAAAAATAAAATCTATCTAAATTATTTTCTGGAATTATAATTTTAGAAAATGCTCTTGAAATAAAGAAGTCTGGATTTTCATACTGCAGGGATCCACTGTGTACCTGGAAAAACCTGATCTAGAATTTTCAACTAAGTCATAGTCTGGTAAAACTAGTGCACGTTTACAGGAATCCTTGGGCCTTCCAGACAAATATGCCCATGCTAGTCTACAAAGAAAAGAAAACCAGGAATCACACTTTTTAATAGTAACATGTAAAACATCAGTAGAGCAACATTTTAAAGAAATTCAAGAGGAAAAAAGATGTAAGCCAAAGATGTGATATCCAATTAAGCTATCCTTCAGGTATCAAAACTCTAGAGCAACAATGAATAAGTTTTGTAAAGGGCCAAAGAGTAATTTAGGCTTTATGGGCCACATGTTATCTCTGTCATAATTCTTCTCTTCCTTCAATACCTTAAAAATGTTAAAAGCAGGGGTGCCTGGGTGGCTCAATTGGTTAAGCGTCTGACTTTGGGACAGGTCATGAGCTCACAGTTGGTGGCTTTGAGCCCCACATCAGGCTCTGTGCTGACAGTAGTCTGCTTTGGATTCTGTGTCTCAGAATCTGGAGCCTGGAGCCTGCTTTGGATTCTGTGTCTTCCTCTCTCTCTGCTCCTACCCCGCTTGTGCTTTCTCACTCTCTCAAAAATAAACATTAAAAATAATGTAAAAAATATTCATAGGTCCAAGGCCTTAAAAAACAGTCTGCAGGCCCTAGTTTGCTTATCTTTGCTCTAGACAAAGTTTTAAATGTGGAAGAAGAGAATACTGTAGCTAGGTGCTTTTTCTAAATTGAACTTAATCCAACCATCTAACCAAGACATGATTGAAAAGTCTTATGGAAAGGAACTGGCAGTAAGATGAAGAACATATTTAATTACAGATCTGAGACAAAAACAAAGGTGAGAGGTTAAGTCTAGAAGTATGGTATATAAGTGTTATATCCTTTGACGAAGTAGAAATAACACAACTAAAAACACATTAGAGAAGAAAGGAGATTTTTTGGGTTACCCTGAATATAATAGGTCAGTGGATGATTTTAGAGGTAAGAAATGAAAAGCAGAAGCATAAATTTTAAAAAAGGGGAAAAGAACACTAGCATACTAGCATAAATGTATTAGTGTAAAAGTAAACACTAGAACAAAAATGCAACCTTCCTAAAACACAAGGAGACAGGAAAAGTACAAATAAACTACATAGTAACTCACAGTAACTGTAACATAAAATGACAACTCTCAGGTCAAATACATCAGTCCTATCAACATAAGTTGACATATTCATCTACTAAATAAAAAATATTTTCAGACTGCCTCACCAAGCAAACCCAACTCTATCTAGGCTGTATGTAAAAGACATACCTAAAACAAAGCAATTCAGAAAGGCTGGGGGAAAAAAGTGTGAAGGACCATGAGGGCACAGCAAATGAATGTATGCAAAAAAGAAAGTACAGGGGAGTATCTTGATATGCAATAAAGGAGAATTCAAAAAAAAGCACTTGAGTTAAAAAAGGACGCTTCATAGTGCAAAAGTGATATTAGTATTCACCTAAGAACAACTTTGCACCAAATAACACATAGAAATCTAAACAAACCAGAAACCACAGGGATAAACAGTAACACACTAATAATAGGAGATTCCAATATACCTTTCTCAGAATAAGTAGCTACCTAGCAAGAGAATGTGGAAAAAAAAAATAAGGATAAGGAATACTAAGCAAGGTATTCACCAAGATTATAGACAAGGCACAAAGTAGGGGAAGATACTTGCAACATACATAAGCATCAAAGAAATATCTCTAGAGTATATTAAAAACTTATACAAATCAGAAACATGACAAACAACCCAAAAGAAACACCTAAAAAGGTACTTCCAAAAAAAGTTACCAAAATGAAGTTCATAAAAATATTAAAACATGATGAACTTCATGGGTAACCTGAGAAACTAAAATTCAAACCACAAATAGCAGTAAGGATCCACCAGACTGACAAAAAGTTTTAAGCATGAAGCTAGCATATATTATTAATATCCAGCAACAATAGAACAATTATTGCTGCTGAGGGCGTGCCTTTTGCTCTGAAACCCAAGAGCTCTGAGCTGGGATTGCCCTGCCAGGACATGACTCCGGCTCCATGCAGTACTCCAATCTACCATCCGGCAGGCAGCCCTGGGTTAGCTGGCCGTTAAAACGCAGATGGCAACATTGCTTGCAAGGTTTCTCAGATCACCTTGTGAGCCTTCACTTCTTTGGGCCCAAAGTTGGTGGTCTTTCAGATTACTTGATTAAAAAAAAAAGAGACTGAGACCGTACATCCAAATGTGGTAAATCTCTCTCCAAATTCCAATCTTTTTTTTTTTTTTTGATAGTTTATTGTCAAATTGGTTTCCATACAACACCCAGTGCTCTTCCCCACAAGTGCCCTCCTCCATCACCACCACCTCTTTTCCCACCTCCCCCTTTCCCTTCAACCCTCAGTTTATTTTCAGCATTCAATAGTTCTCCAAATTCCAAAGAGGTCCATTAAGTGGCTCATTCTCACTGATAAATGGTACAAGATATAAAAGCCTGGCTTTCACTTTAAAGGGCAAACCTCAATATGTGCTACCCATACCTTGGACACCCAAAGATTTCACTGAATTGGTAAGCTCCTGAAATCTTTTGAGATTTATCTCCCATCCTCTAGCCTTGAAGGTAAGAAAATTTAGATATTTTAAGCTGCAGTTTTGATTCAATTTCAGTATAAATATTATGTGTAAGAGTTACCTTGAGATGGCGACAGAGCAGCCACTTTGCTGTGGGGAGCTCCCTGCACTGACAACCCCCACCCGCAGACCTGGAATGTCCCAAGTTGTTTGAAAAATAGCCAATCATGGAGTTCCAGCCTCCCCTCACCCCCATAAAAGAATCAATCCCACCCCACCAGGGTCCAAGGACGCCCATGCTTGGCAGTCGGCCCGGCCCACCGGAGATCAAACCCGGAACACTTTCACCGATAAAAACCTTGCCCTCCTGTACTAGGCATGACTTCCCTGACTCCCCTCACCTGAGTCACGTAACCTCAGGAGCTGCAGACCCCAATAAAGGCTTCCCTTTGTTCTTGAACTTGGCCTCCTTCTTTCCTCTTGCCTCTGCCTCCACCTATTAAATCTTACATGATGTTGCAATACTTCATTTAAACAAAAAAAATTTAAATCATACCTGATTGTTCTCTGTTCTAATGTTAACTCTATCATCTTCATTTTTCCAAAGAAGCGGACTTAAAGGGAATGACAGATTTGAAATTCATATTAAAAAATGATTCCATGAATATTAGCTTTTCACACTTTATATGCCTTATTTGACATTATGTGTAAACACAAATGTAACATTAAAACTTAAAAAGCCTGAGAACATTATATTTAAAGCTCATTAATGATAAACATAAACTACATTTTGCATGTGTAATAAAATCATGTTTATATTATAGCTAAATTCAAATCACATTATAATGTCTATAGAAAGTAAAATAAAAATTTTGGAAACACATTTTGTTTATACTTCTTTTCTGAAATGTTTATAAAATCCCTTAATTTCAAAAAACTATATGAAAAACTGTTGTCCAAGTACTATAATTCTCAGTGAAATGATACCATGTGAAACTCAGGCATACTGATTAGTTTACCCATAACAAAAAAATCTAAGTGAGGCAGAACAATTATTTCTAAGAAAGGCAAATAAAGACAAAATTTTCTGTCAGTAGGCTGCTCCTGATGACCCTAAGATTTATAATAGAAATAAATTTAAGCAATAAATTATTCCTCATTATATTGGAGACAAAAAACAAAGTATAGTAGTGATTAGAATCAAGGTAATTTTAAGTAAAAATATCACTAACTTCACTCATATATTTATTTGTTGTAATTAGAGGTCCTTATAACAGTACCCTGGACATCTCACTCTTTATAGTTTAGATTATGACATGTGGAATCAACATCTATAATAGTTACCTTTTTTTGTTGCTTAAATAATCACTATTTGATTCTTCCAATGATCCTGGCACTTCAGAATTTCCAATTTGATTTTCTCCAGTCTGGTTTTCTTTTGGAGTGGCTTTCCCCCCTGCTGATGTTCATTCATGGCAAGTAAAGTTAATAATATTAACAGTAAAATAAAATTTTATACAAATATGTACATATATATGGAAATACTCTAATCTTGTACTGTGTCCTTCACCATGAACTCTACTATACATGCTATAAGGCAACAATTTCCAAAGTAAATTTCATAAAACAGTTTATGTGAAAGGACAATTCTTTGGTCAATTCAGTCTGGAGGCGGGGGGGAAGGATTAAGGAGCCCTACCAAGAATACAATCACACACACACCCTTGCAAAATTTCCCTGTTTTTATGTACAATGTGAGTCTACAAGATGGGGGTAAGCTGGGTTTTACTTAAACTTGTCTTTAGAAAGTTTTTCCCCAAAGCATCTTTTGAAATTGTATTGAGGAAACTTCTCTGGAAGAGGTTGGTATAAACACAGAGCATATAATGTTATTTGTTGTTTCATGTACATTTCTATTTATAAAACCTCCCTTCATTTTAACAGAATTTCCGTATATAGGAAGACTACATATTGTCTTTAAAATGTTAACATTAGTGTTCTATATGATCTATATGAACAAAAGATCCATGAACCTCACAATATTAATGCAGATATTTTTCCTTTAGATAAATTAAATTTTTTAATTTAGAAAAAATTAATGAGTCATGTTAATATTTGAGAAATCATTTTACAAGGGTTGCCACAGAATTTTGCAACCTGAAGCCTGTACTGGTTTAATTTTAGTCTAGCTGCTACATTTCCCAGCTGGTATATTTGAAATAATCTTTTAAAGACAATAAACAGGGATTTTCTAAAGGATTTATTCAATGCAAAATGAACAAAACCCAGATGTATCAGATGCTTAAAAGTTAACGGTAAAATACTCCCTCACCCCAAAGAAAGAAACAACAATGCAAAATTCAGTAGATCCTAAGTAACTTTCATAGGGATATGGCATATGTATCTCATTCTTAGTCCAGAGCATGAGGCACTGCACCATTCTTTATCTGTGCAGTTTAATAACAAAGCAGGCCTATTCACTTTTGAAAAAATCATAATAGTGTTTCGAGAGCTACAGTAACATATGCATAAAATGTTACAGAGTCACAGAAAAGTAAGTGATAACTGTGAAACTATGTTTTGAACCGTGAGACGTTTGCCTGGCAAATAAGAGAGCAAGAAGAATTTAAGCAAAGAAAATGGCATTTGCAAAATACAGAGTAGTAATATATGCAGCATCTTTGGCAATCGTGAAAACTTCAGTATGACTCTAGCACAGCATTGTAAACAAAGCACAGGCTTTAGTCAAACACACAGGAGTTCAAGTCCTGGCACTGTCACAGCACGTGTGACCTCAGCTAAGTTACTTCTTTAACCTAAGTTTCCTTATCTCTAAAATGGCATAGTGCATGGAAAGCACCCAGCACAGCACCCAATCCTTAGGAGTGTCTTGACTTCAAGTTCTAATTTCTGTTCCACTGCAATTCATATTTTAGATCTTTATTACCTCAATCTATTCTCCATAGTGTCACCTAAGTGGTTTTGCTAGAATTGAAATCCAATCATGTTACTCCTGTTAAAACAAAGCAGGAAAGACTATCCATTGGAAAAAAGACAGTCACTTCAACAAATGGTGCTGGGAGAACTGGACAGCAACATGCAAAAGAATGAAATTGGACCACTTTTTTACACCATACACAAAAATAAGTTCAAATTGCACGAAAGACCTAAATGTGAGACAGGACACCATCAAAACCCTAGAAGAGAACACAGACAGCAACTTTTTTGACGTCAGCCATATCAGCAATGTACTAGATACATCTCCGGAGGCAAGGGAAACAAAAGCAAAAATGAACTATTGAGACCCCATCAAGATAAAAAGCTTCTGCACAGTGAAGGAAACAATCAACAAAACTAAAAGGCAGCCAACAGAATGTGAGAAGATATTTGCAAATGACATATCTGGTAAAGGGTTAGTATCCAAAATCTGTAAAGAATGTATCAAACTCAACACTCAAAAAACAAAAAATCTAGTAAAGAAATGGGCACAAAACATGAATAGACATTTTCCCAAAGATAGATAGATGCTCAACATCACTCATCAGGGAAATACAAATCAAAACTACAATGAGATGTAACTTCACACCTGTCAGAATGACTAAAACTAACAACACAGGGAACAACAGATATTGGTGAGGATGCAGAGAAAGGGGAATACTCTGACCCTGTTGGTGGGAATGCAAACTGGTGCAGCCACTCTGTAAGGTGGTATAGAGGTTCCTCAAAAAGTTAAAAATAGAACTGCCCTATGATCCAGCAACTGTATCACTAGGTATTTACTCAAAGGATACAAGCACCCCGATGTTTACAGCAGCACTATCAACAATAGCCAAGTTATGGAAAGAGCCAAATGTCCATCAACTGATGAACAGATAAAAAATGTTGTGGTACATATATAATGGACTACTAGCCATAAAAAAGAATAAAATCTTACTGTGTATAATGATTGGATGGTGGTAGAATGTATTATAAGTGAAATAAATCAGAGAAAGATAAATACCATATGATCTCACTCATGTGGAATTTGCAAAATGAAACAAATAAACATGGGGAAAAAGAAAAAAGAGGCAAACCATAAAACTCTTAACTATAGAGAACAAACAGCATTGCTTGGAGGGGTGTTGGGTGGGAGACGGGCTAAATGTGTGAGAGGCATTAAGGAGGGCACTTGTGATGAGCACTGGATGTAAGCAATGAATCACTAAATTCTATTCCTGAAACTAATTGTATGCTGTATGTTAACTAACGGGAATTTGAATAAAAACTTGAAACAAAGTTCAGATGGCTTCCAATTGCTAAAAATTCCTTCGTTTTGGAACCAAGGCCCTTGTAGTTCAAGTCCCTACCTATTTCTCCAGTTGTACTTCATGGTACTTCTTCCTCTCCTTTTATCCCTTTTATAATAATAATAATAATAGTAATAATAGCTAAAAGTTACTGAACCACCCACCGCATTAAGCAAATCATGAAAGCATTCATATCATGATCTATGTGACGGAAGCCTTCTGGAAATAGGCAGTGAACAATCTTGCATGGTCAAACATTTGCAACCCTGGGTCTAAAGTCCGAGTATAAAGGGTTCTTGATGCCATCTTGAACTTGGGCCTTAAGTGTAATCAATGAGTCTTTCAAAGGTTTCTAAGCAGAGAGAAATAATCCAGCTTGTAACAAGAATGATGCTGACTGCAATCTGGAGAATAGACTGCAAAGCAGATTATAAGCAAGGGGGCTACAATATGGTTTTTAAGGTTCCTTTATTCTAAGAATCTATTCTACAGTAAGGAATATTTCAAAGCTTAAAGTTTAAACAACTGAAAGAATGATGAAACCAAGGAAGTCAAGAAAGTACACTAGGTTGGGGGCAACAGAGGAGTCAAGTATTAAACATGTTAAAGTTGAGACGTCAAAAATGTAGAGGTGTGTAACAGACCCATGGGAAAGAACAGAAGACAACGAATAAAAAGAAATACCCATTTCAATATGAAAATGGGTAAAGCATTACTCTTTCCTTCATTAAAGGGCTTGTAAAACATACTATGCACATTATTACCAGCTATATTTGATAATATCATAAGTTAGAGTTCAGATATTTTGCATTCTCGTGCACTCTTGGTATTTTTAAGAAACTATACAACTATCATCAAGGGGAAGTAAACATATGGAAAAAAAATTAAGGAACTTTATTTCACATCACACATAAAAATTAGTTCCAGGTAGATTGATAAACTGACATGAAAAAGCAAAACATGTTTGAAAGACAATACATGATCTCAGGGTAGAAAAGGGATTTTTTAAAAAGACGACATAAGACTACCCACAAATGAAAATACCACTAAACTTGACTATATTAAAATTTAAGAACTATAGTTCCATTTGTGCTCAGGACTGTAGAATGAAATAGTACTCCCACTTGGACAAGGAGAAAAGGTAAATAACCAATAAGCTAATAACTTTTATTGAATACATCAGAGAATTATGGTTGTGAGGAACTGAATTCCAGTTCTCTCCTAGGAGAAAATTGTTTCATCTTTGGCAGGGCACAGGAGAAAGTGGTAACTACTATTAAAAGAAGAAGAAAACAGCTAAAATTTTAAGGAATTCTAAAGGCCAAGGAGGGCTACCAGGATAGTTTGGAATCCCTGGGATCTTCAGACACAAAGGGAAGTCAACACTTAATAGCAAACTCCCTCCCAGGTGCCTCTATCATATGCTCACAGGACTGACTAGGGGCGGGCAGGAGACCTGGCAGAAGACCTGGTAGGAGAGCCATCAGTGTCAAAAAGTATGAAATCCTATCTTTCTCAACACTCTTCTCTCACACGAAGCAAAACCTTAAGCCAACTGGGGAAGAACAGGAAACTCTTCCATCTCAGGACCCAGGCAAAAATGGACTGGCTCTCAAGGAGGAACAGAGGCAAAAGCCATCTGCTTTAGAGGAAAGAACAAGTGACTCCCCTTTCAACTACATTAGCTTTGAAAAGTCTTACCACTGAGGAGGGAGTGGAAAACCTTCTCATCACCAGTCCTAGGCAAAGCCTGAAGGAAGGGTAGAAGCAAAAGCTGTAAGAATAATCTTGGGTCCAGGATCATGCACTGATACAAAGCATAGATTTACTACCACTGGGTTGGGTGAAGGGAAACTCTCTCCTAAATAGAAAAAGTCATTTTTCCTTTACTTTAAAATTCTTTAAAAGATAATAGTATAAAATGAAAATGGTAAAAATGTATTGTAGAGTTATACACAGAAGTAAAATGTATGACAATAGCACAAAGGAACTGAAGAGGAAACAGAAGTAATACTGCTATATAGTTCTTGAGCTATATATGAAGTTGCATACAACTTAATTTTTATTAATGTTTTATTTATTTTTGATACAGAGAGAGACAGAGCATGAGAGGGGGAGGGGCAGAGAGAGAAGGAGACACAGAACCGGAAGCAGGCTCCAGACTCTGAGCTGTTAGCACAGAGCCTGACGTGGGGCTCGAACCCATGAACGTGAGATCTGACCTGAGCCGACATGGGAGGCTTAGCCGACTGAGTCACCCAGGCGCCCTAGTTGCATACAATTCAAAAGGAAACTTCAAATTTAAAGGTGTATAGTGTATAGCTTGGAGCAAGAGTCGTAAACTTTTCTTTCAAGGGCTAGATAATAAATTTTTCAGACTTAGAGACCATTGGGTCTTTGTCACCTCTACTCAAATCTGTCATTGTAATATAAAAGCAGTCATTGAAAATATGTAAACAAAATGGTATGGCTGTGTTCCAATAAAAGTTTATTTATTAAAAACAAGTCATAAGGCATGCATTAAGATAAAATAAAATAGGGGAGCCTGGTTGGCTTAATCAGTGGAGCATGCAACTCTTGATCTTCGGGTTAAGTTCGAGCTCCACATTGATAATATTATTATATCATATTATTAACAGAGATTATTAAAATTTTTTTAAATCTTTAAAAAATAAGTATAAATATAGGTGTTTGGTTACCTCTACCTTACAGTAACCACCAAAAGCTTTCTAAAATCAGAAATAACTAATGAGACAATAGTGGAGATAAAACTGAATCATAAAAAACTTGTTAATCCAGAAAGAGGCAAGAAAATGGAAAAACAGAAGATAGAAGAGATGAGATAAATAGAAAATAAATAGCAAGATGGTAGATTTAAAATGAACCACATCAATAATTATATTGAATGTAAATGGTCTAAATACCCCTAGTAAAAGATACAGATTGTCAAATTGGACTAAAAAGTAAGATCTAAATACATGCTGTCTATAAGAAACCCACTTTGGATATTCAGTAACAGATAAAAGAATGGAGAAAGATATTCCATGAAGACACGAATAAAAAAAAAAAAGCTAGAGGGGTACCTGGGTGTCTCAGTTAAGCATCTGACTCTTGATCTCAGCTCAGGTCATGATCTCACAGTTCGTGGGATCATCCCATGTGCTACTGGCACAAAGTCTGCTTGGGATTCTCTTTCTCCCTCTCTCTCTGCCCCTCTCCCAACTGCACGTACATACTCTCAAAATAAATAAATAAAAAATAAAAGCTAATGTCATTATATTAATATTAGAGTAAATAAACTTTTAACTGAAAACTATTACCAGAAATAAAGAGAAACATTGTATAATCACATTGTGGTCAATTTATCAAGAAGACATAATAATCCTAAATGTCATTCATCTAATAACAGCTTCAAAATATGTAAAGCAAAACTGATGAAGAGCTGATGATATCAACACATTTCTTTCTAATTTTAGAGCATGTTGACAAAATTTAAGAATTCCTTTCATCAAGAGAATCATAAAGAGAATAAAAAGACAAGCCACAAACTAAAATCTAGAATGAATTATATACAAACATACACACACACACACACACACACACACACACACATATGGTGGAAAAAACATACATATATACAGAATGAATCTATATTTAAAAGAAAGAAAAGGGGTAAAACACTTGAATAAAAGCAAATCCAAACGGCCATAAACATATGAAAACATGTTCAACCAAAGAAAAGGTTTGGAATTAAAAATTCAGTGTGAGGATTTAATAGCAGATAAGACACAACTAAAGAAAGAAACGATAAAATAGATTTGGAATAAAAATCTGCAGAGATTATCTAAAATGTAAAGCAGAGAAACAGGAGACAGAAAATATCTGATAGTGTAACAAGTTATAGTTCAATAGGAACTTTCAGACATTGCGAATGTGTACAACCACTCTGGAAAACACATGGACATTATTTAGGAAAGCTGAATATGTGCAAACAATGCCAATGTTAAATATATTCTCTGAGATCCCCATGAACCTGTACATTTAAGAGTCATGTAGAAGAATGTACATAAAAGAGTATTTGTAATACCCCCAAACTGGCAATAAACCAAATGTCCATCATCATAGATAAATTATGGTATAGTCTTATAATGGAATATTATACAACAATGAAAAAATAGTATTATATGTGAAACATGACTGAATCCTATAATGTTGAGCAAAAGAAGTTGAAAATAAAATACTTTCAATATGATTCCATCTCACTGAAACTCAAAACATATAAAACTAAACTACTGTTAAGAAATACATATTCAGGGGTGTCTGAGTGGCTCAGTCAGTTAAGCATCCAACTTCAACTCAGGTCATAATCTTGCAGTCTGTGAGTTAGAACCCTGCGCTGGGCTCTGTGCTGACAGCTCAGAGCCTAGAACCTGGTTCGGATTCTGTGACTCCCTCTCTCTCTGTCCCTCCTCCACTCACACTCTGTCTCTGTCTCTCAAAAATGAATAAATGTTGAAGCAAATTAAAAAAAAGAAATACATATTCAGTTAGTAAAACTATAAAGAAAATAATTATCTCAAAAAATCGAAGTAATTGTTGAAGAAAGAAGATGTGACAAAGACACACAAGGTTGGAAAGTGCTTTTAAGAAAAAGAACAATAAAAAATACAGCCTTAGAAACAACCATTAACCTTCTAAAAAAAAAATAACAGGACAAATGCACAAAGCACTTTAAAAAAATGTTGCTCACAGCAGTATTCTTAGTAGAAAAAACATTAATACAGAGTTGGATATATAAATTATACCACAAGGAATTCTATAATGATGTAGATCTATATTTAGATCTATAAATATTGATATGAAATACTTATGATATATTCTAAAATATAAGAAGAGGCTTTAAAGGGCTTGTATGTGCCCTCATTTTTAAAAGCCAAAAAATATTTATTATATACAAGAACTGAAAAAAAAATAACTGAAAGAGAATATATGCCAGAATACTAACAGAAGCCATCTCTGGATGGTGGAATTATTGTTAATCTTAGTTTTCTTCTTTACAGTTATCAATGTTCTACAACTTTTAAAAATGAACCTCTTATAAAGTACAGTTAATTTTTTTGCAGCGAAGCACCAAGAAATTAATACCATTTAAAAACTACACTTTCACAAAATTCAAGGGCTAGATATCCCCACCAAAGATTGTTTTAGGTTTTGTGCAAATATCATAGTTCAAGAATCTGGTCAGCGGCCCAGGATATGAAATATGACACTACTCACAGCTTTATATAGGGCAATTGTCCAATTCATTAGTCACTTGACCTTGCACTTTTCAGGAATACTGAGATTCCACTCTGAATTTTTTTCCCTTTAACCTTTTAAATGATATCATGACTGGAAAGCAATATTTAACACTAGAGACAAGCCTAGACCAAGAAGGAAGTAAAAATTTTCACTGAGCATTTTGCTGACATCAAATAATAAAGTAGGTGCATCTCATCCACATTTCTCATCAGAAATAGTAAAACACATCAGAAGGGTAAATACTAAATGCACCTATGATTTTTTTTTAAGGTTTATTCATTTTTCAGAAACAGAGAGAGATAGAGCATGAGGGGGGTGGGGCAGAGAGAGAGGGAGACACAGGCTCTGAAGCAGGCTCCAGGCTCTGAGCTGTCAGCACAGAGCCCTAAGGCGGGGGGTCGAACTCACAAAGTGTGAAGTCAGATGCTTAGCTGACTGAGACACCCAGGTGCCCTAAATGCACCTATGATTAAAGAAGGTGCTAAGTTTTAGTTATCCCTGGAATATAGTATAAACTTAGAATGTAAGAATCGTTATAATTGAAGATGGAGAAAAACGTAACTGGTTAAGAACATGTATAGTTTGCAGCTGTAATGCATGCTGCCATTAACTGGGGGGGAAGGGTCATTTCGGTTATAAATATTTAATATATCTGCTTTTACATCACAGTTTACTTCCCATAGGCATTATTTTTTCAATAGGTTTTTAGAGAATAGTTCCGCCTTTCTCTGTTTTATTTTGTTTAATTATCTGCCACTTTTTAAGGACTGAATTGTTAGTAAATTGATGAATGTAATCTGGTAAAAATGTATAATTCTCTGGAACACAAAGGTCTCCCATGATTGAAGTTGTTTTGCTTCTGTTTGATACTGTTTTCGTGACTAAGATCCTTCCCACTTACAGTAATAATACCAAGGTTCTATGCAGTAATCACTTCCTTTCTCCTTTAGTCTTCACTCGATTTGAAACTATTATAAAAGAGGGTAGGAGAGTTTGTTTATGTGCTGTAAGTATTTCAACTTGGTTTTTAACATAAGACTTAAATTGGGTTTTTTTTCTCTCACTTGTTGAAACTATTTTTAAAAAATCACCAAATGGACTTGTAGCTTTCCTTTTATATTGCCACATTTGTAAGGCTAGATTTTCCCAGAATTTGCTCACCGACCTGACTACTAAAATGTACTATAATAACCTCTTTGTTTTCCCCACCCAGTTGAAATCACCTTCTTCCCGATTCTTGTTAAGAAGCTCTTTCAAAGTATTTAGTGAAAAACTGGGATCTGTTCCAGGTTCTTCCTTCACCAAAGTTACACTAACTGGTCTGTGGATTATTCCATCAGCCTCGGCAACACCATTATTAGTCTGCCACCCATCTAAGGAAACTGTTGATGCTGAGTAAATATTTCCTAAGTGATCCATTATAGGAAGCAAATATAATTCTGGTTGAAGAGCCTAAAACATACAGAAAATTAAAAAAAAATTGGTTTGTAATTTAAAGAACAGTAAGTTAAAAAATTAGTGTTATGTTTAAAATGTCATATTACATACATATGGAGGGGCAAATGACTTGAGTTTCAGTTCTGATTCTTGCCTTGCCTTCACCTAGAAACAAATAAATAAGAAAAAAAATAAAACTTTTGTATATTTTCAATTATTTTTAATCCATTTTGTTTTTGTAGAAGGCACTTATCTGTGACATAGAAATCAAACCTAAAAGCTAACAACTAAGGCTAGAGTCCAGAAAGTGTAGAATATAATCCTATTTCTATCCACTGTACAAAACATAAAAGAAATCCCATGTCACTTTGTGGTAATGACTATGGCTATCACTAGCATGGACTCACCATATGCCAAGCACTATTCTAAGTGCTTTACATGTAATAGCTCAGTTAATCTCCACAATTCTATGTGATAGGCGCACATATTAGTTCACTGACAACAAAAGTGAGGCAAAGAGAAGTTAAATAACTTGCCCATGATTTTATAACTAGAAGTTTCCAAGTTGGGACTCAAAACCAGGTAATCTGGCTTCAGAGTCCAACGCTGTAAACTTTATTTCCTAAGTATATAATCCATGGAGTTCGTTTGTTATTCACCCATCCACTGACTTAACAAATATGAGGGCATACTATGGGTTAGGCAGTATATGCTACAGTAGGAGATACAATAGTAAACAAGATGAAGTCTTTGCTTTCATGTAGCTTCTATTCTACTTACGAGAACAGATGTTCAAGAAACATGATTTAGGAAAACGATATGTGATTTATGAAAACAAAAGAGTGATAGAATAGACAGTAACATGAGAGAAAGAGTATCTAAAAACTTGGTGGTTAGAGAAGGCCCTTTTGAAAAGATAATACTTGAGCTTGAGACCTGAATTATGAAAAGACAAAGGAAACTAAGGGGAAATCAAGGGGAAGTAATTTCCAGGCAAGTTCAAAGACTATAAATCAGAATGAAGTTTGCTGTATTTGAGGACCAAAGAAAGATTTTTGTGGTTGAAATGGAGAACCGAGGAGAGAAACAGCAGTAGATGAAATCTAAGAAGCAGCCTGCTCCTTAAGCCCTCTGTATCTCTGGCCTAAAACTGCAAACATCTCCTAGTTCCAATCCCTGCCTCCAGCCTCTTCAGGCTCTCATCATGTCACCTTTTGATCAAAAACTCTAATGTTTCAGAAACAAACAAAACTCATTAATCTGGCATTCAACAAATGACCTTACACAAATGACTTTACAATCTCTTCTCTACTATTTCTTTTCATACCCTGTTCCAATTAAAAAAAAAAAACACCACTCTTTCTTAGTTTGTCTGCTTTCCATTTCTCTGCTCATTCTATTTTCTCTGCTCAGAAAGCTTTTCCCACCCAACATCTTTGCAAGATCAAATATTTATCTTACAAATCTAAACCATCTCTTCTTTGTCAAGTTCTCCATCTCCCCTCTTCTCCTGAAAGTAATCCCTTTTTCTTCTGAATATACAAAATATGCTAATTTTCCTCCACTACTGCACTGAATACTCGTTAAGGGCAGGATCCATATCCAATTCTTTTTTCTCATTTTACTTATAGAAAAACATCAATAAATATTTGTTGAAAACAGTAAAATATTAGAAGGACTTTGGAAGTTCACTTAAGTTACCTTTATGAAGGTCCCTTCCAACCTAGGATTCTGTGATTGATATTTTATAATTTTAGATATCATGAAAAAGCAAAGTTATGAGAACTGTTCTTCTCCGCCTTTGAGAAAAACTTAAAGATGAGTAAATTAATAATATAACATACTGAATAGAACTCAAAAGATAAAAACTTCAAATCCAGCTACTGATCCTGAGAATTCCACATAGCAAATTCCTTAATAGTACTAATCTGGAGAGAAAATGTCTAATTTTTTTCCATTATCATTCATTGTTTAATTTGTCCAATAAGCATTTAAATGTCTTTAGGAGCTAAACACCTTGTTAGGCACTATATAAAGACAATAGTGAATAAAATAAAGTCCTTGCTCACAGGGAGCTATAGTCTAAAAGCAGAGTCAGATGTTAAATAAATAATCTCATAAATATATACTAATGATATAACATGTTAACCAGAGTGGAAAAAGAATATACTGCATTTTTGTTTAAATATGGAAAGTCAGGGGCGCCTGGGTGGCTCAGTCGGTTAAGCGTCCGGGTTCCGGCTTCGGCTCAGGTCATGATCTCACAGTTCGTGGGTTCGAGCCCCACGTCGGGCTCCGTGCTAACAGCTAGCTCAGAGCCTGAAGCCTGCTTCGGATTCTGTGTCTCCCTCTTTCTCTGACCCTCCCCTGCTCCTGCTGTCTCTGTCTTTCATAAAATAAATAAATAAATAAATAAAAATAAAAAAAAAAAGAAATATGGAAAGTCATGATAAAAGAAATAAACCTTATGTTGATATGAGAAACCAGAAACTTTGAGATCCAATGGCTTGCTTAAGAATTTCAGCTAAAGAAATTGTACTAAGAAAACTCTGCCATTAAATCACAGAAACTACAAACGGCTGTTCAACAGATAATAGCTGAAAACCCCCAAAATGTATGTACATATGTTGGAGTCCTATCATTTCACATCAAATGAAGTTAGCTGTGGCCCAAACAATGAGGATCCATTTTTGTCCAGAACACAAGTACTTATTTAAAGTGTTTTTAACACTATCATTTAAATTTAAAAATACATATTACTTATATAATCACATTTTAACTTTGTCTTCCTTTTCTTCCCAAGGATATGCACACCCATCATTTGTGTCCAATAATATGCTAATTAAAGACCTATCTTTTTTAAAAATGTTTATTTTATTTTTGAGAGAGAGGGAGAGAGAGAGAACGAGAGAATGAGTGGGGGAGGGGTACAGAGAAAGGGGAACAGAGGATCCAAAAAGGGCTCTGACCTGACAGTAGTAAGCCAGATGCCGGGCTCGCTCTGAACTCAGGAACCTAAGATCATGACCTGAGCTGAAGTTGGTTGCTCAACCAACTGAGCCACCCAGGTGCTCCACAGCCCATCTCTTCTTAATGATCTATGTATTTAGCAATACTGCCATTTCATTATGATTCAGATTACTTATCTCATATTAAGAAGCTGAGTTGATAAGCATTTAAGAAACATAATTTCTTAAGGTATGCTTTCTTTAATCAAAAGGAAAAAAGTAAGTAAACTTACCACAGCTAGATTATTTCCAATGCATTTCAGAAATAAAAATTTTTCTGCAACAGCATCTTCACCAAGAAACTCACCAAGACGCTCTCTCAGGTCTTGTAAAGTAAGGTGAGGCGATACTCTGAAATATGACATTGCCTTATAAATGTAAAATGAAATAGGTTTCAGCTATACTGCAAATTTGATACCTTAATTGATACATTAGTCAGCTATCTCAAACATAAACACTAATTTAATACATCATATATGGCTTAATATATTGTGTTCTTATATTGCCTGGCACTTTGTAAAACTTTGGGAAATTTAAAAAAATGATTATGCAAATGAATACTGTTTATAAAAGTCCTTTCTGTACTGAAAAGGAAAATACTTGTCTATTTTTCTCATCCACTTCCAAATGGTATTATTTAAAAAAAAAACTTTGTTATGGAACTTATACATATATTAAGGAATGATTTACCCACAGATATTTGTTTTGGAAGTTTGACAAGATTAACCGGTGCTTAAAAATTTCTTTGATGATCAAATGTTGTCAGACTCTACATCTTTGCTCATTAGGGACACTTCATCACTCAACATCTAAAATTTAAAGCCATCATTTATTGTTTTGAGTTGTTTTTCCAGGACCATATGGGAAACATTATATAATTAATTCATTCAACCAACAAATATTTACTGAGCACCCACTATGTGTCAGGCACTGTCCTAAGCATGGGAATACAGCAATCAACAAAAGAGACAAAAATCTCTGCCCTTACAGACTTTACAGTCTATGGTGGGAAAGAAAAAATAAAATAAGAAAAATATTTATTTTTTTATAAAAAAATAAATCGTAAGACACTGCCATTGCGAAGTACTATAGAGAAAAGTAAAGCAGGGAAAGGAGCATAGCTACAATTTAGTATAGTGATCAGAGAGGATCTGAACAAAAAAGTAATATTGGAGTATAGACCTGAAGATATAGGATACATAAGGGGAGAAAGAGCATTCTAGATTAAGAGAACAGTAGGTATAAGGGTCCTGAGGTAGGTCCATGTCTGATGTGTTCCAGAACAGAAGAGACTAGTATGCTTAAAGTGATGGCAAAGATATGAAATAGTGTCATGTATGCTTCTGTGAATGTGAAAATACACATAAACATACATATAAGTGTACATACACATATACTTAAATTCTGTTTCTATTTTGGAACAGTTCAGTCATTGTAGAAAAAACTGGTTTAACCACTATTCACAGCTTTTCAACAGGTTTCTAATTTCGGATAATTTCTCTCTATATTCTTTTTGTCTGTAACCATAGTAATATACCAGTTATACCTTTTTTCCTGGGTGGCAGTACTATGGCTAAGTGACATCTGTTCCTACAGTACTTATTACCTGTTATATGGCATTATTTATTGATAGTCTTAAGTTAGAAACTGGATCCGTCACATGGACCAGAATTTTTCACTTATAACTTAAATTTAAAAAAAAACCCTCATTTTTCTCTGCAGAAAAAAAAATTGCATTCTCAGGCACATTATAACATGACCACAAAATACTTGCCTTATAAATCCAGCTGAAATGAATTTGTTAACAACTTCTACTGAAATGGTATTTAGCTTATAGTTCCACGATCCTTCAGGGACATAAAAAACATGAAGTTCCACCAACTGAATAAATTGAGAAGACATCAGTTAAAATATTTTTAAAATGAAAGAAATCATTTGATATCCTCTAGAAATTTTAAGTTAATAAACATAATTGAAATAAACATGGAATACATGTATCTTCCTGAACAAACAAAAAAGGAAATGAAGAACCAAAAATTTAACTTGGCAACTTGGCACTTAGAGCACATCTTCTCCCTAGAAACATGTCATAGATGTGGTCTTAAGGCACCCCAGCATCTCTGACATACAGTGTTCTTTCTGTGGCTTGAAGGAAGAGTAGCAGTCCACCAAGATCAGTTTTCTGGTTACCTACCTTTCCCTCTCCCTTGATCCCCACCAACTCAGTTCTGTTGTAGTGGTTTTGTAGAATCTTTATACTTTACATATCGTATCCCTAACATAGTTGTGATGATTGCTAGTTCTCAGCAAATGCAAAAGTGTGAATACTGTGGTCTGGGAAATATTTTTGTTTCCCAGAATTCTAGAAGAATCTATTCCTGACAGTGATGGAGGGAGAAATGGTTGTTCTTATGTAGGGCATGTCTGTCAGCTTGTCTGTGCTTTTAATACCATTTTCTTGGGGTACTTGGGTGGCACAGCGGGTTAAGTGCCCAACTCTGGTTTGGACTCAGGTCATAATCTCACAGGTTCCTGGGTTTTAGCCCCATATCCGGCTCCACATTGACAGTGTGGGGCCTGCATAGGATTCTCTCCCTCTCCCTCTCTCTCTGCCCCTCCCTTGCTCATGCTCGTTCCAAATAAAATAAACTTAAAAAATTAATAAGTACCATTTTATTTTTTTAAACATTAAAAAACATTTTTTTAATGTTTGTTTATTTTTGAGAGAGACAGAGTGCAAACAGGGTAGGGGCAGGGAGACAAAGAATCAGAAGCAGGGTCCGGGCTCTGAGCTGTCAGCACTGAGCGCAATGTGGAGCTCGAACTTGTGAACCACAAAATTATGACCTGAACCAAAGTCGGACGCCCAACCAATTGAGACATCCAGGTGCCCCAATGCCATTTTCTCTTCTAGTAAGGTTTTGTTAAACCTTAATTAGAATCCATCTCCTTAGACGAATATTCAGATAACCACAACAGAAACAGAACAATTACAGCAAATATAGTCTTATCTTTTAGTCTAATGAAGTTTGTTATTCATTGCATATTAAAACTCAAATGATTATACTTTACAATATTAAATACCTGAGTAATACTTTAAAAATTTGATAATGACCTACCATTAATATTAGTAACTTTTATAGGAGATGAAATGGGTTTAACTGAATGTTTTGCTCAAGTTGTTTTTATAGACCAAGTAAATTACTTCTATACATTTGATGTGTGTATAGATATGATGTAAAAGTTTGCCATATGTTGTATTGTGAACACCAGAGCATTTAAAAGATAATTCCCTTACTATACTATTCATAGCTAACACTACATTATTTTTTTAAGTTTACTGATTTATTTTGAGAGAGAGAGAGAGCACAAGCAGGGTAGGAACAGAGACAGAGGGAGTGCAGAGCCTGATGTTGAGCTCAAACTCACAAACTGTGAAATCATGACCTGAGCCAAAATCAAGAGCTGGACACTTAACTGACTGAGCCACCTGAGCACTCCTACATACACTATTAATATAATAATATTTAATAGCTACACAAATATTTGCTCAACCTTCAGAAGTCTTTAGTATATATGACCTTATCCTTTATATAAATGCATTAATATTTTACAGGAGAAAAAATGTTTATTGAACTAAAACACTTTACTTTGTTTTCATAAAGTAAATTCTGTCAATGTTTTTATAATAATTCATGAACAATAATTCAAAATGCCTGTATAGGTTTAATTCCATAACTGAATGAGTAGGCAATACAGAGAAAATATAGTTAATAAAACATTTCTTGGCCTTTGAAACATTTTGTAATGTAAAATAACTTATAGTGAATTTATTTATTCCCTCAACAAATACTTACTGGATGTCTACCATGTGGCAGCACTAGTCTAGGCATTAGGGACATGCAGTGAGTAAAACAAAGATCCTTGCCTGTGTACAACTCTACCTTCTAATGAGGTATCAGGACAAGAAGTGGGAGGCAAGGCTGTGCCAAAACCTCAGTAATCAAGATAAATACAACATTAAAAAAAAACCTATTCAATGCAAAAACTTTCATGATAAGCAAAATATCAAAAATTTAAATACAGAGAGAAGTTAATACTACTATTAGAACCTGAGACTAAAGTAAACATATGAAACTCAATACATGTTTCTTAAAAGAAATACATTTCTGGGGGCACCTGGGAGGTTCATTCAGTTAAGTGTGTCTGACTCTTGGTTTTGGCTCAGGTCATGATCTTATGGCTCACGGATATGAGCCCTGCATTGGACTCTGTGCTGACAGCTCAGAGCCTGAAGGCTGCTTCAGAGTCTGTGTCTTCCTCTCTCTGTGCCCTTCCCCTGTTCGTGCTCTGTCTCTTTCTGTCTCTCAAAAATAATAAATAAATGTTAGATATAGATTATAGATATATAGATATATATATTTCTTGGGCTCCCTGGGTGGCTTAGTCGGTTAAGTGTGTGACTTCAGGTGAGGTCATAATCTCAAATTCCATGGGTTTGAGCTCTGCGTTGGGCTCTGTGCGGACAGCTTAGAGCCTGAAGCCTGCTGTAGATTCTGTGTCTCCCTCTCTCTCTGCCTTTCTCCTGCTCATGCTTTGTCTCTCTCTCAATAATAATAAAACGAAAAACAGACAAAATAATTTCTTAATGGTTATCTTTTTCCAGAATAACAAAGCAGTTGAAAAAATACTAAAAATTTTTAAAATACACATTAGGGGTGATCGGTTGAGCATATGACTTTGGCTCAGGTCAGGATCTCACTGTTCATAGCTTTGAGCCCCACATCAGGCTCTGTGCTGACAGCTCAGAGCCTGGAGCCTGCTTCTGATTCTATCAGATTCTATTTCTATTTAAAATGCTACTAGTAGGATTTTTTTTTTTTTGGCATCAATTTTTCACTAAGAAAAAAACCCTTGTACTGAATTATTTAATTGTGGAGGGTTTTCTGGGGGAAGGGGCTTAAATTTTGCACCCAAGGCAAATGACTCAATTGCCTCAGACTAGACTCAGGCCTGTGAGGGACTAAGACAATAAACAGTAAATATAAAACACTCATAAGTTATATAGCACATTAGACAGTGGTTAGTATGGACAAAAAAAAGTAAGTGGAGCAGGATGAGGAAAACTGAGAAGATAAAAAAGGAAATAGGTTTCAGGTTTGTTTGTTTTTTAATTTGAAAGGGAGAGCAAGAGAGAGAGAGAGAGAGAGAGAGAGAGACAGACAGACAGACAGAGAATCTCAAGCAGGCTCCACCACACAACTGTGAGATCATGACCTGAGCCGAAATCAAGAGTTGGTTGCTTGACTGATTGAGCTACCCAGGCACCTCAGAAAAGGCGAGATTTGGAGCACCTGGGTGGCTCAGTCAGTTAAGTGTCAACTTCGGCTCTGGTCATGATCTCACGGCCGGCCCGTGGGTTTGAGCCCGGCATCAGGCTCTGTGCTGACAGCTCAGAGCCTGGAGCCTGCTTCCAATTCTGTGTCTCCCTCTTTGTCTGCCCCTCCCCTGCTCATTCTCTGCCTTTGTCTCAAAATAAAAATAATAAAGACATTTAAAAAATTTAAAAAGACAAAGGCGAGATTTAAGTAAAAACTTCAGGTGAAGAAGAAATTAGCCAAGTGATGATGTAGAGATAAAGAGTTGTAAGAAGAACTAAAGCAAAAGTCTTAAGGTGAGAAAGTGCTAGTATTATTAAAGCAGAGAGAGTGCGGGAGAGAGTGGTAAAAGATAAAGTAAGAGAAATGAGGAGGACAAGGAACAAATTAAATAGGGTCATCCAGGCCATTGTAAGGTCTTCATCTTAGAAAATGGGAAACCAATATAGCGTTTATAATAGAAGCACATTTGACATTCATTTTATATTCTTGTTATTTTAATATGAAAAAATTCTAAACATACATATAAGTAAAAGGAACAATACTATGAATACCCAAATACCTACTACTTAGATTCAAAAGTACACATCGTGCCACATTTACTTCCCTCCCTCCCCCACACTTTATTTGTAAAGGCAGAAATGGTACATGCAGCACCTTATTTGGATGTGCCTGCAGTCTTGGAAGCTTGTCTACCCTGCCTTCTCCTACAATCAGACCTTGAGAGCTTGTCTTGAGGCTCTAGCAGGGGACCAGAACTACTCATATACCCTTTGACTAAAAAATGGTCCCCCCTCTATGGGGAAGGTTCAACCCAGCACACAAGTTTTGGAGGGACACACATGGAGCTGTGAGGGAGAAAGGGACACTCACCTCCCCAGCCAGATCTGTCAGATCAACCCTGGTGATCAACAGGGTGACAGATATTGCAACAAGATTGTCTTCATATCCTCTCTCCCTCTCTGAACAAACCATTCAAAGTAAATCTGACATCATGAAAATATAATCCTAAATACTTTGACATCCATCTCCTAAAAATAAGGACTTGTCTAATATAATCACAGTACTATTTTCACGTTTAAGAAAATTAACAATTCCTTAATGTAAAATAATATCCACTCCACATTCAAATTTCCTTAATTGTCCATTTGTCCTCCAAATATTTTTTAAATTTTTTTATGTCTTTTATTCATTCTTGAGAGACAGACACTGCAAGCAGGAGAGGGTCAGAGAGAGAGAGAGGGAGACACAGAATCTGAAGCAGGTTCCAGGCTCCGAGCCAGCTGTCATCACAGAGCCTGACGCGGGGCTCGAACCCACAAAACAGGAGATCGTGACCTGAGCCGAAGCCGGTGCTTAACTGACTGAACCACCCAGGTGCCCTCCAAATATTTTTCAATCTAGAATCCAATCAAGGGTAACACATTGCACTTGGTTTGTCTCATCTTTAAAAATCTTAATCTGCAAGTTTTTTCTTTTTCACTACTGTAGTTTCATTTTTTATGTCATCTTTTTTTTTTATCATGAAAAGTATATCCTGTAATCTCCATCCCCTATTTTCCTCATTCCATCTCCTTTCCCTTTCCCATAACCATCAGTTTGTTTTCTATAGTTAAGAGTCTGTTTCTTGGTTTTTTTTCTCTCCCTTTTTTGCCCTTTGCTCATTTACTTTGTTTCTTAAATTCCACATACAAATAGTCTCATATTGTATTTGTCTTTGAGTTATTGTACTAAGCATTATACACACTCTCTAGCTCTATCCGTGTTGCAAATGGCAAGATTTCATTCTTTTTAATGGTAGTATAATATCCCATTGTGTATATGTATGCACACACATGTATAAAAAATTATAAAAACAATTCACTCTTTTATATATGTAAAATCATTCTTTTATCCAATCATGCAGTGATGGACACTTGAGCTACTTCATAGTTTGGCTATTATAAATGATGCTGTAATTAACACAGGGGTGCATGTATCCTTTTGAATTAGTTTTTGTATTCTTTGCATAAATACCCAGTAGTGAGATTGCTGGATTGAAGGGTAACTCTACTTTTAATTTTTTGAGGAATCTTCATAATGTTCTGCACAGAGGCTGCACCCATTTACATTCCCACTGGCACTGCAAGAAGTTTCCTTCTTCTCCATATCCTCTCTGACACTTGCTGTTTCTTGCGTTTTTGATTTTAACCATTCTGACAGGCAGCAGGTAATTCCTCATTTTGTTTTGTCTTGTTTTGGCTTGTATTTCCCTGATGATGAGTGATGCTGAGTATCTTTTCATGCCCCTGTTGACCATTTGGATGTCTTCTGCCCATTTTTTATCAGATCATTTGTTTTGGGGGTATTGAGTCATATCAGTTCTTTATATATTTTGGATACTAACCTTTTACCAGATGTCATCTGCAAATATCTTTTCTCATTCCAAAGGTTGCTTTTTAGTTTTGTTGAATTGTTTCCTTCACTGTGCAGAAGGTTTTTATTTTGATTTGTCCCAAGTTCGTTTTTGTTTCCCTTACCTGAGGAGACATGTCTAGAAAAATATTGCTATGGCCAATGTCAGGAAAATTATTGCTGGCCTCTTCTCTAGGATTTTTTATGGTTTTAGGTCTCACATTTGGTCTTTAATCCACTTTTTTATTTTTTGTATGGTGAAAGAAAGTGGTCCAGGTTCATTCTTTTGCGTGTGGCTGCCCAGTTTTTCCAAAACATTTGTTGAAGAAACTATTTTTTCCATTGAATATTCATTTCTTCTTTGTTGAAGATTAATTAACCATAATAATGGATTTCTGGGTTTCCTGTTATATTCCATTGATCTATGTGTCTATTTTTATGTCAGTACCATACTGTTTTAATTGCTACTTCTTTGTAACAGGACTTGAAATCTGGAATTGAGCTTCCTCTAGTTTTGTTTTTATTTCTCAAGATTGCTTGGGCTATTTGAGGTCTTTTGTGGTTCCATACAAATTTTAGGATTATTTGTCCTATTTCTGTGAAAAATGCTATTGGTGGGGCACTTAGGTGGCTCAGTCGATTGTGCATCTGACTCTTGGTTTCAGCTCAGGTCATGATCTCACAATATGTGAGTTCAAACCCTGTGATGGGCTCTGGGCTGGTGGTGCAGAGACTGCTTGGGATTTGCTCTCCTCTATCTGCCCCTCCCTCCTGCTTGCTCGCATTCTCTCTCTCAAACATAAACAAAAAACCATTTGAGTGGGGTTTATTAAAAAAAATTGCTATTTGTATTTTGATGGGGATTGCATTGAAAATGTAGATTGCTTTGGGTAGTTTAGACATTGTAACAATATTTGCTCTTCTAACCCATGAGCATGGGATGTCTTCATGTCTTCTTGAATTTCTTTTATCAGTGTTTTACCATTTCCACAGTACAGGTTTTTCACCTCTTTGCTTTAGTTTATTCCTAGATATCTCAGTGTTTTTGAGGTATGTGGTATTGTTTTCTTAATTTCACTTCCTGCTGCTTCATTATTAGTGTATAGGAATGGAACAGATTTCTATACACTTATTTTGTATCCTGAGACTTTGCTGAATTCATTTATATGACTACTAGTTTTTTAAGTGGAGTCTTTAGGGTTTTCTATATATGTCATTTGCAAATAGTGAAAATTATGCTTCTTCCTAACCAATTTGGATGATTTTTATGTTGTCTAATTGCTGTGGCTAGGGCTCCCAGTACTATGTTGAGTAAAAGTGGTGAAGAGTGGATTCTTTATCTTGTTCCTGACCTTAGGGGAAAAGCTCTCAGGTTTTCACCACTGAGTATGATGTTGGCTATGGGTTTTTCATATAAGGCCTTCATTATGTTGAGGTGTGTTCCCTCTAGACCTACTTTGCAGAAAATTTGTCATGAATGGATCTTGTACTTTCTCAAATGCTTTTCTTCATCTATTTAAATTATCCTTTTTGAGGGATTCTTTTGAGGTTTTGTCCTTTCTCTTATTGATGTATCATGTTTACTGTTTTATGAATGTTGAATCATACTTGCATGCTAAGAATAAATTCCACTTGATTATGGTGTATGATTTTTTTAATGTATTGTTGGATTTGGATTGCTAATATTTTATTGAGGACTTTGCATCTATATTCATGAGATATATTGGCCTACTGGGTTTTTTGTGTGTGTGTGTCTATTTCCTTTTGATATCAAGGTGATACTGGCTTCATAAAATGAATTTGAAGTATTCCTTCCTCTTATATTCTTTGGAATAGTTTGAGAAAAGGTATTAACTCTTTTTAAATGTTTGGTAGAATTTGACTGTGAAGCTATCTGGACTTTATTTTTTGAAAGTTTTTTGATTATTGATTCAATTTCTTGCTGGTACTGGGTCTAGTCAAATTTTCTATTTTTTCCTGCTTTGGTTTTGGTAGGTTATATTTATAGAAATTTATTAATTTAAGTTATCCAATTTGTTGGTGGTTTTCATAATATTGTTACAATTGTTCGTACTTCTATGGTGTTGGTTGTTATTTCTCCTTTTTCATTAGTGATTTTGTTGATTTGGGTCCTCTCCTTTTTAAAAATAAGTCTTATTAGAAGTTTATCAATTTTGTTGGTCTTTTCAAAAAAAAAAACAGCTCCTAGTTTCATTGATCTATTCTACTGATTTTAATCTTATATCTTTTTTGCTTGTGCCCACTGCATTTATTACTAATATAAAAACAAATGTTATAAAGAAAAAAAATTCATTCTCTATTCTCCAGTGGCTCTCATCCTTGCCTCTTGCCCACACAACTCCTGACCCATTTCTTCATGGCCAGTTCAAAAGTGAGCCTGTTCACTGCTATTTTCACAGAAAACAACCAGTGCCAGGGATGCAGGGAAGGTTAGATGAGGTGACAGTACTGTCCAGGTTCTACCCAAAGGTCAGCTGGGTGGAGACTCACAGAATTCAGACGGAAGGGCTGGTGGCCTCACAATGACATAGTCTAACTAAAGTGGGCTGGAGAGGCGATGGGACAGCCTGTCAAAAGCTTTAGAAGACATCTCATAGGCTTATGTCAAACCAAGAAAAACTGACGCCAGGATAGAGAGACCACGGAGGCTGTCTTGCAGAAAGTTTCACAATTCTCCCATGCTGGGAGGTACAAAAAGTCTAGAGGGCACCAAGTCTCATTCATTTCGGCAGAAAGACTTACCCTAGTGTTGAGAAGTCACAAAGCCATGGACACTTTGAGGCTATGTATGAGGGGATGCACAGTTTCACAAAACATAGTGGTCACAGACAAGAGCAGTGGGGATCAGGCTACTGACACAGAAACAAAATCCAAAAGGAGGAAGAGTGGCCTTTCAGGGAGTAACTGCACCAGTCATCCAATACTAGACCCCAGGTTAACCTGGTGAGTTTCACAGAGCACCTGACAACTTTGGGGGTGAGGGCTGTCACATAAAAAAGACTTAAGTGACTAGAAGGGAATGATAGGAAACTGCTCCAGGGCTCTTGGGAGTTGAGGGTAGCATTGGGGGTTAGGTGGACAGATTCACAAGAAATAGCATCAAAGAGGTTTCCTAACCAGCAGTCAGTTGGTGAGGGGGAAGAGAATCTAGGAGGCAGTTGAAGGGTGCAAAGATGAGGTCCTGAAGTCAAGTCTCTGGAGGCTGGATCAGAAGAAGGACCACACATTGGGCACCAGTGATGAAACACAACTCTGGACCCCAAACGGGGAGGTGATGGATGGGGATGGGTGTCACTGACTGAGGGTGGCAGGTGAAACAGCCTCACAGTAGCCATCACAGGGTCACAGAGGGCTCCCTCCAGCCTGGATGGGAAGGCGTAGTCTCACAGAGGAGGTCCATTGATGCCTGGGGTGGCAAAAGGCACAGAGGTCCTCATAATGACAGCACCCTTTTTTGACAAAGTATCAGCAGACGGGGTCGTAGGATCTATCTTCCATAACTTGGAGGCCATCCTTGAGTGGGCAGCTATTTTTGATGAGAGACCAACTTTTGAGTCTTGGAGGATTTCTTTGCTCCTGAAAGGATCCCCATGGATTGGTCCAGGAAAAGGGGGTTCAGTATTGGCCCTCCACTAACCATAACCACATGGGCCACATCTGGGGCCTAGGTCTCCCTAGATTGGGCCTCTGCCCCAGGGAGGAGGTGGGAGACTCAGCAGTGGTGGAATCATTTATCCCCTTGATCCTGGAGGACCTCTGTGAAGAGCTGACTTGGTCACCTGGCTTTCCATGCACCATGGGGATAGGCCCCAGAAGGCTGGGTGGTCCAATGGGACTCCCATTCTCATTTCCAGTCTCTTCCCACTCTGTCAGCAGGGGTTGCTGCAGTGGTGGCTGCTGCTGATTCTGCTTCTTTTGTTTCAACATCATGGTTGTGGCAATGGCTGCCTATATCATTTATTTTTGTTCTAATCTTTATTATTCCCTTGCTTTTGTGGGGTTTGGGTTTTGCTCTTTTTCTAGCTCCTTTAGGTGTAAAGTTAGGTTGAGATTTTTCTTGCTTCTTGAGGTAGGTCTGTATTGCTATAAACTTCCCTCTTAGGACCACTTTAGAGGCAGCCCAAAGAATTTGGACCATTATCTTTTCAACTATCATTTGTTTCCATGTAATTTTTGACTTAATTTCTTGATCAGTTTGTTATTTAGCAGCATGTTATTTTAATCTCCATGTATTTGTTCTCTTTACATATTTTCCTGTGGTTTTCTAGTTTCAGAGCATTGTGGTCAGAAAAGATGCATGTAGGACTTCGATTTTTTTAAATTTGTTGAGACTTCTTTTGTGACCTAATATTTGATCTATTCTTGAGAGAGTTCTGTGTGCATTTGAAAAGACTGTGTACTCTACTGTGTTAGGATAGAATGTTCTGAATATATCCGTTAAATCCATCTGGTCCAGTGTGTCATTCAAAGCCACTGTTTCCTTGTTGATTTCCTATTTGGATGGTTTGTCTGTAGATGTTAAGTGGGATGTTAAAATGTCCTATTACTGTGTTATTATCAATTATTCCCTTTGTTTGTTATTGTTTTATGTATTTCTGTGCTATGCTGGGTACATAAATATTATCATATAGTGTCCTTCCGTGACTCATTAGTTTTTGTTTTGTCTATTTTGTCCAAAAAAGTATTGTTACCCCAGCTTACTTTCAACATCCATTTGCATGATAAATATTTCTCTATCTCCTCACTTTCAACCTGCAGGTGTCGTTTGGTCTGAAATGAGTTTCTTGTAGCAGCATATTGATGGATCTTGTTAATTTATCCACCCTGTCACTGTATGTCTTTTGATAAGAGCATTCAGTCCATTTGCATTCAAGGTAATTATAGGTATGTATTTATAACCCTTTTATTATTTGTTTTATGGTTATTTCTACAGATTTTCTCTGATCTGTCACTTGCTCTCTTTCATAGTGTGTTGGAATTCTTTAGTGATGGACTGTATTCCTTTCTCTTTATTCTTTGCTTATGTATTACTGGTTTTTGATTTGTGGTTACCCTTAGTTTTACATATAACATCTTCTGCATATAGTAGACTATCTCAAGTTGATGGCCACTTAAGTCTAAACCCATTGTTTACCCCCTCATCCCATTTTAGGTATATGGTGTCATATTTTATATCCTTTTATAAGTTCCTTGATGATATTTATAATGTCAATATTACAAAACAAATATTCTTACTGCTTTTGTGCTTTCTACTTTTCATCCTCTCACTTATGGTCTTCCCTTTCCGCTCAAAGAGTCCATTTAATATTTCTTGTAGGGCTGGTTTAGTGATCATGAACTCCTTTAGATTTTGTCTGAGAAACTCTCCTTTTATTCTGAATGATAGCCTTGCTGGATAGAATATTCTTGGTTGTAGATTTTCCCTTTTACCACTTTGAATATATCATCCCAGTCCCTTCTAGCTTGCAAAGTTTCTGCTGACAAATTCACTGATGGCCTTATAGGGTTTCCCTTATATAGTTAATAGTCTTTTTTTTTTCTCTTGTTGCTTTAAAATTTTTTATCACTATCTTTTGCCATTTTAATTACTATTTGTCTTGATGTGGAACCTCTTTGGGTTGAATTTTTGGAGGGTTCTCTGTGCCTTCTGAATCTGGACATCTGTTTCCTCAGGATAGGGAAGTTTTCAGCTATTATTTCTTCAAATAAATTTTCTACCCCCTAATCTCTCTCTTCTTCTGAGATCCCTAAAATGTGAATATTATTATGCTTGATGGAATCACTGAGTTCCCTTAGACTATTCTCAATTTGCATAATTTTCTTTCCTTTCCTTTGCTCAGCTTGGTTACATTTCATTACTTGTCTTCCAGGTCACTAATTTGTTCCTCTGCTTCATCTAGCTTTGTATTTATTCCATCAATTGTATTTTTAATTTCATTTACTGTATTCATCTTTTTTTAAATTTCCTTGTTAAGGGTCTCACTGATGACCTCCACTCTTTTCTCAAGTCTAGTAAGTTATCTTTATGATCATTACTTTAAATCCTCTATCAGGCATATTACTTTTTATTTATTTAGCTTTGTTTTCTTGTGGCAGCTTGGTCCTGTTCTTTCATTTGGGAGATATTTCTGTCTCCTTATTTTGTCCAGCTTTCTATGTCTGTTTTTCTGTATTAGGAAAATCAGCTACTTCTCTTGCTCTTAACAGTAACAGTCTTACAAAGAGGTACTATAGTGCCCTGCAGTACAGTGTCCCCTATTACTCAGGGACTGATGCTTCAGGGAATGTTTCCTATGTGTGTTCCATGTGCTCTGCTATTGAGTCTTGGCATCTTTTTCCTTCAGTTGTGTACAGAAACTCTCTTTGCCTACTGTGATCCTCAGCAGGAGTGACAGACATTTTAACAAGGTGTGTAGTAATCCGCTTGTGAAATGGGATCTGCCCCTCCTGTGCCCGAAGTGAGGCCCTGCAAAATGTTGTGTCAGCAGATTTGGTGTTGGCAGGGTTTGTGCCAGTCTTCTGGGGGAGGAATATGTAGTGTGGGGACTGAGGTAAGTGTGACTGGGAAGGGCTGGTCTGCCATAGCATGAGGGGGCAGGGCTCAGGGCAAGCAAGTTAGGTAACTAGTACAGGCACCACCCTGGTTCCCACAGGTGGCCACTATTTATTCAGGAGAGGGGTGGATAGGGAAGGGAAATGGTGCCTGCCAGCTCCTTTTCCTGGAGGCGTCTCTCAGTAGTCCCTGTGTCTCTGGGCCACACTCTGTGATGACAAATCACTCTCCCTCTTATTTCCCCTGACATTTTTCAAACTGCTGGTTCTACCTTCTATCTGCATGGACTGTTTGTTGTCTTCTTTATGGGCAGGAACTCCACTTTCTACTGCCCTCTATACTTTCCCAGAGCAGAGTATGCTGATTTTTTTTTAAATTCTAGGCTTTAAGTCTCTCTGATTATAAGAACTCAAGAAATTTGGCCCCTCTCATTTTCAAAGGCAAATATGGGAACTCATCCTCCCTGTTCATGGGTTCCCCAGTGTGAAAGTGTTTTCTGTCCTTCTCCACACCACTGGCTCCCTCCCCACCAAAGATGGCTATAGTCCCTTTGGCTCCCAGACCCTGTCTTTGCCCTTCTTACCTCCTTTGGCGCCGTCTTTTTCCTACCTTAGCTGTAGAGTCTGTCCTGCCAGTCTTTCTTAGGTTGTTTTATGGGTTTATTACACTGACGTGTTATCTAGTTGTACCCGTGGGATGAAGCTGGCTGAGGGTCCTCCTACTCCACCATCTTCCCAGCTGACATTGCTCCACAAGCATTTTTGAAACAAAGCCTTCTCTCCTGTAAACAGTTAACTGTATAACCTTCAACTGACAAAAATTAGTCAGCTGAGGGTTAGAAATTTTATAAATGGTGCCCTGTATTTCATTTTGTTTCTCATTAGGACACATATAAAGTTCTACTTCCAAATTTTGCTATATTCAATAACTATTAAAGGGAGAAGGAAACAGAAACTGTTATGATGCTATCTGAATAATTAAAGTGTGAAATGATGGTGGCTCACTTCAATGTACTAGCAGTAGAGGTGATGGAAAATAGTCAGATTTTTATATAATTTGAAGCTATAGTTAGTCCATTAGAAGTGAACTTTGAGGAAAAAATAAAGACTCTAAGGAATTTGGCCTCAGATACTCAAAAGATGGATTTGGTATCACCTGAGATGCAGAAAGTCATACATGTTTAGGGGAGGGGAAAAAGATCTGCAGTTCAGTTTGAGATATGCTAATTTTAAGATATCTATTGGCCATCCATGTGGGATGGAAGCTGAAAATATGAATCTGCAGTTGGGAAAGAAAAGTAGACTGGGGATATAGGTTTGGGACTCCTTAGCATAAAGTTGGTATTTAAAGCTATTATACTGAATGAGATCACCGAAGGATGAGTGCAGATGGAGAAGAAACAAAGAACTGGCCCCTGAAATTCTCCAATATTGAGATCAGAAAGAAGGAAAAAAGCCCAGCAAAGAAGACTGAAAACGAACAAGGAAAGCAGAAGGAACACCAAGATGTGTATGCGAAATGCCAAGTGAATGAATTATGTCAAATAAGAGCAATCAACAGGGTCAACTGTTACACAGGGATAGACCAAAAATATGGGATAAAAATTAAACAACGGATTTAGTAATGCAGAGGTGAATTTAGCAAGGGCAATTTTGGTGCAGTAGTGGAGTGAAAATTTGATTAGAGCTGGTTTAAAGAGAAAATGGAGAGAAGGTACTGGGGGTTTGAGAAGGTATGAAATAGTTGTCTAGAACAGTGGGAAAGTAAATGAGTGAGTGAAAGACAGTCTGCTGACCAGCAAAAGGTTCTAGTTGAGATTCATGGTCCTGAATTTAAAGTGAGAACAGTGTTCATGATGGTATACTTTTCTCCAGCCATGTTCCATTTTATGCACAGGGATAGCATAGAGGAAGAATTAGATTAACCAACGTTTTTGTTTTGCCAAGCAGTATAATGAAATGAGAGAGGGGTAAGGAGTCAAAAGTATCAGAAAAAGTACTCCAGACCGCTCTATGGTATTTAAACTGCAGAGGGCATCACAAGGTGAGAAATAATACAGACAAACAAAAACAAAAAACAGGTGATAGGATCAATGCACTGGGAAACCCAATATAATCAGAGTACTTAGTACTTGAACTACAGGTAAAAGAACTAGGATAAAAAACTGTATTCAGACAATGGGATACATGGTAGAGTTAATACCTGATACTTTATAAGGGCGCCTGGGTGGCTCAGTTAGTTAAGTGTCTGACTTCAGCTCAGGTCATGATCTCACGGTCCCCGAGTTTGAGACCCATGTCAGGCTCTGTGCTGACAGCTCAGAGCCTGGAACCTGCTTCAGATTCTGTCTCGCCCTGCCTCCCTCTCTCTCTCTCTCTCTCTCTCTCCCTCTCTGGCTCACACTCTCTCTCTCAAAAATAAGTAATAACATTAAAAATATATATAATACTTTGTATAATCCATATTTTTGCTTTCTCAGAACTTTTAAAAAACAGTATTAAGCAAACTTTTCTTATATTTTCATATATTTTAGTTTAAAAGATTTTCTTTTTATTATGGGGCTTCTTTTTTATTAAATTTATTTATTTTTTTGAATATAACACAATTTATTTTTTTTAACATATGCAATTATTTTCCATCATTTACAATACAGTAGTTACAATGACACTCCATAAAAGATTTTCTTACCTCTGATGAGGAAGGTCGGCTTGGACTGAGGGACATATTACCAATGTCTGAAGAGGGTAATTATCAGCTGGAATTTTGTGGGTTTTTTAATCTTTCTTCATTTAAGTAGTATATGTAAAGGTAATAACAGATTTTTGACTTAGGATAGCATTCCACTCATTTCTGGTCTCTGATTCATTCAAAAAATGAAAAGAAAAACACAAAAAGCTTTAAAATAGACTGAAAATGAAAACTTAGGAATGTAAACAATCTCATTATAATAATTCAAAAAAACCCTATTACTAGTGAGTACATGTATGTATAGTAATATATATGTATATATTACAAGTACACACACACACACACACACACACACACACCCCATACAACTAAATAAAGTGTTAAATTACATTATAATAGACTTGTGACCAGGGTATATTTTACTATTCTAAACAATTTTATCAAGGCTGAAAATCAAAGTTAAATATATAAGGTATTTTACATAAAGTAAAAATATGTTTCTGGATGCGGATAAACTAAATTTCATCATAGAATGATGAAAACTGTTTTACCATACAGATTTCTTCCTGGGCTTGATACCTCAACAATATATGTGAATAATTATTCCAGATGAAAATGCCAGTTTTTAAGTACTTTAAGCTATGTTTGTGTGTTGTTTTCTGTATTTTTCTCAGAAATTCTCAGTGGATTTAAAACAGTTAACAAGAATACACGATAACATTTAAATTATATAAATACATAATAAAAACGGAAATGGTAGCTGAATTACTCTAAAAAGGAATTATCAAAGTAGGACAATCCTTAAGGATACAATATGGTACCAATACCAGAACACAAGCCTTTTCAAGATTTCAAAGCATTACTCCATTTTGATTAATATTAAAATAGTAGGTCCAAAAAAATTTAAACTTTCTGTTATTTGGCATTGATTACAGCTCTATGAAATCATATTAGAGACCACTAATTATTCTAATGGTATTAAAATTTAAAAATTATATCCTGGGACATAATCTCTTTTATTAAAAAAATTTTTTAATGCTTTTTATTTATTTTTGAGAGAGAGAGAGAGAGAGACAGTTCGATCAGGGGAGGGTCAGAGAGAGAGGGAGACACAGAATCTGAAACAGGCTCCAGGCTCTGAGCTAGCAGTCAGCACAGAGCCCGATGCGGGGCTCGAACCACAAACCGTGAGATCATGACCTGAGCCGAAGCCGGACGCTTAACCGACTGAGCCACCCAGGCACCCCACATAATCTCTTTTAAATCAAGTTAGTTTCACATGTTACTTCCTATGCAAATTTCTTACAATAATTAAAACTTAAAATGTGATTTGTTATTTTAAACATCTCAAACACTATTTTTAATTACATTAGTATTTTTTTAACTATTTAGATATTTCCATTTCTATACCCATCCAAAGGTTCTTTCTGCCATTGTATTAATATTACCCTCTATTATGAATCTAAACAAAACACAATCAGATACATATATGGCAATGTCCTTATTATGTAAAAATTATTTATAATAACCTATAAGAATTACAGTCCATGGGCATGCAAATTGGAGGCTGGGATTGTTAACTTCTGTGGATGCATTAAAAATTTGTCATTTTTGGGGTGCCTGGGTGGCTCAGTTGGGTAAGCGTCTGACTCCTGATTTCAGCTTAGGTCATGATCTCATTCGTGGTTCATGAGATGGAGCCCAAATTGGGCTCTGTGCTGACAGTGTGAAGCCTGCTTCGAATTCTCTCTCTCCCTCTTTCTCTGTCCCTTCCCACTGTGCACGTGTGTACATTCTCTCTCAAAATAAACATTTTTTTAAAAACTTGACATTTTCATTCAGAACAAATTTTTAATTAAGCAAACTCATGTCATTAACCAAGACCTGCTTTAATATTCTCCTCAGGCAAACTGCCCGTTACATTATCCTCTCTAAAGGTATAGCAAAGAAGCCATATTTTGGATGATAACTCCCTTTGTCATTTCTGACTGGATCAATGCTGAAGAACTGGGAGAACTCAAGATTCAATAACTTCAAAAATAGATTATCATTAGTCAATTATGTGTTGAAGAGGGAGTAAGTGCTTGTAGATAATCACCTACCTGTCATCTTTGATCTGATTTGTACTTTAACGAGGACTATCTATTGTACACTCTCCGCATTTTCCCAAAATGATTTGGGAATAAGCAGCAGAACTGAAAATCAAGCTTAACAATTTCTGACACTTGATGGCCTGGTACTGAGAACCCAGGGTACTGCCATCCCACACTACTTCAGCTCCACCCATCCCGCTGGGGCGGCCCTGACGCAGAGTGCTACAGAACTCCCAGTCTGTGCCCTTCCAGCTCCAGCCAGCCAGCCAAAGCCACCAGGCATATGCAGTCTACACAGGGATGGCTCCTATACAACACCATTCCTTCAAGACTCGGTGAGATTGCTATTTCACCTAATTCATAGAAACACAGAAAAATGAAACAAAATGAGGAGACAGAGGGATGTGGTCTCAATGAAAGGGTATTTGTCTAAATGAAAACAAAACCATAGAAAGAACTAAATGAAATAAAGATAAGCAACCTAATAAAGAATTCAAAGTAATGGTCAAAAAGATGCTCACCAGATTGCAAAAAAGAGTGAATAAACCAAGTGAGAGTTTTAAGAAAGGGATAAAAATATTTAAAAGAACCAACCAGAATTGAAGAATATAATAACTGAAATGAAAAATATACTAAAGGGAAACAATAGCAGATATAGGCAAACAATAAGGGATTCAGTAATCTGGAAGACAGGATAATGAAAAGCACCCAAAGCTGAACAGCAAAAATAGAAAAGAATTTTTAAAAATGAGGAAATCTTGAGAACTTTGGGACAATATCAAATATACTAACATTTGCATTGTAGAAATCCCATGAGAAGAGAGAAAGGGCAGAAAACTTATTTGAATAAATAATAGCTGAAAACTTCCTCCACCTGGGTAAGAAAACAGAGAAGTAGGCCCAAACACAAAAAGGTCCACATCAAGCCTCTAATAATTAAAATATCAAAAACTAAATATTGAGAATGTCAAATATAACAAGAGAAAAACAACTAGTTACATACGAGCAAAACCCCATAAGGCTGTCTATCACCTGATTTTTCAGCAGAAACGTTGCAGGCTAGAGGTAGTGTTATGATATATTCAAAGCACTAAAAAAAAAAAAAAGATCTGTACTTGGCAAGGTCATCATTCACAATTGAAGAAAAGATAGAGTATCCCAGACAAACAAAAATTAAAGGAGTTCATCACCACTAACCTTACAGGAAAAGTTAAAGAGACTTCTTTAAGTGTTTAAGTGGAAAAGGCCATAACTAGAAGAATATTATATAAAATTTTCACTGGTAAAAACGAACATATAGTGAAAGTAATAAATCATTATAAACCTAGTATGAAGCTTAAATAACTAAAGTGTAAAATCGATTATATCTAAAAGAAGTAGTTAAGAATTCACAAAATAAAAAGATGAAAAATGTGACATATACATACAATGTGAAGGGTAAAAGAGTAAAAACGTAATGCTTCTAAAATGTGTTCAAGCTTAAGCAGCTATCAACTTACCATAGACTGCTATACACTTATGATGTTATGTATCAATCTCATAATCACAAACTAAAAACCTGTAACAGAAACACAAATATAAAGACAAGGGAGAACATTAAAGAAAGTCATCAATCACAAGGGAAGAGAGGAAGAGAAGAATGGAAAAGAGAACAAAAAAAACAACCAGAAGACAATGCAGAAAACTGTAGTAAGTACATACCTATCAATAATTATTTTAAATGTAAATGGACTAAATGCTCCCGATAAAAGACACAGGGTGACAAAATGGATAAAAAAAACCAAGACCCTCCAAATGCTGCCTATAAGAAACTCACTTCATACCAAAAGACAAAAACAGACTAAAAGTTAAGGGATAGAAAAGGATATTCATGCATATGAAGTGAAAATTAAAAAAGCTGGGGTAGTAATATATATATCAGACAAAATAGATTTTAAACAAGAACTGTAACAAAAAACAAAGCAGGGCATTATGTAATGATAAAGTGATCAATACAACACAAGTATAAAACAATTGTAAATACCTGTGCACCTACTATAGGACTACTAATATATATAAAACAAGTATGAACAGACATAAAGGCAGAAATTGACAGTAATATGATAATAGTAGGGAATTTTAACACCCACTTACATCGATGGATAAATCATCCAAACAGAAAATCAACACAGAGATAGCTGTTGAATTAGACATCATACAAACTTAACAGATATATATAGAACATTCCATCAGCAAACAATATACATTCTTTTCAAGTGCATATGAAACATCCTCTAGAATGGATCATGTTAGGCCACAAAACAAGTCTCAATAAATTTAAGAAGACTAAAATAAAATCAAGCATCTTTTCTGACCAAAAGAATATGAAACTAGAAATCAATTACCCAAAAAAAAAAAAGGAAAAATACAAATATGGAGACTTGAAAACATGTAATTAAACAACCAATAAGTCATAAAGAAATCAAATAGGAAATCAAAAAACCAGGAAACAAGTAAAAATGGAAACACCATGGTTCAAAATTTTGGAATGTATCAAAAGTAGTTCTAAAAGGGAAATTTCTAATGATATAGGTTTGCCTTAAGAAACAAGAAAATCTCACACAATCTAACCTTATACCTAAAGGAACCAGAGAAGAAAGGAAATCCTATCAGAGTGGAAATAAATGAAATAGAGGAAAAAAAAAATCAGTGAAACTAAGGCTAAGAGTGAGTCCTCTGAAAAGATACACAAAATTAATAAACCTTTAGCCAGATTCATCAAGAAAAAAAGGAAGAGGCCTCAATAAAATCAGAAATGAAAGAGAACAAGCTTTATCACAGAAATACAGCGGATTATGAGAAATTATGACAACAAATTAGACAACCTAGAAAAAGTAATTCATAGAAAAACATATAATCTTCCAAGAAAGAAAGAAAGAAAGAATCTGAACAGGCTGATTACTAGTATAACAAAATTCAATTGGTAATCAAAAAGCTCTGGGGAACTTAGGTGACTCAGCTGGTTAAGCATCTGACTCTTGATTTTGGCTCAGGTCATAATCTGGAGGTTTTGTGAGTTCAAGCCCCACATTAGGGCTCTGAACAGACAGTGCAGAGCCTGCTTGGGATTCTCTCTCTCCCTCTCTCTCTGCCCCTCCACTCTCCCTCTCTGCTCATGCTCACTCTGTCTCTCTCTTAAAATACATAAACTTTTTAAAAAAACCTTATTTAAAAAAACATAACTATTAAGATTACACCAGAATAAAAAGCTTTCACACAGCAAAAGAAACCATCAACAAAATGAAAAGACAAAACTGTATGGGAGAAGATTTTTGCAATTGATATATCTGTCAAGCGGTTAATACGCAAAATATATAAGGAACTTCTACAACTTCGACAACCAAAACCACAAATAATCAAATTAAAAAATAGGTTAGATGATCTGAATAGACATTTTTCTGAAGAAGACATATAGATGGCCAACAGATACATGAAAAGAGGCTCAACATCACTAATCATCAGGGAAATGCAAATCAAAACCACAATGACATATTACCTTACACATATATATATGGCTAGAATCAAAGACAAGAACAAGTGTTGGCAAGATGTGGAGAAAAAGAATCCCTCATTCACTGTTGGTAGGAATGTAAGTTGGTGCAGCCAGTGTGTAAAGCACTGTGCAGGTTCCTCAAAAATTAAGAACAGAGGGGCGCCTGAATGGCTCAGTTGGTAGAGCATCCAACTTCGGCTCAGGTCATGATCTAGCAGTTCATGGGTTCAAGCCCCGCATTGCTTTCTATGCTGACAACTCAGAGCCCGGAGCCTGTTTCAGATTCTGTCTCCCTCTCTCTCTGCCCCTCCCCCTTTCGCACTCTGTCTCTGTCTAAAAAATAAACATTAAACAAACATTAAAAATAAAAAAAATTAGGACCAGAAACACCATATGATCCAGTAATTCCACTACTGGTATTTGCCCAAAGAAAACAAAAACAGTAATTCAAAAAGATATATGCACCCTATGTTTTTTGCAGTATTCTTTATAATAGCCAAGATACAGAAGCAACCCAACTGTCCACTGACAGCTGAATGGATAAAGAGGTGGTATAAACAATGGAATACTACTCAGCCACAAAGAAGAATGTAATCTTGCCCTTTGCAACAGCATGAATGGAACTGGAAGGTATTATGCTAAGTGCAGAAGTCAGCTAGAGAGACAAATACCATATTATTTCACTTATACATAGACAAAAACAAATGAGCAAGCAAAAAACCAGACTCTTCAATACAAAGAACAAACTAATGGTTGCTGAAGGACTATAGGGAGATGAGTGAAATAAAGGGGATTAAAAGGTACAAACTCCCAGTGATAAAATAAGTCATGGAAATAAAGTACACCATAAGAATATAGCCAATAATACTGTTATATTATTTGGGGAGAGATGACTGTGGTGAGCACTGAGTAATGTATAAAACTGTTCAATCATTATGTTATACACCTAAAACTAATATAACATTGTATGTTAATTATACTTCCATAACAAAAACCAGTATGATTAAAAATGGGCAAAGGACCTGAGTACGCATTTTTTAAAAAGACAACACACAGATGGCCAAAAGACATATGACAAGATCCTCAAAATCACTAATCACCAAGGAAATGCAAATCAAAACCACAAGGAGATCACTTCACACCCCTCAGAATGGCTAGTTTCAAAAACGCAAGAAATAAAAGTGTTGGCAAGGAAGTCAAGAAAAAGCAACTGCTCATGCACTATTGGTGGGAAAATGTAAATTGGTGCAGGCATTATGGAAAACAGTATGGAGGTTCTTCAAATTGAAAAATAGAAATACTCTACCATATAGTAATTCTGCTACTTGATATTTAGCTGCTGAAAATGAAAACACTAATTTGAAAAGACATATGCACCTCTATGTTTACTGCAGCATTATTTACAATAGCCAAGGCATGGAAGCAACCCAAGTATCCATCGATGGATGAGTGTATAAAGAATATGCAGAACATTACTCAGTAATATATTACTCCTCCATAAGAAGGCATGAGATCTTACCCTTTGCAACACAGATGGGCCTAGAGAATATTATGCTATGTGAAATAAATCAGAGAATGACAAATACAATATGGTTTCACTTGTATGTGAAATCTAAAAAGTAAATGAACAAACAAAACCAGAAACAGATCCATAAAGAGAACTTCTAGTTGCCAGAGGGCAGGAGAATGGAGGGATGGGCACAATGGATGAAAGGGGAGGAGTAGGTACAGGATTCCATTTCTGGAATGAATAAGTCTCACAGATAAAAGGTACAGCATGGAATACAGTCAATGGTACTGTGAATGGTACTGTGCCACCATTGCATGGTGACAGGTGGCAGTTACACTGGTGTGAGAATAGCATAATGAAGAGTTGTCAAATCCCGGTTCTACACCTGAAACTAATGTAACGTTGTGTGTTAACTATACTCCAATTAAATAAAAAAGTTCTGGGACGACTTATTACTTCATTATGAAATGAGGAAAACAGTGGTTCGGCAAAGCTTAAAAGGCTTTGGCTTGCGGGTGGGGGGCAGGGCGGAAACAGGGGAGGGGTTGTGGTGGAGAATACTAAGTGGTAGAGCCAGAATTTAAGCCTTGGTTTATAACCCTAGTCGTTACATCCGTTGTATGAATTAAGTAAAATACTAAAGCACACTCTACATTTTTGTAAAGGGGTTTAAACTGTTTAGTAAATAAATTAGGTTTTATTTGTCAATTAGAGCGAATTATATGTGAATTTTCTCACTACACAAAAAATCGGAAACGTCTTAGTGCTGAAATTATTCACGTTTATAGAAAACAGTGTATTCCTTGATGTACTTCAAACGTTGAATAGGAAACACTTGTCTTAAGTGCTGTGACATAATAAATACGTTTCCATGGGTGAGACATTCATTGGCCGAGGCTATTATGCTTGATTAGATCCTACTGTTTCCCTCTCCAGCAACTTCTCAGGTCAATTTCAAGTAGGAGGTAATAAGTTACCACTGAAATATAAAACAAACTTTCCGGAAACACAAAACGTTGTTTTATTTTTTTAAGATATAATAAGCGTTAATCCCCCACGTGAAGTGGATACCAAGAGGAGAGGGGTGTAATCTTCTGCAAGTACCCTGGCTTCTTCACAACCTCTTCGAGAAGCGAGGGAAGCCAAATCCTAAGATGAGCTTTCCCCTAGCGAACCAGCACCCCTGCTGCCCGCCGCCCCACTCCCCTCGGTCAGGTCCTGCGACCTCCGAGCCCTCTATCGGCCTCAAGGGGGTCAGATGGCAGGAAACCAGCTGAGAACCCGCCGCCCGATAAACAAACGGGTAACGTTTTAGAGACGCGTCTCTAAGGAGTCACGGTGTCAGTAACTCGCGCCGGCTACTCGGACTCCTACTCCTCGGTTGGGACCTTCTCTCCCCACAACCTCTGCCGGCAAGGCCGTCAGAAAAACTGGAACCTCTCTGTCACCTGGCCAGCAGGCCTTTTATAAAGTCCCTCAAGCACCTGACTTTCCTAACCAGTCCTCTTCAGGTTCCTCTCGGGTCTTGGCGACTAACTACGAGAGCTTTTCCTTTACCTCTCCTAAGTCGGCCTCTCGGGAGAGGAGGATGAGAGTCCGGTATCGATGGCGTCCCGCTGCTGCTCTGCCCAAAGCGCGCTCCTCCCCTTCTTGCTCCCTTTTCCCCCCTCCCTCCGGCTCCGCTCTAACGTGGGGTGAGGAGCTGGAACTAAGAGCGGTGGAGGACACGCATGCGCGCCGCGGGTGGAGCCGCGGGGCAAAGAACCGGAAACTTAAGAGACAAAGTTCGGAGCCCCGCCCCCCGCCGCGCTGCCCCGCCGTCAGGCCCCGTGGACCCTCGACCGGACAGATCGCCTCGACTAATCTACCCGCTCTCGCGAGCGCCATGTCGGGTTCCTCCAGCGTTGCCGCTATGAAGAAAGTGGTTCAACAGCTCCGGCTGGAAGCCGGGCTGAACCGCGTGAAGGTGAGCGGGGGCGGGCGGAGGCGGCGGCGGGTGGGATCGGGCAGCCGAGGTGGCTGGGGCGGGCGGCACTCTCGTCCGGATTGTTTCCTCTGGGGAGGACGCGCGCTCGGCGGCGACGATCCGAACCGGGAGCAGCCAGCTTTAGAGAAGTAGAGGCGCGGGTCGGCGCTGTTGTTCGGGGGGTCGGTTAGTGCGCCCTTCCGCGCCTGAGTTTTCCGAGGCAGGCTGGCCCCGGGGCTGAACTTCGGCTTTCCGCGTTCCGGTCGCCCTTCTCCCTCCCTCCCTCCGGCGTGACTCCGCGGCTGGCTTGGGCAGCAGCGGCCCCTCCGCGCGCCGTCCGCACCCTTCTAGTCCTTAGCTTACGGGACTCCACCCTTTATTTTCACGGGGTAGAGTTTTATCTGACTTTTAATTGAGAACAGAACCTATTTCTATGTCGGAAAGTTCCCAAACTCACTCCTTGCCAGTTCCTCTTACCCACCGAACACATACTTGAAAATGAATTTTTGCAAATGCAACCTGTAAGTTAAAGAAGCGTGTTTGTTTTTGAAACGTCCCCGGTGTCTAAGGTTACCACTGGTGTGTTCAACCTCATACAAAGCGTGCATTTCATACCTGTTTGGCACAGTTTACTGTGTGATCTGCCTTTGGAAATACGTACTGGTTTGCATACCTTAGTGATCACAGTGGACTAGGCTTATTTGTTTTGCCATCTAGTTAATACTGAACTTGTCTTGGGACATTTACTTTGGGAGAAAAAACCCTTTTGTGTGTGTTGATAGGACAACCTGACTTTCAAGTGCTATTCCAAGTTTCTCCTGATTTTTAAAATCCTGAATGGATTGGCTTCTTTCTGATGCAGGTCATCTTACAAGTGAAACACTTCTTGTAATTAAAAAAAGAAACAAGAATATAAATCATGCGCTCTGTTGAAAGCAGCAGCCAGTTTTCAAGATGACTTGATTGTGTACTCATCTGGCTAGTGTTTACTTCTCGCTGAAACGTTTTATGGAGTAAGATAGCTTCCCATTTACCTACTTCCTTAAATAGAAATGTCAGGGACCTAGCTTATTCAGTTGTGGTCACCTCAGGAGGGAAGGGAAATTCTCATTAGTTTTGGCGTGGGATTCTCCTCCCTTCCTGTCCTGTAAATGCTTGTAGACTCCATTGCTTTTTTGAAATCCATTTCTCTCATCTCCAGCTTCTTAACTCATCCCAGTGGTTTCTGCTCAGTCTTGGCTGGATTTAACTCTGAAACTTGAAATCATAGGTTTCTTAACCAACCATTACATTATCATTCATGTGCGCCTTTATCACAGGTTAGAGTAGTCCAGGAAAAAAAAAATGGGAATGGGACGCGCAAAAAAAAAAAAAAAAAAAAAAAAAAAGCTGGTTGAAAGTAGTAGTTGAGTGGGGATACTTAGTCCTTGTCTGGAAAGAAAATGAGATGAAGTCCTCAGATTTAAGTACTCTAAGAGTTTTACCAGGAGAAAACCCCAGCTACTCCAGTGCCTCTTCCAGGTGATGCCTGCCTCTTGTACTGAATTCTTTAGGAGGCTTCTGGTCTGGAGCATTAAAGTCACCACAGGTGATTTGGTTTTAGAGTTATTTCATCTCCTGCTTAGGGGTGTAGAAAGGAGGGGAGGAGGGTATCCCACCTTGGGACTTTAAATGAATTTTTCTTTAAATTTGTTGTAAAATGTGCTTAGACTGATTTTTGTCCTCCTATTTATGACTGCTAGATGCTTTTTTTGGTGATATTTTATTTTTAAACTATCATGAGTTTACTGTTGAGCCTTTATGTTTGACCACAGTTGATAGAAATTTTCACAAATGCTTGACCAACCATACCGTATGTAGGGTGACCATGCAGTGTATTACCAACCAGGACACTTTTGAGAGTGAAAGAAAGCATTAATAATTATGCCAGGATTACAGGGTTTCAGCCTCCTGGATGGTGATTATTACTGTGCTTTAGGGGTAGCAGCTTGTTTGAGTTTTAGAGCCTTTGTCTCGGTTCACTCCACTGCTTAGAGTTCTCACTGATGGTCCTTTGTCACTGATAGTTACTTGGCTGGGTCTCTTGTCATTGAGATCTCAGTTTAAATGTCACCTCCTTAGAGACACTTTCCCTGAGGTCAGAATCTAACCACTCTGTTTCTGAAGCGCTCCTTGTATTTTCTCCTGAACTGTCCCTTCCATAAGAGGATCTGGCTGTTCAGTATTCTCAGTGCCTAGAGGTATATCTGGTAAATAATGGTGTTTGAGAAGTTTGTGAAAGGGAGTTAGTTAAGTTGGAGCCTGCCTACACTTAGGCAGAAAGTTAAGAAATACTTTATCCTACTGCTAGTTAATGTGAATGAAACGAAGTTTTAAGTTTGTGAAAAATGATACTTTGCATTCCCCCACTTTAGCTACACCTTTTTGGTGGGTAAGCAGGGTGGCCATTTGTTATAACACTTCGTAACAGATGCTTACATATTACTTTACACAGTTGCTAAATAAACCTGTGGAACTCATTATTACCCTGGACTGTTGTATAAGTCAAACATACAAATAGATTTCAAGACTGGAGATTCATCTTGAATCTCCTTTTATCGGGTAAATGTCTGGGCTACAGCAGTAATGTGCAGGATTTCTTATAGAGAGTATTTGTGATGCTCTATCTCCCTTTCAAAGGCAGATGCTCAGCTGAACTGGACACCTGGTCTCCCCCTTCTTGGGGATAGTTAAAACTGAAAATAAAATGATTATTTTTCCCATCTTCCTAAATCTCGACTTACCAGAATATATACAAATAGTAGATGTTTAAGTGATACCTAACCCTTAAGTCCTGTTTGAGTGGCACTGCATACACATATGAAAATTATTAAGTCATATTGAAGCAAATACACCATTCCTTAAAGGCAGGCTGCTCAGTGGAGTTGCTAAAATAATTCAATGTTTGCTATCGGCTTTTTATAGTTACATTACATAGAACTGTCCAGCTTTGTAACATTAAACAGCAGATGGCACATAATACCAGAACAATGAACTGAATGATTCAGATTTAGAACATGATGTTCATTTCCCCAGTAATATATATGCTTTCAAAACAGTAATAGTTGGTGAGAATTATAACACCTTTTGTTTGTATTTTGTGTACTGCTTTTAATTAAAAAAGATATTGAGTAACCTGAAGGTTAAGTACCTCTAAAGTTTATTAATAAACTACCAAGATGGGTTTTTCTTTGCAGATGTACTAAATCATTTGATGCTTTTAATAAATAAGCAAAAGAAAGCATACTCTAAACATGCAGTGTTTTAAGTATGACCTCAGTATATGACTCTTGACCTTCAATTACTATATCACTTAAGAGAAGTGTTTATTGCAGGTATTTCAAAGATTTGAGAAACCTTCACCACAACATTCTCATCTTCTGTCTTGTATAGGTTTCCCAGGCAGCTGCAGATTTGAAACAATTCTGTCTGCAGAATGCTCAACACGACCCCCTGCTGACTGGAGTATCTTCAAGTACAAATCCCTTCAGACCCCAGAAAGTCTGTTCCTTTTTGTAGTAAAACGAATCTTTGAATGGTAAGTTTCTTTAATATTTAGAGTTTTTTCTAAACTGCATTATTTACAAGGACAACTTTTAATATGTGTACTACCGGTTTATTTGGATTAATTCTGATGTCATTACTCTAAGAGAAACCAGCTGTAGCACAGCATAGCAAATAATTGGGGAGTTGGGAATGCAAGGGAAATTCAGGAGATCGTTGAATAGACTGACGTGTAGACCTTTGTAGTGGGGGATAACAGGTTTTACTCTTTATTCTTATTAGCTAAAGATATAACAGAAAAATGAAGTGTATGAGTACATGGGTCAGGCAGTGGATTTGATTTCAGGATGGGCTGGTTTAAAGCACGTGTCCATACATTAATCTGTACCTTCCATTTCAAATGTCAGTGTGTGCAAAAATGTATAATACTAATCCAAGAAAGATTTTACATACTGTAATTAATATGTAATCCAAGGGTGCTATCTTTTATAAATACACAGTACTTAAGTCAGAGGGTGTACTCATATTCACCTATGAGAAACAACCTTAAACTAAGTGTTAAAAAAAAAAAAAAAGACTATGGCACACACCCTTTATAAACATTCTAACTCCTCAAAGTTCAGGAAGCCAGCTTCCCAAAATACCATGTTACATAGTTGTGCCCACCCTAATTAAGCTTTGTAGATTTGGGAGTATCCAGGAAGTCAGCATGTTTCCAGTAAATACAATGATTGGTTAAGATTTTGAAACACAAGAAACCACCTTTGAGTAACAGGTTTTCCATAAGGAAGTAGTTCCTTTTTTTTTTTTTAACTTTTTTTTTTTTAAACATTTATTTTTGAGAGAGAGAGAGAGATCATGAGCAGGGGAGGGGCAGAAAGAGAGGCACACACAGAATTAGAAGCAGGCTCCAGGCTCTGAGCTGTCAGCACAGAGCCCGACGTGGGGCTTGAACCCACAAACTGTGAGATCATGACCTCAGCCTAAGTCGGACGCTCAACTGACTGAGTCACCCAGGCGCCCTGGAAGTAGTTCTTTTTAACAGCCTAACATGTACGTATTTAATAGTTAATAGTTCTTTGCTTCAGCAATACTAATTCTTCATGGCAATTTTCAGAAATTTCCTATGTTTATGGCTTATTAAAGATTCTTTTTAAACCTCTTTTCCCCACTGTATTCACTTTATAAAGTGGTTTATTCTCATTTGATATAAAATACTGTTACAAAACATGGCTTTTTACCTGGCTGTTAATAGTTTTATTTTGCAGAAGTCTGCAGATAAGTGTTTAAATGACTTGCTCAAAGTTATAATATAGCTAGGATAAGAACCCAGATTTCAAAGTAAAATAATGTCTACTAATCCTGGCAGTTTAATAAAACAGGTTTGTGGATATGATTTGAAACACCTTGGACCAGGAAAAGGGTATTTGGATGTAAAAGTATTTCTTCTCAAACTTGAAAGTATCTGCGAAATACCTTGTAATTCAGTAGGTATGAATTTCTAAGGGCTGGAGGATTTTTTTTTTTAATGTTTATTTTTGAGAGAGAGAAACCGAGCACAAGTGGGGGATGGCAGAGAGGGAGACACAGAATCCAAAGTAGGCTCCAGACTGAGCTGTCTGCAGAGCCTGACGCACAGGTTGAATTCACGAACCATGAGGTTGGATGCCCAACCGACTGAGCCACCCAGGCATAGGGCGGAAGCATTTTTTTACAGACACCCAGGTTATACTGATGCTGGTGGTGGTCCTGGGCCCACACTGAATGTCCTGGATGCATAGAATCTATATTTGAGTCTTAATATTCACATCTTTTAAAAAATATATAGTTTTTATAGTTTAAAGAAAGATAGCATAGATGACTTAGAATACAAGGAAAATACAAAGACCATGAACAGCAAACCTAGAGCCAATCATTGTTAATAAACTAAATTTCCTTTTAAGGAAAAAAAGGATGGGCTGTATTACAGACAATGAGTATGTACAGTTTTTATTCTGCTTTTAAAAAACACTTGAACTTTATGGGGCACCTGGGTGGCTCAGTCAGTTAAGCACCCAACTTCAGCTCAGGTCATGATCTCAGGGCTTGTGAGTTTGAGCCCTGCTCTGTGCTGACAGCTCAGAGCCTGGAACCTGTTTCGGATTCTGTGTCTCCCTCTCTCTGCTCCTCCCCCTCTCATTCTCACTCTCAAAAATAAAAATTTTTTAAAAACACTTTTTTTCATTAAAAATTCTTTAAAGATTTTCAGTGGCTCTATTATAGCTTAAACATCATTAAATATGCTACACTGAGGCAGATATCTTGGTGTCCCTATGTATAATTTACTTGTTTAAGATAATTTTCTAGAAGTAAGATTGTTCAGTAAGGAGTGACATTTAAAATTTAATAACACTCGCTAACTGGAAACAAACTTTCCACCTGGAGCTTGAGAGTGCTTTTCTGTTGAGTCCTTGCCAAGCAGAGGTCAGCCTATTTGCTACTATTTTCTACTGATCTAGTTTTTTGTAATTTGCACTAATTCAAATGTTAACTGGCTTAAACCTTTTTCCCCCATGATTCTTTTTAAGCCTGTTGAACATTCTCATTCTAAAATAATAGAAATTTTCAAGTATAGAGAGCCATATATCTACCGTCCTGAGTTAAATAGCTTATTACCTTATTAATTTTCAAAAAGAAATAAAAGACACTTTTTCTATCATTCCACATAGGTAACTTAACTCTGAAGTGGGAATACCCATGTTTTTACTTGTTACTATGCATATTGTGTTTGTAGTTTTAAAACATAGTAAATTTTTTTTTTTTATTTATTTCTGAGAGACAGAGACAGCATGAGCAGGGGAGGGTTAGAGAGAGAGGGAGACACAGAATTTGAAGCAGACTCCAGGCTCTGAGCTAGCTGTCAGCACAGAGCCCGACGCAGGGCTCGAACCCATGAACCATGAGATCATGACCTGAGCCGAAGCCGGATGCTTAACTGACTGAGCTACCTAGGCGCCCCACATAATGTTTTTTAAGCACCAACTATTATCTTTGAGATTTGTGTTGATCCTTGTAGATTGTTTTACCTGCTCTGTAGTATTCAACAATGTGTATAAACCTCGGTTATCCATTCGCCTGCAGAGTTACATTTAGGCTGTTCCCAGTTCTTTGCTGTTAAAACACCACGGTAGTCAATATCCATGTATACGTGTCACTTTATAGGTTTATCTAGGTAAATGTTAAATGGGTGTCTGTCCGATTGAATGGGGGCGCCCAAATATGGGGCAATGTGGGGTGGAAGTTGGTGGTGAGGGAGGTGAAAGAATGCACCTGAGACCGAACAAAGGAGCTAGAAGCTGATTGCATACACTGTAAGAGCAACGGGCAGGCAGGACAGCAGAAAGGCTGGTGCCATGAGACAGTGGGAATGGAGTACACCATAAGGGAGCTTCGGGCAGGACAGCAAACGAGAGGCTTTCTGCAGTGAGGAAGTGGGTAGGGCTGTTTTTAAAGGGGGAAGATGAGAAGTTATGGCAATGTATGGAATCTTCCTTTTGGTAACTGCCCAGTTGTTAAGTAGCCCACTGGTTAGCTGGACCTATGGATATCTTAAGGTGGGTGGCCTGATGGGCCTGTGTGTATTCAGGCAGAGGATCCACGTGGGCACTTTCTACACTCCATGGCCCAAGCCTGTTTGCCTGGAAGTGGCCTCTACAGTAAACAGAAATGGGATTGAATCTTCTACCTTAGTGGAAATTATCATATTGCTCATTTTCTAGGGATATTCAGATTTTTCTGAATTTAAGGGATTTTTATATTAACTTTTTAAAATTAGAATAAAATATATTTGGCAGTTATCTTGGCAAGTTAATCTTTAAGTCTGTTTTTTATAAATCATAGATGATTTGTTCTTAAGAGGAGTTGTGAAAACTAAGAGAAAGTTCTATTTTATATACCACAGAGATCTATTCCTCATTTTTATCCTAGAAACCCTATGGTATGTCTGCTTTTTAAAAAAACAGGCTTAGTTTAATTGAAAGCATTGTATAAGCTGACATGCAAATGAATGCCCTCGAAGTAAAAGAAAAGTACTACTTTTCAGAAGAAAATACGGAGTTTTGGTACTTTCCCCTAATTCACTCTTTTCTTTTCTGTTTCAGGTTTTCTAAGCCATTTTTCATAAACCAGTGCATATTCAAAGGAGAACTAAATTTGGAGGCTGTACGAAAGCTTATCCCTGTAACACGTGCCATACTATATAAACTTCTACTTTTGTCAGTCCTTAACATCTACCTCTCTGAATTTTCATAAATTTCTATTTCCCAAGGGTAATTATTTTATATACACTGGCAGCCGCATACAATAAAGTACTTAGTGTAAAAGGTTTTGGTTAATTTCTGGTTTTAAATATACTGTGTTTTGTTTTGAACACATAAGGTAAAGGGCAATTTCCCACTGTCATTAAGAAGGGGTTTAAGTTGTAGTGCCTGTTCTACAGCTCATCTCATATAATTTTACACCATACATGTGAAAGACTTAGAGAACTAAAGGCAAGTTGCCAACTTTTTCTTTCAAGGTCAGGAGGAGACTGCTAATACTAGTTTCTATTTATGAGTTATATGCAGGATTAACTTTGTATTTCTAAAAAACTCTGTTGTGTAGGGGGTTACCATTACACCTAGAAATTCGTTACTTAATAGACTGCTCTCCTAATAAGGGCAGTAGAGAAAAGACTGGGAATTATATTAGAAGATGTTAAAAACTTCAGAGTTTACACAATTCTTGAGTGGAATGTTGTAGTACAACGTAATGAGGTACAAAGTACCACAAAGAAAGGAGAAGATCAGTTTCTGTAATTTGCAACTTTGCCTTAAGTCCTTGGTAAACCATTTTCCTTTAAAATTTTTGCCATTCTGAATGTCTTAAGGAAATATTAAAATATCCCAGAAACCTCACCTCTAATATATTTTCATTCACAGGAAACAGAGTTAAAACGACGTGCCAGACCTAAGTTCATTCTGGTAGAAAGCTCCTGTGTTACACAGTATCTACCAAGGACTGTATTTTCTCTCCAGCCCAAGTGTTCCATGAAAGTATACATGGGAAACTTAATTTGAATCTTGATTCCAACTTATGCACGATACCTAGAAATAAGAAAATTAAGTTTTAGGAAATCTAAACTCCAATTTCTAAACTCACCAAAATGACTTTTATTTGTATTTGCTACATAAACAGTGAATGATAATTCATGGCACTCGTCCAGATATGAAAGATTTATGAAATCAAACCAATAGATACCATTCTGAAAAGGTCTTCTGCCATAAATCCAAGATGGCCCTGTTTTAGCACAAGCCAATACTATTCCTTCAATACTTTATAAATGGAATTTTCTTCTACTTGTATCCATTTCTCGAGGCTGAAAATTAGAAGGGGGAAAAAAGTAAACAATGCTAAATTAAGAACTTCTGGGTCCATCTCTGGGACTGAACAGTCTTTAGAAGTTACTGTTCTAGTGCGTGCGTGTGTGTGTGTGTGTGTGTGTGTGTGTGTGTGTGTGTAATATAAAATTTTAAAGTAAAAGCACTTAAGTGAAAATTGCTTATTAGAAGAGACAGGTTTTTCAATATTGAAGTTTTCATTTAGGACTTAAAATGATCTTCAAACTCATACAAAACCTCTGTGGCAGTTTTCATACATCTAGCAGAATCATAACAGGCTTATAAACAGTGCTAGGCCCCACTCCCTAAGTTGCTAAGTCTGTGGCCCAACACTTTGCCTTCCTAGTTCCTAGGTGATGCTCTAGGTTCCACTTTGAGGACCCCTGGTCTTTAGGATACTTCAAATGATCCAGTGTTAGTCACCAGACCCAAATATCCTATCAGAATTGGTTCATTCAAGCTTGTGGAGGTCAGAAATATAAGGTATAAGCACTCAAAGCTTCAAGTACAAGGTTTCCTTCTCATTCTATTCTTTTGAAATGATCTAAATGGCTCTTCAAAGTATAAGGCACATACCTTATGGACCCATTCATATTCTCCATATTTAGAATCAAAGGTTCCTTTCTGAAGAGATCTTAATTTTAAGGTAAAACGTGGTCCAAGTTCCTGAATTCCCACTTTCTTTTCACTCTTGAATATGTACCTTCAAAGATAAGGAATTAAGGAAAACAGTCTGAATGAACCAAATTAATTTCTTTAATGCGACAGTTCAAATATTTCTCATCTACAATATTGTCACAGTACATTAGAAAACATTTTACATTCAAGATGTTATTTCATGATTGAAGTTGGAGTCCAAGGAGTTAAAGTACCTTCCTCACCTGTGAAACCTGAAGAAGATATAGTCCCGTTGATTGTGGAATGTGGCAACTTGCCTTCCAATAAACTGAGGATTGTGGGGAAAGAGAGATGCAAACATACGTCCAACAGAATGACCCAGCCGTGTTGTAAAGTTATTCAAAATTATTTCTGGTACATGTTCTGTAGGGTCTTTGCCTCTTCTCTAGAAAAATGATGAAAAAAATAAGGAATTAATATCCTTACTTCAAGTTCAGGGTTCAGAATTTATGTGACAAACTGAAAAACTTTAAAGTTCTCTTTTTTAATGATAAACTACCACATAACTTATCAGTTCCATGAAGTAAAATATATCTAGAATAATTTTAACATGTAGTGACTGTACCAAAAAGTCCTACTAGAAAAGAAACTGGTTTCAGAGTTAATGAAGGCAATTACTGCCTATCTGCCATAACTCAATTACAATTTCATAAGAACACTACCAGCAGGTAAAACCTGCTTTAACCAGAAGAGCAAATGCCATTATAAAAGCAATTAGATCTATAGAAGCTACAGATTAAATACTGCAAGGAGACTAATATCAATCAAGGAACACAAAACTTACCTTAATTTCTTTACGCAAACGAACACTGCTCATTTTAAAATGAGCAGTTGGGCCACTGGGCAAGTGACTTAGAATTAATCCATCTGTTCATAAAGTTAAGAACACAATGAAGTCGGTTATTTAAATCTTAAGTTGTTTAAGTGACTGGTCCTCTCGATGTCCAAAGGCTCCTAAAATCTGTAGCTAGATGAATAGGTAGATGTATGTATTTCTCCTCTGGGTTAAAAGAAATTTTCTTACCATACCTAAAACTAAATACCCATTAAGTCAAACCAAATATTTCAGAAAAACAGATATGATAAATACCTCATCACCATCAAGAGAGTATGTTGCATATTCAACAAAGTAGGTTTCTGAAAAGAGCTTATATCCACTACCCTAAGAGGAATGATAAGACAGGATGGAATTCTAGAATGTTTAGGCCTTCTAACCCAAAAAATGCACATATTTATACATACACATTTGTATGTACATTTTTTGTATATTTGTAAGGTTAGTATATGTTGTCAGCTTTGAAATACTGTCCCGTAAGACCAGAGAGACTCCGCTCTCTTCTTAAAATCAAGATTATTAGTGTTTCTCAAAAGACCAGCTCTTAGTCTTGGGATTTTTTGCCATAAATCGAATCAACTACTTAATAACCATTTACTGATTGTCTACCATAAAGACTTGTGCTAGACACTCTAAACTATAAGTGAAGTATAAGACCCCTACCTACAATCAGCAGGTGTAGCAGTGCAAGAGCTTTAAAAGTCTGGAATGCAGCTAGCTAAGACAACATTCCTCAAATCTTTTAACAACTTAATTTTTACTCCTTTCCCTAAAAGGAGGTCAGAACCAAACTGTATTTCAAATCTAACTGCACAGTCTGAGTTTTACAAAACAGATGTTGCCATTTTTGATAAAGTCATCAACATTCTCCCATTAACCCAGATTAAAAACTATGCTTATCTCCAACTTCCTCCTTCCCTTAAATCCCATTTACCCTCATAAATTCCTCACTTCCATAACTTCTTCACCCTTAACTGCAGGGAGATTTCCCACCTAGATTAAAACAGTATCCTCGTGGGCCTGACCCCTCTCTCGCCTTTCCAGGTATATTTCTAACACAGACAGCAAATCAAGTCTGTGTAATAAGCCTACGGGATGTGACTGCCATTTTATCTGTATCACTATTTTGCATGTGCTAAGTGAAAAACTAGATACCTTGAGTCTTGATAACTAGCTAATTTCAAAATACTCTCACCACAGCTTATCTACAGAGTAAATACATCAGTATAGCAATCTGTGGCCCCAAATCACCTTTCTAATCTGTCTTCCCCATGTTTCCTAACTGGTAGGCACTGACAAAGTCTTACATACCATACATATTGATCCTATCATGTATTTTTTGTTCATACTATTTCAAACACCTGCAACATTTAACTTCTCCATGAAGGCTCACCTCATCAATGAATTCCTTTATAACAGTTATTTTATATATTCGGGTGCTCCCATTACTGGGGCATATTTACAAATGTTACGTATTCTTGTTGGATTGTCCCTTTTATTAGGATACAGTGCCCTTCTTCATCTCATAACACTCTGGTTAAAAAGTTTGTCCAATACAAGTACTGCTACTCTGGCTTTTTTGACAGGCCCAACATGCGTGGCCTGAACTCACAATCCTGAAATTAGTAAGAGTCGGACACTTAACCAACCGAACCACTCAGGTGCCCGATACCCTATGTCTTTTGACTGGAGTATTTAGTCCATTTACATTCAGAGAAATTATTGCTAGATACGCATTTAGCACCATTTAATACTTGTTTTGTCACCGTTTCTAGCGATTTTTCTACTCAAAGAGTTCCCTTTAATATTTCTTGCAGGGCTGGTTAAATGGTCACAAACTCCTTTAGTTTTTGTTTGGGGAAACTCTGATCTCTTTGTCTATTCTGAATGATAGCTTTGCTGGACTATTTTTGGCTGTAGATTTTTCCCATTCAGCACTTGGAATACACTCCCTTCTGGCTTGCCTAGTTTCTGTTGAGAAAGCTGCAGCTAGCCTTATGGGCCTCCCTCCTTGTAAGTTGGGGACTTGTTTTGTCTTGCTGCTTTTAAGATTTTTTTTTTTACTGTGTTTTGCAAATCTAATTACAATGTATGTTGGTGTTGGCCTGCTTTTGATTTTGATCAGAGTTCTCTGGATATCAGTTTCCTTCCCCAGATGAGGAAGTTTTCAGCTAATATTTCCTCAAATAAATTTTCTGCCCCCTTTTCCCTCGTCGTCTTCTGGCACTCTTACACTATGTTACTATGTTTCGTGGAGTCGCTGAGTTCCCTAAATCTGTTCTCATGTTCCATAATCTTCTTTCTTTTGTTCAGCTTCATTATTTTCCACAATTTTGTCTTCTACATCACTTATTAATTCCTATGCTTCTTCCAGCCTTATATTCAGGGCCTCTAGCCTGTTTCCAATCTTAGTTATGCATTTTTCATGTCTAACTTTTTTTTTTTTAACTCCTATGAGTTCAGGCCTCCCTGAAGTCTTCCATTCTTTTCTCAATCCCAGTGAGTATCCTTAGGATTGGTGCTTTAAATTCTCCAGCAGGCATGTTACTTATGTTTCACTCATCTTGTTCTTTCACTTGGAATTCCTATCTTGGCATTTTTTTCTAGGTCTCTACCTTCTTCTGTGTGTTAGAAAAGCCCATTATGTTTCATGCTTCTGAGAGTAATGGTTTTATGAAGAAGAGGTCCTACAGTGTCCAGGGCCTGGCACCTCAGGGAGTATCTCTTGTGTATGTGTGCGCTCAGCAGTTGTGTTTTGGTTGCTCGTATCCCTCAGGCCAGTCATCTGCAGAGGCTGGCCTTGCCTGCAGGGGGTAATGCTTGGTACTTGTCCAGAATGTGGTCAGCTTTAACTAGGTGTGCTCTGATCTGCTTATCAAAGGAGACCTGATACTACTTCCACTAGAACTGAAGCCCTGCGGAGTGATCCGGTTGGGAGTGTGGTGTGGGCAGGGGTTCCTGCTGGTTTACTGGGGAAGGGGTTTGCCACACTCAGACTGAAGCAAGCTTAGCCGAGGCAGATAGTACTGTTGTTATTAAGGGCCACTTCAAATGCTAATTATTTTTACACAGTTAACATTAAGCTTTAAATCTCAGCTGCCATTGTTACTTAACTATAGCACTTGTCACTTACTTGAGTTATAATCATGTAAATGACTTTCTTCCCAGTGAATCTGTTAACTCTTGGAAGATAAATTTGTTTCTGATAAATACTAGTGCCTACCACATAGCAGATTATCAGTAATGTCTGAATTCTTTTCAAAAATTCATCACAGGTTCAACTTCTTGAGATACAGCCAAAAGTATTTCTGGATCTTTGCACACTGAAAAAAATAAAAATATCTCCTGGGAGCTAAGAGAGGTAAAGGTAATTTTTCTTCCAACCTAAATCAAATCTGCAACATCAAACTACTTGCAGATCCCCAGCTTTCTAGAACATTCCCACTCAACTGTGGTTTCTTTCAAAAGAAAACTACGAAATCCAAAATGATCAGTTCCTACGTACTCACATTGCACAAAAAACTTTACTTATGTTATTGCTAATTCCAAACATAAATCCTGAGGAACAGGAGTTCATTATCCCTATTTCGGTAACAAGGAAAAGAGGTTGAGAAAGGTTAGGTAGATAAGCTCAAATTTCAGAGCTAGGTAGCAGGTGGGATTGTACCTGGGCCCAAGCCCTAATGCATAGAGGTATTTTGTTATGATGACTGGGGCGAAAAGGACTTTTAGTCCCCAAAGGCCAAGAAAGCAAAACAGCCTACAAGCTGTCAGAGTATAGCACAATGACTTACCTAACTCAAATTTCCATTTAGAAATACTGAATAGAGGATGCAGGTGTCCCCAGGAGAAACTTCCGTGCTTTCCCCTGTAACATAACATTGACTAGAATGCCTACAACAGGCCAAAGGTATTATGCCTTAAGAGACATAATACATTTAATGTGATCTTTGTGGGAACCCTGAAGATTTAGGTATTAGTTCCCATTTTAAAATATGAGGAAACCAGGTGGCTATGAAACTTGACAAAAGTCACACATAATAAAGTCTGTATTTGACATTATGTCTCCCTGACCCAAAGCCACTAGACTAGATAGTTGACAAAGCTTTTTTCTAGAATTCAGTCAAAAATTTCTATCTCCACAAATTCCCACCATTTGGCACTATTCTTTCACACAGCAGCCCTTCCAGTATGGTGTCACGCCCCCATATTCTAATTTCCCACAGGCTGAAGATCCTCAATTCTTCCAACTTTCCTCCAAGTGTCATCATTAGGGGTCATGACTTATTATTTGTAAGCCCATGTCAAGTTCCTAGGAATCATACACCATTTCTATTATGTGCTTATAAATTATTCTCCCTTTACAGTTGTGGGGATGAGCACTGGGTGTTTTATGGAAACCAACTTGACAATAAACTATTTAAAAAACCCCAAGTTATTCTCCCTTTAATTATTTGACATGTTTTTTCTTGATCATGGCATATATTAACCAGCATCCTCTTTGTCCTTCCTGCCTCCACTTGCCTCTCTCCTATTTTCCCCAGAGTGCAAAGTCTCCTTTACAGGTTTGTGCACATAGTGTTTGAAGTCAGGATATCTGACCTTATTCAAAGTTTCTAGGCCTTATCTTAACTATCTTTTTATCCAAGATGGACTTCCAGGGCCCTTTGCCAATGTCCTCATTAGAGTTGAAGACCATTCTCTTGTTAACAGAAAACACAAAAGCAATTTAGAAAGTCTGCTTTCCTAGCTTCTTTCACCAATTCTTTGCCATCAACTCATTACTATATATCAATTAGAAAATATCTTTGAAATTATAAAAATCAACATCCAGGCAGGATTATACTTATAAAAATTCTATTCATTAGGACTTTTAGAAACTGCTACATAATTCTATACTCAAAATTATAATCCTGGGACACCCACACATGGCTGTATGGCTGTGTGCATATATATTTAAAGTGTATAGGAGAAACAATCTCATATTCAGAATAATTGGCCTAGTTATTTCCTTAATATAAATTTGGTCTGTGTACTGATGGTACCTTAATGATCTGACAATTAACCTACCCTACAAGGTGTCCAATATGGTAATCAGAAAAATATTAATACATTTTGAGTAAAAAGACAATACAATTTTATAAGGAAAAGAGAACATAAGCTTTCTAAAGGCAATAAATGGTGTAAGTAAAACTTAAATATCTATATAAAATACCTCAGATGAAACAAGGATATGATGCTTATTGAATTGATGAATGCCTGCTGGAAGCCTTAAAATAATGATGGTTTTTTTAACTGTCAAAAATAAAAAGAGAGGAACACAGACCTTGCCACTTTATTTTGGGAGGTAGTTTTAAGAAAGCAGCAACTAGATTAAAAACAGATCTCTTCTGAAAATAGTTTAGTATTCAAGAGATTTTAGTTATTTTAGTACATTAACCCACAATCCAAGCCAAATTATAATATGGCCAAAAACCATCACAGTACAAAGCTAGCTTTAGTCTATTTTAATCTCTGGAAAGCAACTCCTAGAAGTGGATAAGGTCTTTAACTTCTATTGAAAATAATAAAAACCATAAAAATTATTTAGATTCTTTAAAAATAGCTTTGACACCATTTTTTAAAGTAGTGTTCATTGATTTAAAAAAAAATGGCAGCAGGAAACTCCTGACCCTATTTTTTATGAATCCTTAATAATTTTGAGAATTTGACCCATTCAGCTGATCATATTTAAAATTAGTGAGCTCACAGCCACCATTTGATAAATAAGTAAAACAACAGCAACAACCAAAACAAATCTAGGCTTTCTTTATACAATATCATTTCACAACAGGAAAAAACACCTTGGGTTCAAGTGACAGTCACCTAGGATCTGAGACACACAGAAAAATGATAGAATATTCTTGGCATCTGAAACAGTAGTAAATACATTAAATGGGCTCAACTATCGGCTTCAAAAATGTAATCCTGTGATACCACCTCTGGTAACATAAAATCTAGCCGTATCAAATTACTTGTAGATCCCTGACGGGGCCTGCTCCTTAATGCCTCTGCCTTTACAAATGGTCTCTTTGCACTGAGCACTCTTCCTCTGCCTTACCTCATTCACCCAAAATCAACAAACTGAGTTAAATGTCTTTTCCAGTCAAGTCCTTCCTCCCTGATATCCCCAGGGCAGATTTTACCAGAGTGTGCACTGTATCCTGTATTTCTCTCTTTAATTATACTACCCACTCTACATTTCTGTTAGTTTACAGGTCTATTTTCTCCTATTAGATAATGAACTCCCTAAAGCTCTTGTTTATCTCTGCATCTTTTACTAAGGATTAAAGTAATGTCTTGGCCTATAGCATTTGCTTGATGAATATTTGCTAAATGAAAAAAAAAGTTTATAGAATCTTGGATAGAGATACATAACTTTCTTGTTTAAAAAAATTATGTTCTTAAAGTTCCTGAATAAGTTCCTTATTCTTTTAAATAGGTTTAAAAGGGGGTGAAGGTGAGACAGGAAAACTTCAAAAAACAAAGGATACTTGGTGTTTTACGATCTTCATTAATAACGATCAGATCTGTGAAATCTCTTGAAATACACTGTGGAATAATTTTTTTCAGAGCCAATCCTCTTCGGTAATAAACATGTGAGTTTGGTATAACTGTGGAGAGCTGTTCACAGAGTCGTACTGTTCTCTGCAAAACAAGATAACAGAAATCTCCAAAGGTGAAAAGGAATAAAAATCTTAAGTTGGTATACACTTATAAGGAAAGTGATTAACATGTGTCATTAATAAAGAGCAAAGGTAGGAAAGGAATGAAATCTGAACAGTACTTAATCCTTTATCAAAGGCTGACCATCCTAAAGCAGTGGTTCTCAACGGGCGTGCTTATTCCCCACTAGAGGACATGTGACATATCTAGAAATATTTTTGGTGGTTATGAATGGTGGTAGCAGTAGGGGGCAGCTGGTAGTAGTATCCAGTGGACAGAGGCCAGGGATACTGCTAAATACCCTATAATGAACAGGACCACCTCCATAATAAAAAACTACCCAGCCCCAAATGCTAATGGTGCTGAAGCTGATATATCCTATCCTGAAGAATCATGTTTAGAGAACCTACATCATATCACCAATATTATTCAGCTTATTCACAGGCATTATCTATGGAAATTACTAATAACTTAACTCAGATCTTCTGAAAAGAGTTATTTTAGATAGTCTAAGTAATATAAGAAAATTAAGAATTCGCTAACTATACTGATTATGTTTACCCCATGAGGTCTATCTGACGTTGTGATGAGAATCTTAGGAGAAGTTTGTCTGTTGAAGTAAGAAGCAAATTCATCTGTAGCTTCATCATAAGCGACCTGTGAACAGTAAAAGAGATAATCTTATATCAAACACTCTACTGTGCCAGAATTTTAAAAGCTCCAGCAGGATTCTATGAAACTACCTTCCTAGCTGATAGGCGATTTAAAGAAGGCCAGGAAGGACTTATGTTAATGGTAACATGAAGAGGTTGGGTGATTTTCTATCTGTAGAATACAAGTATAAAACTTGAAAATATTGTCAAAAACAACTTCAAGACACAAACTGAGCTGTGTTTATTCTTGAAAAATGGCTAAGGCTGTGGGCAAGAACATAAGGAATCTTGTTTAGAGCTATTCCATTTCTTCCATCAACATGGCTGCAAAAATAGTAACTTTATCAACTTCAGGTCTGATGGTAGGCAAGAACTAGCAATCTTTAATCCAAAGGTGGCAGACTGGATTCAGGGAGAGGTGGGTTTGAGAACCCTTATTTGCCAGTCCGATGTTAGTGGGCCAGTTCAGGGTAGGTGTGGACCAGCCAGAAATTTAAAGGAGAGCTCTGAAATGACGGACCCACAGAGGGGCTGAGATCATCTCTCCACAAATCCCTGGCTGGTAGAACTACACATGGGAGAGGCCTAAAAACCCAGTGCAGTCCTCAGCCCACAGGCAGCTCAGGTGATAGGGGCTCAGAGGCTTAAGGTATCTCAACATTATCACTGCCCAAATCACTGGCTTACCATTGAACCACACAAATACAAGGACAACCACTCAGGAGGCAGGTTAAAAATAACAATTAAAAAAACAAGGAGAGATATAGGAAACTCAACTTTTAATGTTTGTAGGTCTTAGTCTTGGGCTTTCAAGGAAGCTATTTTTTTTTTTTTTTTTTTACCAAGGTCAGAATGGGGATTTCACCAAACTTCAAAGCATGGGATCTATTTCTACCCCAAGCAAATAACCTAAAAGAAATATTTTAAACCAAAAATAAGAGTCAATCAAGTGTCCAACTCTTGATTTTGGCTCAGGTGATGATCTCACGGTTCGTGGGAAATGAGTCCCACTTCAAGCTCTGGGCTAACAGCACAGATCTTTGTCCCTCCCCCACTCACGATCATGCACACCCACTCTCTCTCTCAAAATAAATAAATAAACTTAAAAAAATTAAGGAAATCCTATAAGCTGAGAGAAAATGACACCAAATGGTAACTTAGATCCAAGGAAAGAAAAGAAAAGCACTGTAAATGGCAAATACAAAGTTAACTGTGAGATTTTGTGTGTGTGTTGTATGTGTACACTTAATTTGTTTTTTAAAAACAACATGAGATATTTTAAAGCAGAAATTATAACACTGGATTTATAACAGATGTAATATATAATATGACAAGATGAGTAAGACTGAAGGAACAAAGATATACTGTATAAAACCTTCATTTTACCAGAATCATGCCAGGATTTGCGTGAAGCACACTGTGATAAAGATGCATGCTGTAATTCCTAGAGAAACTACTAAAACACCCCTACATATGTAACTTATAAGATTAAGAGGTATTAAAATAGCATAATAAAAAACATTTTTTTATATAAAAGAAAGCAGTCAAGGAGGAACAAAGTAAAGATATAAAACATAGTGGGGCACCTGGGTGGCTCAGTTGAATAAACGTCTGACTTTGGCTCAGGTCATGATCTCTCAGCTCATGAGTTCAAGCCCTGCTGCCTGCTTCAGATTCTGTGTTTCTCTCTCACACTGTGTTTCTCTCTCTCTCTCTGCCCCTTCCCACTCATGCTCTGTCTCTCTCACTCTCAAGAATAAACATTAAAAAAAAACCTTTTAAACATCTAAAATATAGTGAAGAAAACAAAATGGTAGATATAAATATAAATATATAACTACATCAATAATTAACATTAAATATTAATTATCAGGGATGCCTGGGTGACTCAGTCAGTTAAGTGTCTGACTTCAACTCAGGTCACGATCTCACAGTTCATGGGTCTGAGTCTCGCATCAGGCTCTGTGCTGACAGCTCAGAGCCTGGAGCCTGCTTTGGATTCTGTGTCTCCCTCTCTCTCTGCCCCTCCCAGCTTGCACTCTGTCCCCCTCTCTCTCAAAAATAAATAATAAACTAAAATATTTTTAAGTAATTAATAAATACTAATTGTCAGACTGAAAGAAAAGCATATCTAACCATAAGAGAGTGAGGGAGCATGGGGGAGGATCTGAAGCAGGCTCTGCACCGGCAGCAGAGAGCCTGATGTGGGACTCTAATTCACAAACCACGAGACTGTGACCTGAGCCGAAGTCCAACACTCAACTGACTGAGCCACCCAGATTCCCCTGCGACACTTTAAATACAAAGATACAAACTGGTTGAAAGTAAAAACATGAAAAAAGAAGATATACCATGCAAACAGTAACCATAAAAGAGTTTAGGTGGCTATGTGCACAGGAAACAAAACAGACATCAAAAAACGTTTCTTTGGACCATTTAAGGGATGGGACAATATGGGACACTGGATTAAAGATCAATATATTAGGAAGATATAATAATTACAAAGGGATATATATCTAACAAAAGGATGCCCAAAAAGACATGAAGCGAAACTGAAACAAATGGAAGAAATAAATAATTCAACAGTTATAGTTGGAGATTTCAATACTCCTCTCTCGGCTAACTGACAGAAAATTCAGCAAGAATATAGAAAACATGAACACCACAATCAACCAACTTAAAACAACTCTCTTAATATATTTCAGAGCAGCAAAATATCCATTTTCCAAAGGAACACAGAACATTCTCAAGAACAGATCTTATCCTAGAACACAGAACAATCTCTTTACTTGAAAAGGACTAAAATCAAACAGAGTATGTTCCAGAACCACAATAAAATTGAATTAGAAATCAACAGAAGAAATATATCTGGGAAATCCTCAAAATTTGGAAATTAAACAAAACACTTAATAATCAATGAGCCAAAGAAGAAATAATAAGAGAAGTTAGAAAATATCTTGAATAGAATGAAAATGAAAATACAACAAACATATCAAAAAGGTATGAGATTTGGCTAAAGCAGTGCTGAGTAGGAAAATTGTAGCTATCTGATTATATTAAAAAGAAAGAAGAATGTAAAATCTAAGCTTCCATTTTAAGAAACTAGAAAAATAAATGAAACCTTAAGTAAAAGAAACATAATAAGAAGAATCAGAGGGAAAATAATGAAATAAAATACATCAAGCAAAAAAAAAAAAAAAAAGAAAGAAATTACAAGAAATCAACAAACCTTAAAGGAGATACTTAGATTTGAATAATAATGAAGGAAGAAATACATCTTAAAACTTGTGGTATATACCAAAAGTGGAACTTACAGGAAATTTTGTGGCCTTAATCGCTCACAATAGAAAGGAAGATGAAAAATTAGTTAAGTAAGAAGAATAAACTCAACAGAGTAACAAGAAATAAATAATAAAGATAAATAACTTAGAAAACAAAACTTCAATAGAGATTATCAAAGAAAAAATTAGTTTGAAAAGAGTAAGAAAATAGATATATCTCTGGTAAAAAGCCCAAATAAGTAATATTAGGAATGGAAAGGGACATTGCTGCAGTCTCACTTATAAACATATACGTACATATTCTAAACGAAGTACTGACAAACCAAAATAATGTGTAAAGGATAAAACACTGTAATTAAATTGGATTTATCCCAAGAATGCAAAAGAGATTTAACATTAGAAAATCTATTTCATTTCCTACCTTAGTACTATAAAGGAGAAAAACTGCATACTCATCTCAATATTTGCAAAAAAGTACATAACTGTCTCAATATTTACAGAAAAAGCATGATAATGTTTCACATTCATTCATGATAAAACAAACACCGCCCCCCCTCCCCCAGCAAGAAAAGAAATGGATTTTCCTTAATGTATAAAGAGAATCTACCATTAATCACATAAACATTAATGATGGCATATTAGGAGTATTCTCTTTAAAACCAGGACCATGGCACAGACGCCACTATTGCTTTTTCTATTTATTTCACATTATGCTGGAGGCTCTAGTCAGCACAAAAGAAAATAAATGATTAATGGATTCAAAGTTATTTGTAGAAATGATTAGGTAAACATGAAATGAAAACAATATTAAATAGATTATTAGAGATGAATCTAGGGGAATGACTGTTTAGAGATCACAGTCAAAAATCAACTGTGTTTTTATAAATCAGCAAATAAAACAATTCTCAATGATGCAATTTATACTAATAAAAAACGTAAGATACCCAGCAATAGCTCTAACAAGATTTATGTGTAAAACCAGCATGACGAGAATTATAAAATTCATTGAATTACATTTTGTTAAAGACCTAAATAAAGCAGTATATAAATAGATCCCCTAAGTGATCTGCTTTAATACAATTTATAATTTTCTATGGAAGATCAAAGGTCCAAAGAGAGAATGAACATTCCTGAAGAGAGATTTGAGGATGGAGGTGGGGAGGGGCATCTTGCTCTAACAGATATCAAAACTTACCATGAAGATAAACAATTATGAAAATAAAGAAGTGATACAAGACAAACTGACCAATAGCCCAGAAAAAGGCCAAGCATATATGGATACTTGATATATGACACACCATTACACGTTACGGGGTAGGATAAGGGGCAGGGGAAGAAAGAAATTGTTTTTTTTTTTTTTCTCCCAGCAGAGAAATCAATTCCTGATGATTAAGCACAATACAGGAGAAAAACAATTCTTCAATTGTTTTAGGGGAAAAAAGAACATATGATCATGGGATAAAGATTTCTTATTTATGACAAAAAATTACTTACTAAAAAAGTAAACTTAGCTATATTAAGGACTTTTATTCATGAACATGGTACAGAAAAAGTAAAAAGCATCCACAAACTGGAAGATACTTGTAACACATATAAAGGATTAGTATCCAAAATATAAAAAGTTCTACAAAATCAGTAAAATATACCAAAAGACACGAGTGGGCACAACTTTAGCAAAAACACAGTACACACATGAAAAGAGGTTCAACCACATTAGGAATCAGGGAAATGCAAACTCAAAGCACAATGAGATAGCCCTTTATCACTAGTGAAGTACTGGTCAAAATACAGAAGTATTGGTCAGAATGTAGATGACCAAAAACATAGCCCTTATTACAATGCAAGTGCAAAATGATACAACCACTACTTTGGAAAACATTTTGGCATTATCACATACAGCTGAATATTTACACACCTCATGACCCAACAAATTCTCCCCTAGGTAAATATTTAAGAATTATTCCATCCTTCTATTCTTGTTGCTCACGCTAAAAACCTCAATACCATCTTTGAATCCTCTTTCTCTTATACCTCATATACAATCTATCAAGAAGTTCCAATGGCTTTAATTTCAAAATATATCCCAGAAAAAAGCCCAAACCTTGGAATCAAATCACTTCTCAACACTCACTGCAACCGCTGTAACCTAAGTCATAATCTCATTCTTGGATTATTTCAATAGCTTCCTAACTATCTGTTTATCTCTATAATTTCATTCTCAGTATAGCAACCAATTACTATTAGAAGTTAAGTCTGATTATATCATTCCTCTGTTCAAAACCAGCCAATGGCTCCTCGTTTCACTAAGTATAAGGGTCAACAAAGCCACTGCTCTGGCCTCTGCTCTTCCATATATTTCCCTGGCACCTCTTCTGTAACCCTCTTGCTCACAAAATTTCAGCAATATTGGCTTCCTTAGTGTTTTTCAAAAACATACTAAGCATGCTCCTCCTGCCCTAGAGCTTTTGCATTGATTGTTGATGCACTAATTTCTGCACTGGCCATCCCTCAAAAACAAGCAGGGGTGGAGCTGTAAGGAGTCTAATTTCACTGCATCCAAAAATGGCTAATTTCTTTATAACCTTCAAGTCTTTGCTAAAAAGGACATCTTCTCCATGAAGTCTACCTTCACCCTCATTATATAGAACCACAACCCTAACCAACAGCAAAAATGGGCAACAGACATGAACAACTGATTAAAAAGAAAACATAAAATGATGTTCAGCCCCATTCATAAAAGTGAACAAGAAGTTCAAACTACACTCAGATATAATCTCTGACCCATCAAATGGGAAATAATTATTTATTAATTGTAAAACCTTGAGTAAATGTTTGAAGAATATACATTACATAATCTCAAGTATCTCTCCTGTCAAAACTTATTACAAAGGGAAAAAACAGAAGCTATAATGGGAAAATCATGTGACTCCTAATAAGATGCATGGAGAAGAATATAACCTCACATCTGTGAGATATCTGTGAAAAGTATGTAAACTGTATATAATCATGAGCAAATATCAAATTCATATTAAGTGACATTCCTCAAAAGTACCTGGGACTGTGCTCTTCAAAATGCCAATGTTGTTAAAAGCAAAGTCAAGTCTGAGGAACAGATTCAAATTAAATGAGGGTAAAGTCATGAAAATGGATTAAAATGCCTGAGCTGGGATTTTTCCTTTGCAAAAAATAATGCCACTTGGACAACTGGGACATCTAAATCAGTTGTCTAGATTACATAATAATCAATGTTAACTGTATGATTTTGAGAACTATATACGGTGCTCATTAAAAAAAACCACTGGTTTATAAGTAAAACACACTATATAGGAGTCAAGAGGCTTCATGTCTGCCATTGTGCAATTCAGAAAGAATATCAAAGAAAACCTTGTGTGATATAATTTATTATTTAGGAAATCTAGATAGAGGTATACTTGATAGTCCCACTTTTTAAATTAAGTTTGAAATTGTGTCAAACTAAATAAAACATGTACACATTCCTATATACTCTCTATATAGGAGAATATAAAGAAATGGCCTAAAACTATAAACTCTCTCTACTCCAAGCAGCCCTGAATCTCTCTCTATCCTATTTTTTAACTTTAGTAACCTATCACCTGCTAACATATGAAAATTTATTTTATTATGTTCATGGTCTGTCATTCTTTAGAATGTATGCTCTGGGTGGGCTGATATTTTGTGTGTAGATGTGGCATGGTGCGTGGTGCACTGATGGATCCCAAGCTCCTAAAACAGATCCCAGTACTCAGCAGACAATCAATAAGCATTTACTGGAAGACTGACTGACTGAATATATGAATGACTACATCAGGAAATATGAAAGAATGTCAATGATAGTATGGTTTGAGAGCAAACAAACATAACCAAAACCAAATTTCCTGTACAAAAAAAAAGTTTTAAAACTTGATTCTCTCACCGTACTGTCACGAAATGTTTAAAGGGAATCTGTAAAAAGTGGATGATCATCTTGAAACCAAGAGTTTTATGAGGACACAAAAAATATCAAATGTTATCCTTATATCAAAATTTGTGCCCTGGGGAAGTGGGGGGGAAAGAGGTGGTGGTGATGGAGGAGGGCACTTGTGGGGAAGAGCGCTGGGTATTATATGGAAACCAATTTGACAATAAGCTATTTTAAAAAAATTTGCAGTACTAGAAAAATCTATAATAGGAGGAATGCTTTTCAAAGGATATTAAAAACAAAAGTACTATATAAGATACTAAATGACAAAGTTTACCAAAGCATAAAACATAATACATTTCTATAAAATAAGTAATCAGAGCTTTTCCCTATAGCATTATTGAGAAATTCAGTTATGAAATAATCTATAGTAAATAATATGCCAACATTATAGCTGAATCAGTCCATTATACAACATTACCAGACAGTACTTTAAATTAAATATTAACACGTGAACAAATAATGTCAAATGTGGTCACCCAAATTTATTTTAAGATTTCTAACAGTACCTCTTCATCATTAGGGTCTACTATAGTTTCGTCATACACTCGTTGGTTGTCAATGGTCTTTGGTACAGGCTTTGGTGGAGCCTAAATAAAAGAAAAACACATTAAGTTTTAGGAGGATTTTACATTAATAATTTTTCATTTTGGTTAGGGAAGAATAACAGAAATCTGTAGATAATCCAAAACCTCAATCTGTTCCTCATTTCCATTGCTACATCAATCCTAATACTAATACTAAGATTTTTTTTTTTAACACTAAGCAGAGACCTAAACATACTGGAAGAATTGCTGACTCAATGAAATGGTCTAAAACCATTTGGAAGTATTAGAAAGAAGAAATTGAGATCAAAGTAATTATACACTAAGAAAAATATCAAATAAACTGGAAAAAATTATAGTGGACCCTTGAACAACACAGATTTGAACTGTGCAGGCCCACTTATATGTGAATTTTGTACAGTACAAGACTATAAGTGTATTTTCTCTTGTAATTTTCCAAATAACATTTTCTTTTCTCTAGCTTATTTTATACTAAGCATACAGTATATAACACATGTAACATATAAATATGTGTTAACTGACTTTATGTTCTCAGTAAGACTTCAGTCAATAGTAGGGTATCAGTAGTTAAGTTTTTGGGATTTTCATGTGTGCAGGAGTAGAGATGGTGTTCTGGGCCCCAACCCCCGTTTTATTCAAGGGTTAAATGTACAAAGTTACATATCTCTGTAGCTTTGTTCCAAATGCTTTCAGAAAGCTATTCAGAAATAAATAACAAAGGGTGCCTGGATGGCTCAGTCAGTTGGGCATCAACTCTTGATTTCAGCGCAGGTCATGATCCCAGGTTTAGAGACTGAGCCCTGTGTGGGGCTCTATACTAAGCATGGAGCCTGGTTGGGATTTTCTCTCTCTGTCCCCCTCTGTACCTCTCCCTGCACACACGTGTACATGCACTCTCTCTTGCTAAACTTAAAATTTAAAAAATACCAGAAATAACCATAAATAAATAACAAATCTATCTGCTGAACTAATAACTACATTTATGGTAAGGAATAAAAGAGAGAAGCAATTTATGAATGGCAAATACTGCAAATATCCAAAAAACACGGTAACGACTATGACACTTCCAACATAATGGAACACTGTTAGAACTGGCAAATATGCATACTCAGCTTAGACCAAAAAACCGTGTAAATGAAACGCTACAAAGCAGGAATACAGATTGTAAGCATATACTGACTAAAACAAATTTGAAACATATGCATGCTGGCAGAGATAGGAAGAAATATGAACTGATGAACTCTTTAGGATTTCATTTTTTATTACTCTATGAAACAAATATTAAGTTTTAAGTAATTTTTTAAAGGAGCAGTTCTAGAAGTCATTTTTAGTCCAAAAAACGAGAATGGTGATTCTTCCAAAGTTGATTGGCATATTTGCTGTAACTGGCTGATTACTGAGAGTTAAAAAAGAATAGCAATGCTGACAGGATTCTGCAGGTCAAAACAATCTAAAACTGGCAACTTCATGTGATTTAACCTAATCCTACTAAGAGAAGGCATGAAAAATCAGAGTGTTTCATTTGTATGTAATCTTTACATTTTTCTCTTCCTCAAAAATGCTTACTATTCCTTGGTATCTCATCTTAAGAGATGGTAGAGGCGGAAGAGTTGGATGTTCTAAAAATTTTGCAAGCATCAATCAAAATCTAACACTAGGTATAAATAAAATGAAATAAAGGAAAACAATTTAGCTGTGGATGTATTTAGCAGTTTTTTAAAAAACTGCCAATAGACTTTATTTCTTATCAATATCACAAAAATAGCCAAATCCTTTCTGGATGTATTATCTTTGCACTCTTCTTTGTTGTAGTCCATCGAGTATCTCACTCTCCTCCCACTTGCCAACCTCACTCTTCACAGGTTTGTAACCTGTCTCAGCTCTCATTCCTACACACCTCGATCCTACAACAGAAAATGCCCCGTCCTGCCTTTCCCCAAGAGCCTTTGCTTCAAGTCACAAGAACTCCAACTACAGGCCTAAACTGGGGAGCTTCCCAAAAAGCTTTCCAAAGTCAAGAAGAGTCTTGAGTCTCTGTCTCTCAAACACGTAAGATTAAGTAAAATAAGCAAGTTGAAAGAGACATACCATTTACATGACATTTAAAAAGAAAAAGCAAAACACCACTACTGTGCTCATTGTTTAGGGACACAAACCTATAAGTAATAAAGAAATGCATGGGAACAAAAAAAACGGCAAATTCCTAAGAGGTTATCTTTGGAGGGGAAAACAGTAAGAAGCGACCAAAGGACTTTGAAAATTATTTGCTAATGCATTGTTTTCTAAGCTGGGTAAAGAATAGAAAGGGATTTGTTATTTTATTTTCATATCTCTTATACACTGGAAATATTTTATAATAAATTTTAAAAGAAAATGATGCAACATAAACGTAAGGGAGCATTTCTCAATATAAGACAGAAAGCAGATAGCTAAAAACGTTATTTACCTTATCACCAAGAGCTTCTCTCTCTTTTTTAAGTTTTTTCTTAATTGCCAACTTTTCCTAAAAGGTTTACAAAAAACAGAAAAATACTGAGAAACCATCAGCTATATCACAAACACATACTGAAACTACACATTACTAATGCTATGAATATTTAAATTGAACAATCATTGCAATGTATTAAACACTCTGACACAGATTTTCATACCTAAGTTATTGTAAACCAAATATGTTGGCTAATCACTAAACAATAAAGTCTTTCTCCTTCAAAAAAATTGAAACTGGCAACTATGAATAAAGTTTATCTACCTTTTACTGTTTATCTTACTATAAAGCCTCAAATTAAGTGAAAATGTAAACCGTCTATCTAAGCAAGTTAACAAGTTTCTGTTGTTTTATTTTGCACTCTTAACAAGTTGCATTCTAAAGAAAACCATGACCACGTTTTCTTGGTTGCTTCTCAGACAGTACTAAAAATAAATGAGAATGAGAGATGCGTTTTCAGATTACTTCCAATAAGCCACCATTATTCACAAGTTTTATAATCAAAAAAAGCTTTTAAAATTATTAAGAAGTTGCTAGGTGAGTTACACTTGTACTGTAAGTCTGTACCTACTGGAGATTTCTAAACAGAATGCTTACTTACACACAATAGAAAGTGCTCCTCCCCACCCCCGCCCCCAATGCCTATCGACCTTCCTCCATCCATCAAGTCTCAGATTATAGTGTCAAGAAGTCTTCTAGGAGGCCCTTCCCGCAAACGCGCTCACCAGAATGAGTTAGATTCTCTACGTACTCCAATAGCACTCTGGCGCTTCTAATGAATAAGGCACTATCCAGGGCCTCAAAAGATCTAGTATCTAGTAAAAGGAGACAGGCAAGTAAAAAGAATATTATGTGCGTGAACCTTCATGAAGTACAAGTATAAACAGAGGCTTGCTTCCCATTGCAATTTAACCACAAATAAGCGCTGTGACCTTGTGCTATACTTATCTCCTTGTATTCGTTATCTCCTACAACAGTATGAGAATAACGCTACAAATACAATTACTAGAAACTTCACAGTAATAATTTAGGTGAGAGTTGCTGCCCAGGAAATCAGAAAAGCATCACTGGATTCACGTAGTGCCTGTATTACAGATTCGGGGAATTAGCCAACGTTAGGTGGACGGGGCGAAGCACAGAGATGGGAAACTTTCTCCTTCCAGGTCAGGAGGGGGATTTTTCACTGCTAGGAGCGGGACATCTTGCTTTCATTCCCAGTCAGGGAACGTAGGGAGAGGCTGGTAAGGAAGAGAATCCTCGTCACTTGGGCAAAAAGCTGAGCCTACAGAGAATCCCCAAAGCAGTTTGAGGAGACCAGGGCATTAGAAACTCAGCCTCATCCTTCCAGATTAATTACCGCCTCCGGAACGCCAAGCAAGGGATACCACGCAAGCGCTAGTCCCTTCCCCAGGTCGCGCGCGCGGATGCAGCGCATGCGCCCTGCCGCCTCGCCGCCGTCATACCTTTCGCTGTTGCTGTTTCCACCGCGTGAACATTAAGTGTCGCCGTTGTTTGTTCTTAATTTCCGAAATGCTGAAGCCTGGGGGAAAGGCAGCCGCTTTCGGAGGTTGGGCCCCGCTTTCCGTCGCTCCATCCTCAGCGACTGCCGCTTCCTGAGGTTCTTCGGCGGTTGCTTTCCGTTTCACTCCTTTCTTTCCTTTACTGTCACTCTTATCCCCGGCCTTCGCCATGCTGTTTGCTCCGGCGCGTCTGTACGGAAACGGAAATAGCTTACCCCTCTGACTCCCTTACCGAGTCTTTTACTTCCGGGGTCAGCAAGTTCTTAAAGAGAAACGTGGACTGCTTTGTGAGCTTCAGCAGTTTAAGAAGGTGCTGAAATTTAGTTTTGAGCAAAGTTTAGAGGGTTGCCCAGCTGTATGAATAGTGGAATGATGAGTTTCCAGAAATCTTTATTGAGCATCTACTATCTGTGGAGCCCTCAAAATACTGGAACAATAAATAAAGCCTTTGCTGTATAAAATTTACATTCTACTGGAGAAAGACCTGAAATGAGCACACAAATAGTGGGATGAGCTATAAAGTAACACATGGCAAGGAAAAGATAGAACAGGATAAAGGAAGATGAGAGAAGGGTAGAGGGCAGCTGCAGCTTTTGAATTGGATTGTTAGAGTAGCCTTCTTAGAAAAAGTTACATGGAGCAAAGATTTGAAAGAGTAATGGGTAAACTATGCAGTTACTTGAGAGAAGAGCTGCTCATTTGAGTAAAGCTTTTATCTAGGAAAAAATCTTGTCCATGCAATGGAAACATACAATTCCAAGATTCCTAGTGGGCAGCAAGCACGTATGTTTGGGAAACACTATGGAAGCCAGGAGTAGTATGAGAAAGGAGGACAGTGGGTAGGGGGAGGATTTAGAAGTAAGAGCTTTGGCTTTAATTTTCTGTGAGATGCACATTTCCTAGAGGATTTTGAGAAAAGAAATGATATGATTTGACTTACATTTTGAAAGTATCATTCAGGCTCTTTGGAGAATATAGGGGAAGGAAAGGGAAGGAAGGGAAAAATGACAGTGGCTTGAAACAGAGTGGTTCTAATGGAGGTGGTGAGAAGCGATCAGATTCTTTTGCAAGGAATAGTTCCTGATGGTTGAATGAAGTGCATCAGAGAAAAGAGAAGAGTTGAGATGACCCCAAGACTTTTGAACTAAGCGACTGGAAAGATGGGGCTACCATCAGTTGAGATGAGACAGACTTAAGGTAAAGCTAATTTGAAGGGTAAGCTCAAGATTTCAGTTCTGGAAATAAGTGAGTGTGAGACATTTAGTAGTCAACTGATTGTTGTTGTCAGTTGGGATGTATAATTCTGCAGCAGGAGACAAAGGTATGGACTAGAGATAAAAATGTAGGAGTCATCAGCATATAGATAGTATTTCAAATCATTACAGTGAGTGTGGATAAAGAACTGAAAAAAGGAAGAGGACCAAGCACTGGAACAATCCTGCATAAAGAGCTGGAGAGAAAAAGAAGGTGCAATAAGGAGAAAGAGAAGGGAAAATGAAGAGAGTGTCATAAAAGCCAAGGGAAGAAAGTGCTTCCCTAATGGTTAAATTTTTTCTGTATTCCTCATTTTAATATCATGAAAATGTCCTCCAAACAGAGACAAAGGAATTCATTTTGGCTTACTGTTAGGAGTCAGTTTTCCAGAAACAGCCTTAATTTGAAACTGTATGTTTCAGTATTGACATTGAATGTTTTGGTAATCCAATATTTTGATGTCCATACTGCATTTTTTTTTTACCCATTTACTTTCTGCTAAATAGGATATTGAAAACAACAAAACTTGATCTTCCAGAATACAAAACCTGCTATGAAGCCACAAGTCCAAAATTGTGATTTGAAAACTAAAGCCAGCATATTTAGATACAAAACTGAATTATGCAATACAATAGAAAGGAAACAATATTGAACTCTAAAATCACTGACATATTTTGGTTTGGCTGCCATAAGTCATAAGATTTTATGTAACTTATCTTAAGAGAAATAATCAGAGCAAAAACAAGGAGGAGGGCGAGCAAAGGGAGACAAACCAAACTTTATCTAAAATATATAGACTGAAAAAGTATTTTGGAAGTATTTCTAGTCTTAATATTTATCTCCCTACATATAATGTACCCTTTCCTCACAAGAACAGAAAATAATCCTGATATGGATTTATTATTTTTTAATGTTTATTTTTGAGAGAGAGTGTGAGGGGGGAAAAGACAGAGTGTGGGGGGGGGATGACAGAGAGAGAGAGAGACACACACAGAATCTGAAGCAGGCTCCAGGCTCTGAGCTGTCAGCACAGAGCCTGATGTGGGGCTCGAACCCACGAACTGTGAGATCATGACCTGAGCTGAAGCTGACGCTCAACCGACTGAGCCACCCAGGCACCCCAATCCTTAAATGGACTTATATAACTGTCTTAAATTTATTCAGAGTTACTATATGAATGAGATTATAAGGCACTTAACATAGAGACTTCCTATTATTTCTTCATAGCCTATTTGTCATAACAGTTATGTGAGTTGAAAGAAAGGATTTCTGTGTTCAGAATAAAGTCCATATTCTGCAGAAGTCACAAAAGCATTGATCAGCTCTGCCAATATATATTGAAACTGCTCAATAAAGATACAGTGTGGATGAGTACAATTGAAACAGTGGGCTCAATGTTCAGGTCTGCATTCAGACCTTTACTCAGTCACTTAGATGCTGTAAAATCTCAATTAAGTCACATAATCTCTGTGAGCCTCAATATCTTGATCTGTAAATGGGGCTAATTGTACTGCCATGTAATTTGTTGAGATATATACTAAAGAAACACATCCAATAAATGCTATCTAGCTGTTTTTAAAATTCTGGGACTAAAAGCCTGCTAAATAGCGTGGAAGAAAAAGACATCATGATTGCCCTCAAACAGCTTGTAGCTTAGAAGACGTTGCAGCAGAATTCTAGTATATGTATTAAAAAGTGGTCCATGTAGAGTGCTCCTTAACTTGATGTCCATTTCAGCGATTTGCATTGTCTGCTGTTTTCAGGGTGCATTCCCAATATAGTATATGTTGTTTTAAAATGAAACACTTATTTTAAACATTTAATAATTTTTTTTAGTTATATGTTTTCATTCTGACAAATGGGATACCCTGAAATAGAACTCTTGGACACCAGATGAATTCAATGATCCAGCCTAATAAATGACCAAGATTCTTTTCACAAAGTTGGATCTATGATTTTACAATATGACTTAAACTCTTTGTACAAAAATTATTCCAAAGGCACAAAATATTAGCCTGAGAGTAAGGGGTACCAGTTTGGGGATTGAAAGATGTTTTATTTATAATGTGGTATAAACGTTTGACTAACTCAAAGTAAATTAATGTTTCCTGAAATTTAATTATGTCATATAAGTTGTTGGTAAGAACTGTTAAAGAAAAAACAAAATGGGGGCCACAGTTTGAAAATGTCTCTAGACCAACCACCACTCCTAGTCACATAACCAACATTTAAACTATCCTGATTCCCCCAAAACGGGGAAACCATTTCCCCAAAACTGACCTAAAACAAAACTTGAGCTTTTTTTTTTTTTTTTTTTTTTTTTTTGAGTCAGTGTCACCTTACAGCTTTGCAGCTGATCGGCTGCACACAGTTAGGCTTGCACAGTGCTGCTACACTGAAAAGGCTAAGTTTTTAGTTACCAAACACAAGAAACAACATCAGTAATGTACTCGCTCGTTCACGCTTTACAAACTGAGCTGTCACTGCTAAAAGCTGAGCTCCTAACCCCCGTTAGCTTGAAGCCTCTGTGAAGAGTTTTGTTTCTTGCTCAATAAAATGTTCCTATCAAACAAAGCTCTCAGAATTTTCTTTTGACAAGAACAATAGACCTATTACAGAACTAGCTTGTCATCTGTGGATGTTTCGTTGGTACCCAGGAGCTGTTTGGGGCACTTAAACTACTTATGTCAAGGAATTTTGAGAGTTCTCTTTTTCTGTTTATTCTATACTCTAAGCTAAGTGATTAAGGAGGTTTATTTCTAAGGTTTTACTGACCCAGGAAGTCAGTTGAAAAGTTATCACAGGGATTCATAGTGTCAGTGAGACTGTCACATTGGCAGCTCTGCTGTGAAAGAAGATAAAGTCAACAAGAATATAATCAGTACAATTTTGTGAGATGTTAGAAGCACACGCCCTCCTACCTGAAACTGAATTAGTGACTCAAACATGAAGACTTTTCAGGTATCAAAGACATCAAGAGTCATTGTGTGGTGAATGCTGTCATCTCCGGGTACTCCACACTGTGAAAGAGACATAATGCATGTGCTGGCCTTTCCAGAAACTAGAAATATATTACGAGACCAGAAGTTTTCTTCCAGAAATAAGTCTTCAGATCGTGCTTTGGGAATAATTTCTAATCATTTTCTTGAGGCATTTAACTTTTTTCAGCATATTCTAAACTCAGCCATGATACAACAGGATACAAGAGCAGTTTTTACTATATTTTCCAAGTGGCTTGATGCTAAGCAATAAGGTGAGCTATTTGGATAAACAGATTTTTTTCTGCCTGTTAATATTTCCTGAATGTATATAGTCCCACATGTGTCTTATCTGGTGACGCACATTCTTGACCCTTACTTGACCAGGGAAAGCAACCCCACAATCAAATTGCAGTTTCACTAAAATATCATCTCCTAAAAAGATTCTGGCTGTTTGAGTCATCAAAGGAGCTTTTATTTATATCTTTGGAATGTATATGGTGCCTCTGGCTTATGTTTCTATTAATGGAACAACTATAAATAACATTTAAATAACAACCTGGAATGGCTTTTATGTGTCTAAGAATTTTTTCTGTTGTTTCACTCATTCAACACATATTTATTAAGTCATACTTGGTGCCAGATCCTTTGGTTATAGGAGTCCAAAGAAACTACTCCCTGCCATCAAACAACTCCATTTGGAAGAGACCAACAGGGACGCAAGCAAATCCAAAAAGTATAATACATTCTATGAGAGCTACATGATTGTGTAATCAACACTGAATTTAGAATTATGCCTTCTCATGTCTTCTTCAAAGAGCCATATTAGATGTATTTGTATGTCCCTTGTTGGTAGCCGAGAATATATTTTCCATAAAAATTAACCCAACTGTAGTGATTAGATCATCCAGACTAGAGACACGATTATTTGTTTCTTTTGTTTGTTAAACAGCCAATACTATTTAATTTTTCTCTGTATTTATGTTTTAATTTTCTATAATCTTAGAGTTACTATGTGAAATAAAATATTCTCTACTATATGTTTCACAAACATGAAGTATAGCAAACATTCTACACAATTATCAGAGACACAATACTTAAAATGAAAGGTTATGAAGCATAGTCTTTAGCTTAGAGTAGCAGTTCTCAAACTTTTTGTCTCAGAACTCCTTTCACACTCTTAAAAATTATTGAGAATCCCAAAAAGTTTCTGTTTATTTAAATCATATCAATATGCACCATGTACAGATTAAAACTGAGAACAAACTAAATATGTTTCTTAAAATAACAATAAACTCACTATATGATAATATACACTCTATGAAAATGACTATTTTCCAAAACAAAAAAAAAAAATTAGCGAGAAAAGTGACATTTTTTACATGCTTTGCAAATCTCTTTTATGTTTGGCTTAATAGGAAATAACTTGGTTTATTTCTGCATTTAACCGGTTGTGACATACTATTTTGGTTGAGGTACATGAAGAAAATATGGCCTCAAACATGTATGCAGTTGGCAATGGAAAGACTATTTAAAAGCTTTTTCAGGTAACTCTGGATATGCATCTTTAATATTATGCCAAAAATTGAAAAGTTTTAAGTTTCTTAAAAGTTAGTTGCAATGTGTAATCTGAAATCATATCAACAGGCTATATGTACTCTATCACATTAAAATCTCTTGGTCTGTCTCTCACTTTGAATGGATTTTTTACCCATGCATGATTTTGTAACATCATGCATTTCATTGGTCATTTGGAATATATTGATTGGTTCATTGATATGTGCATATCTTCCAAAAGTTGACACATTTCATTATACAGTATCAAAAAATCACATTTGTTAAAAATCAAATCATGGAAAGAACCTAAATGTCCATCACCTGATGAATGGATCAAGAAGATGTGGTATATATATACAATGGCATACTATATGGCAATGAGGAAGAATGAAATATGGCCATTTGTAGCAAAGTGGATGGACCTTGAGGGTGTCATGCTAAGCAAAATAAGTCAGACAGAGAAGGATAGATACCATATGTTTGCATTCATAGGTCTAACAGGAGAGACCTGGCAGGGGACCATGGGGAGAGGAAGGGGGAAAGAGAGCAGGGGAGAGTGAGGGACACAGATCAAGGGAGACTACTGAATACTGAAAACGAACCATGGACTGAAGGGGGAGGGGGAAGAAGGGAGGGGGTGATGGTGATGGTGGGGGGCACTTGTGGGGAGAAGCACTGGGTGTTGTTTGGAAACCAATTTGACAATAAACTATTTTAAAAAATCACGTTTGTTAAAAATCACTGCTAATCTCATCAGAAGAGTCTTCAAATACTGTCACTGGTAAGTCGTTCAGCTTACAGTGGTGGATAGAGGGTTTCCAAAATCCTGATTTTCACTGAATGAGGGTTTCCTTCCACCCCCGCCCACTGCACCTCTGTCACTGATGGCAATGCAGGGGGTAGAAGCAGCGGTTCAGGGAAGTCATGTGCAATGAGGGCATCTTCTTGATGCACACTTCCCAGGGCTAGGCCCCCTCCTTGTTAACTTTTTTATCTGTGGACCCTGAAGTTTGCTTACTTTTCCTTTGCCACCATTAGTTAGCAAGAACAACATTATCAGAAACCCTGAATATATACGGAGTGTACTTACAGAGGCAATCCAAGGAGTGCTTTGTGGAGGTTCTTGTATTCGTTTGTGCAGGATTTTTTTCTTTTCTGACCCACTGTGAGAAAGAATGTGTTCTTGCATCCTCTATTCTTCTCCCTAAGCAATCAACAAACCTTTTCAATTTTTCTAAAGTTTCCTTTTTTTTTTTTCTTCTTTCTGTAGTAAGAAGATGAAATAGAAATAAAAGACACCTTATCCTGGGGCACCTGGGTGGCTCAGTCGGTTAAGCGGCCAACTTCGGCTTCAATCTCTTGGTTGGTGAGTTCCAGCCCCACGTCAGGCTCTGTGCTGACAGCTCAGAGCCTGGAGCCTGCTTCAGATTCTGTGTCTCCCTTTTTCTCTCTCTGCCCCTCCCCTGCTCATGCTCTGTCTCTGTCTCTCACAAAAATAAAATAAACATTTTATCTCTTTACACTTGAATAGGGATGATAAGGTCTTATAGAATGATGGTCTATGCCTTCACAAAAACTGAAACATTGCCAAGCTTCATTTAGGGGAAATAACAAATGTCAGTAGCTTTCCTGGAATTTTCATCACAAGAGTCAGGAGGGCCTCTGGGAGAGAAAGAGGTAAGGATATGGAAGAACAGTCTGAGGAACGGAAGACGCGTTTAAGAGATCAGCATTAACATTAGTGACATAGGCAGAAACTGCAGAATTGGATTATATTCTTACCCTCTGTATTTTTTCCTATGTCACTAAATTGATAACCAGGGTGAAAAAGTGGAGATTAGAGGTAAAAGATCCCTCAATAAATGATCTAATTTAGAGGCTCTGGGGCGGGAATCAGAAACCTGTGTTTTAGTAAGCCCTCCAGGTGATCCTCATACATACCCATCAAGACCATGGATCACTGGTCTTGATCCATGGTTATCTTCTGATTCCTTTCAGCAGACTATTTAAAGTTTTGTTTCTATAGTTTGGTAAGCTTCCCTAATTGGAAACTCAATTGACCTCTATGTCTGTCTTCATGTAGGAAGATGGAGGTACCAAAAGCATTATTCTCATGGATATTTAAAAAAATATCCTAGCAAAGCTCATGTTGATGCAATCATCTTTAAGTAAATAAAAGAGGGATAATGACTGTTACAAAGATCATGCTTATTTCTTGCTAAAGTTAGTTAACAACCTAACACTGTGGTATGCCCAGGTAGCTCTTGGACTTTCAGTTTATTTTTTAACTGTCCACATTAATATTTTGACACAGATTAGCTTCATCACCCAGAAATGGCTGATTTTTAAATCTCAGCAGTAAGACATTAAAGTCTCCTTGCAGTGTGGTATTCGGATTGAATCCTGGAACTGAAAAAAGACATCAGCAGAAAATGAATGAAATCAGAATAAAGCCCAAAGTTTAGTTAAGAGTCATGTGCCACTGTGGGTTCTTAGTTTTGAGAAATGTATTATGGCAAGGTAAAATATTAAGATTAGATAAAACTGGATGAGGATGTATGGGAACTCTATACATTATTTTTGCAATATTTCCACACATCTACAATTATTCCAAAAAAAATTTATTAAAGAAAATCCCCAACACCCCTGCCTGATCTTTCACTTAACAAAGCTGTTGAAGTATGACCAGATAAAAGATATTAAAGAACTGCTCTATACCAACCCAGGCTGCCCATTTGTTAGGCGGAGCAACATTGTTTAATTTGTTTTCATGGGATGCCAGCAAAGGGATGACTACTAACAATCACCAAACACATTTGCTAAATATATAGGACAGGCAATTAAAGCAGGAAAGGTGCCTCCTTTACTCTTCATTCCTTGAACTTTTATGTATAGTTTCTACTTGAGTACTTTGTACTTGGTGATATGTTGTTTTAATAATAATCCTCAAATCATTTCATGGATGACTGTTCCCATCCACCCCCGCCCACCCCCAGAGCACTTAATGCAGGGAGCTGCAGGAAATAGGCATTCAGAGCTCGGCTTTCTCTGACTAACTGACTGACTCAATGTGCTACCTGTAATTATATTTTAAAATTTAATCAGGGCAGTTCTAGGAACTCAAGGGGATAAAGTCAAAATCAACTATTCAAGTTAGGTTTGCATAAATTGTCTAGAATGAATAGACTTCATCAAAACTTGTCAAAATGCAGAATTTGTCAGTGGAAACCAGAATATCAAAAATTTAAATCACCCATATGAAATACACTCGAGACCGAAGGTGAATAGTTCGTGTGAAGTTAACATTTCTAAAATAAATTTTGGGATGAGCAGAAAGTTGCCAGTGTTACTTCTTCCATGCTTTCTGATTTAGTGTATTTTGTCTTTTAAGGTAATCAAGGATCACAACTATTATCTTGCTCTGGCTGTTAATATGCCTTGGAAAATTCTGAAAACTGCCTGTAATAGAAGGAACCATCTATCTCTCTGATATTCATCAGTAGTATCTCTGTAAACGAAAGCCAAAGTTACTTTAAATTATCAAGAATTATGACACATCCAACATTACAGATTCTCAAAATGTTTCCAATATATCATTTCAGACCTAAAACTCTTATAAAAACACACAAGGCAGGAATTATCACCATGTTTCCCATGGGAAAATGGAAATTTAAAGAGATGAAAAACAGCATCCAGAGTAAACTACAACTTAGGTTATATTCTGATTCTTAGGTTGTAGACTAATTCTTAGGTCATTGCTCTTTCAACTAATCATGTCTATATTACTTAGAGTGAATTATCAGATGAACACAACCCTACACATCTGCATATAACTGCATATTCTTTTCTTGACTCTGCAGTGGTGTTCAGGGACAAAGCACTTAATAAAGTACAATGTGGACCCTTTAAAAAAACCAGATGCATGAAGGCTGAAGTACTGAATGTAAGAGTCATATTTATTTTCCGTTGAACTATTTCAACCGATTTTTTCTTGTGCCTCTGGTAGAGCTTGCTACAATTTTGGCACAATGAGGAGCTCCTGAGTGGCTCAGTCAGTTAAGCATCCAACTCTTGATTTTGGGTCAGGTCATGATCTTACTGTTTGTGAGTTTGAGCCCTATGTCAGGCTCTGTGCTGACCTTGGGGAGCCTGCTTCAGATTCTCTTGTCTCCCTCTCTCTCTGCCCCTCCCCCACTTGCTGTTTCTCAAAAATAAATACACATTTTAAAAAACAAAAAAATAATTTCAGCACAATGAACTTAAGCCCAAAGTATATACATTTGATATATTGTTTCTCATATATTTAGTTAAACTAGGGAGACTTACTTCAGGGGATCCCAATTATAGAAAGTGGGAAAGAATTATCTTTATGATTTCCTGAGGTGAAGTAATAAATTGAAAATTATTTGGTTGGCACATTTAGAAATTTCTTGGTCAGAGGCCAGGAGAATTATTCATTTTTTCTTCCAGGTTTCTTTCTCAGGAATAAGAAACATTTTCGGGAATAAGATTTTACATGGGTTAATATTTGAGCTGCTAAAAGGAGGTGACCCATTTGAACAGTTAGGAGACTACGCCTTCTAGCCTTATACAAAATGAGGATGCTCCTGATGTACTTGACATAGCTGATGAAAGACATGTCCTGCAAGGGCTTCTGTACAGGTCTGTGATGTGGGAGGGACCACTTTTGACACCTTATCATAGCAATGTACCCCACACCCTTTTGGTGTTGGGATCCCCTCACTTGGAGTGTGGCTCTCTTGGGCAGTACCAGCAATTTATTCAAGTTTGGATTTCTTCTTTGGTGTCTTCTGGGAAATCTAAAGATCTTGTTACTCTAACTGGTGCTACTTCTCTTTGTTCTCCAATTCTTGTTTTTCTGTTGCTAAGGGTACTGAGAGTAAATCAGCATGTCCATTGCCTTAGTAGACATCCAACCTAGCAATGAAATACTTGTATCTTTTTCTTGAAGGGGGTTCTTATCTTTATAATTAATTTTATTGGATTTTCTAACAGCTTGTTGGAGGGGAAGAGGCACATCATTTGCCCCCAGGGATTCCCTTCATGGTCCTTGTGTGTGTGCACGCACACGTACTTGCATGGGTGTGCATATACGTGCAAAACCAGTTCTACTGCATCTCATTAATCCAGTGCCTGTTGTCTTCAGCTTTGGAGTTTTGGTAGCATTTCTGAAAATATAGGGAGAAAATCGTTTACTGTACTGAAACATTGCAAATGAGAGATAAGGGAGAAGAAAGTAAAGGATTCTTCTTCATAGAAAATAAGGGATGGTGATACAGTGAAAAGTCAAGAGAGGACCAGGTAGTCAGGGTAGAGGGGAGGCCCCGGCTTTGATTTTGCCTCTCTCAAATGTGAGGTATTTTTGAATATTTAACTGGAATTATAAAGTAGGTAGTTGGACATATCGCCTGGTGTTCCAAGAAGTCTGAGCCAGAAGTAGAAATTTGGGAGTCATTTGTTATATAGATAATAACTGAGGACATCAATATGCATGTAATCAACTAGAGAGGATATAGCATGAGAAGAACAGTAGGTCTAGGACTGATCTTTGAAAAACTCCAACAGTTGAAGGTTAAATAGTGGAGGAGAAGTTGGCAAAAGAGTCTGAGGAAGAATAGTAGAAGGAAAAAATGAGTAGGTGGCAGAATAGAACCCAAGAGATAAGAGTGTTTCATAAAGGAGAGTGTCATCACCGTGTTGAGTGCTGCTGAGAGATAAGGTAAGGTGAGGACTAAAATGTCCATTGGGTCCACCGGGGAGTAGAAATGGAAGTTAGATCGCAGTGGGTCTAAAAAGCAGTGTATAGTGAGAAAAGGAAGACAGGGTACCCAAATCCTTTCTCAGTTTGTTTGAGGAGGGGAGGACAGCAACAGGGTGGTAGCTGGGGGAGGAGGTAGGGTTGAGAGAAGATGTTTCAGAGGTGAAGAGACTGAGTATGTCTGAAAGCTGATGGGAAGGATCCAGGACAGAGGGCATTAGAAATACATGAGAAAAGGCAGTTGGGGTGGTATCCAGGGCACAGGAAAAGGACCAACCTTACACAGGAAAAAGAAAAGTCTGAAAGGGTTAGCATAATTTTACATAGGTTTCTGTTTGGGAAATTGAATTTCTGACCTGCTGAGGTAGTAGAGGTGAGGTCATAGGGTGAGATTTTAGCTAACTGAAAACAGAATATTCATAATTATTGGTTTACCACTGTCAGTGGAAGCCTTTAGATTCCAAATCCTATTTGACTTAAGGCATTTCCCAAGGTAACATGTTTCTCTCCCCCTTCAAAACATCCTCACATATTGTTCCAAACATACTGAAATAGCACAGTTATTTTTCCATAGCCAGTAATCTCATTTCACTCATTAATATACAACCTAACAAATCTAAACCCTAAGAGGTTAGGGAGAAGAGAAATATATTTCAGTGCTTTCAGAAGTCTTAAGACTTAATTATCATTAAGATCACTAAGCTTTGACCCTGGACCTTAGAGCACGTGCTTATTTTCACAAGCATAAAAATACACACTGTCCTTCGTCAATTTGTAATAAAAACTACAGAAAAAAGTTTAGATTTTCAAGCATTTTCCTATAGAAACAAAGTGACCATATGAAGACTCCTAAATAAACTTATAAAATTTCTCACTAAATAACTTTTACTGAATGACCAGCATGCTTAGAAAACCAGGAAAACCAGTTTTATCTAACAGTAGCTTCGATTGGACTTATAGACTTAGGGGTGAGTAGACAAATTACTTTACTTCCCTTTAATGAAAGTCAGTTTTGGAGTAAATGAGTAGAAACTCTCTGATACATGACTGATTAGTAAACCTTGTAACTCTGATCCTAGGAAATGAGACTGACTGAAAAATGTAAATACTGACTCATGAATTAATTGGATTCATTCATTAGTTCTAGTTCCCCATGTTAAGTGGGTCAAACTTTGTTTCTGAGAAAGTTCAAAACCTTTTCTTGTCATCCTTCCACACTAAAAGGTGCCCCTCCCTTTTATTTTTGGCCACTCAAATTAAGTAATCCTTTTGGACTCATATGTTAGTATTTTCCAATTAGTAAGTTCTTATGCGAGAAAGCATCTTCAACCATCCCTGGGTGGATCTGAATTTGTGTTGATTCTCTTTGCCCCCATTTATGTATCAATTCCTTAGAGGAGACTCTCAATTATAGTGTTTTTGAATTGTTTCTTATGTCCTGATAGTTACTTCACAAGAACCTGAATCCTACCATGATGGAACAAACTCATATTTACATGCTTCTGTTATTATCCTACTCATTTACTATATTATCTTAATGACCAAAAAATTGTGGTAGGAAGTACATCTTATTGCAATAATAATGGCAGCTAAAATTTCCTTAGCAATTTTCACATGCCAAGCAATGTTCTAAGTGCTTTACATCTATGACTCATTTAATTTCCTCAACAATTCCATGTGCTGGGCACGATTGTGAGCTGCATTTTTATTTGAGGCACAGAGAGGTATTTAAGGCACAGAAAGGTTAAGTATCTTGCCAAGAGTCACTCAACCAGAACCTGGATCCACACACAGGTGCTCTGGCTCCTGCACCCATAATCTTAGGGACAATGCTATAAAATGATCCACTATATAAAACCAAGTGCTTCATTAATAATTAAAAATATGGTAGGGTCACTTGGGTGGCTTAGTCAGTTAAGCATCTGATTCTTGATTTGGGCACAGGTCATGATCTCATGGTTCATGGGTTCAAGCCCTGCATCGGGCTCTGTGCTGAGAGCACGGAGCCTGCTTGGGATTCTCTCTGCCCTTCCCTTGCTCTCTCTCTCTTTCTCAAAATAAATAAATATACTTTAAAAATATGATAATATTTTATGATATAAACTTTAGTAATGTATATTTGAAATGAAGATAAATTAATATTGTAAAACGAATATCAGCAACTAAAGTAGGCAGAAAGTGGTGCACTGTGCTTGCAAGTGAACATGGACACTAAGGAAGAATGACTCTTTGGGGATTCTAATGAAAACCTAATGTTCTACCTAGACCACTTTTCTCTCCCCACTGATGGTCTGCATACCCCGAGCAGAGAATTAGTGCTTTAGTTGATATGCTGTATAACTCCCTACTAATGCCTTCTGTGTATGATTCCAAGCAGAGTGGACCCTTGGTGAATATTGGTGTCTGGTTGGAAAATTCAACGTTTATTTATTTTTGAGAGAAAGAGACAGAGGGTGAATGAGAAAGAAGCAAAGAGAAAGGGAGACACAGAATCTGAAGCAGGCTCCAGGCTCTGAGCTGTTAGCACAAGAGTCTGATATGGGGCTCGAACCCACAAGCTGTGAGATCATGACCTGAAGCCGAAGTCGGATGCCCAACCACCTGAGCCACCCAGAGGCCCTGGTTGAAAAATTCATTAGTTCATTCAACAACCATCTATTCAGAACCTCCCCCCACCAAAACCTCATAGATCTGTAGGAGAGAGAAACATATACACAAATAATTACAACACAGAACAAATTTAAAAAAGAGGCATGTGCAAGATACACAGTGGAGGTACCCAAATGAAGAAGAGCAGTAGTGGCAGGGCCGAGGGGGAAGGATGATAAGAATAAGAAGGTGTCTGGGAGCCATTCCCAAAGAGGAAGTATTTGAATTGGGTGAGTGATTCTCCAGCCAAACAAGGAATAGGGAAGGCCATTCTGAGCAGAGGGTGTGGCATGTATAAAGACTCATAGATATGAAATAGGATAATGTGTTCAAGGAACTATAAATCCCATAGTATTATGAGGACAGAAGTTTCAGGGAAGGAAGGGAATTAAAGATGAAGCTGAAGGAAATGGCAGGTCTAGAAGAACGTGAAGGAATTTGGAACTTTACTGGAAAGAATGGAGAGTCAATAAATGGTTGTAAGCAGGGAAGTGACATGATGTATTTATTTTTATTTTTTTAAATAGTTTATTGTCAAATTGGTTTCCATACAACACCCAGTGCTCTTCCCCACAAGTGCCCTCCTCCATCACCACCACCTCTTTTCCCCCCTCCCCCTTCCCCTTCAACCCTCAGTTCATTTTCAGTATTCAATAGTCTCTCAGGTTTTGCATCCCTCTCTCTCCCCAACTCTCTTTCGCTCTTCCCCTCCCCCTAGTCCTCCATTAGGTTTCTCCTGTTTTCCTGTTAGACCTATGAGTGCAAACATATGGTATCTGTCCTTCTCTGCCTGACTTATTTCGTTTAGCATGACACCCTCGAGTTCCATCCACTTTCCTACAAATGGCCATATTTCATTCTTTCTCATTGCCATGTAATACTCCATTGTATATATATATACCACATCTTCTTGATCCACTCATCCGGTGATGGACATTTAATGCTCAAATTGAGCTCCAACTCTTCCAATTGATTATCACACATGAAAAATACGTTAACAAGTATTCAAGCATAAGAGATTTTTTTTATGTCTAAAGTGGCCATCTGTATTGGGCATATATTGTTTATGCCTGCCCAATATCCATCCCTCCTTCTTTCCTTCCTTCCTCCCTCCCTTCCTTCCTTTCATTTTTTGTAATAACACCTCAACTTTTCTTTGGTGGGGGCCGGGGGTGGTGGGTTAATCCTCCCCCAATTCCTACAATCTCCTACAATGACCAAACAAATTTCATACTCTTCTTAGCTGAAAATTGAACAAAGGATCTGAGTAAGCTCCCTCCTTTTCTCCAGAATTTTAAATTTTGTGAGGAGTGACCCAAGGATGAGAAAAGATTATAGCTGATCCACTTGGTGTCAGCACCCTGGAGCAAGCCCATACTTCCTGTCATCCGGGCCACCACATTTACCCCAGTCCACCCTTTCTGAAACTGGGTGCTCTCAGATTGCTTTTGATTCTTTGAACTCTCCCATAACCCTCCAATACGTTCCATTTTTGCTTGATGGTAATACACTCTTTTTGCTCAAACCAGGTGCAGTTTGCTTCCCAGGTGAAGGACCTTCATTTATACCTAGCCTCTGGGGGTAATCTGCTTACTTTTCCCTACTGAAAAGAGCTGGATATTCTGTACTGAAGTTGCTATACTCCTTCTGGTATAGACATGGCAGGCAGCCATTTACTCTGTGGATCTTGCTGCTGAACAAATATGCTGGTGGGAAGGGGGGCTAGGCTCTCTTTGCTCTCAGAACCTGCAGACCTCCTCCTCTCTCTTTCTCTTCTTTCCTCAGCTACCAGTATGGAACAAAGCAGATCTCTACTTGTGAAACTCTTCTTCCCTGTGTATTTTTGGCCAAGACACTTTTTCCATGTTTGGCATAGAGAAATTCATCTACTTCACAAAACCACTATGTTCTCCTAAGATCCTGCAGACCTCTTCTACTTTCAGCTTTGCCCCAAAGCTACTCAGAGGTGATAAACACATAACTTCTATGTCTTTGAACTGGGAAAAGGGTTGGAGGTAGAAGAAAAATGAAAAGACACAGAGGAAGAAAAGAAGTTCATATTTCAAAATACCCCAGTGGTTCAGTAGTAAAAATAGTGGTACCTTTTAGGACATCTTTATTACCATTCTTTATTATATTTTTTATTGTATATTTTGTTTTACTTAATACTCATGGGTGGAGACTGTACATTTATTACTAGACATATTAGATTGTTCTCTTGGGTCTACAGTGGCTCCTTTTAGTCAGTATAATGCCAGCAATGATTAAGACTGTGTCCAAAGACGAAGAATTTTTACTCATTTTCCAAATCATCTGAAAAAGCTCTTGGAAGACAATCTTCCTGTCTGAGTGTTTGGGACACAGCCTGTACATCTTAAACTTTGGCTTTCAGGTTACTGGCAAGGTGTCGTGTTAGTCATCTTTTTCATGCACACCTTCTGACATCATCATTCAAAGCTTCCTGTATGCATTTACATACCATCAAATTCAGATGGGGGAATGTACCAAGGGGCAATAAATGACTGTATTTTCTTACATGTCATGACCGGAATTTAAAATGGTGGGCTCTCTTTCCTAAGGCTCCTTCTCTGCCACATTCTGCAATAATTCTCACCATCTTGTACAGAACATTTCATAGACCAGCGCTCAAGGGAGAAAAACGGTTCCTCCTCGAATCGCGACCGCAGTCTCCTTCTCCCTTCTTGTGGCATTGCTTTCTTCAACACAGAAACCCGAGCCTCGCCATACATACAGGCTGGAGGTGAAGAGAGGAGAATGGGCACCAAAAGGGGGAAAAGCCAGGAAAGGAAGCTGGAGAGGATGAAAGAGGAGGAACCGATACTCTTGAAATATTTTGAAAGTTTTCAAAAGCAAAAGACTAGAATCAGTCAACAAAAACACAGAAAGTATCACTTAGGCTCCTCGCCTCCTTTTATGTCTGTGCCTCCACCACTGCCTATCTTCTCCCCAAGGCTTTCTATGCAGGATACTTCAGTGGTTACAGAACACTTCACAGAAGTCACAATGGTTTTGCACTTATTCTTTCGATGTACATATTAGAGCTGTTTCTCATCATTACTTGCATTCTTCTAAACAGAGAACTGCTTCTGACTACTTTCTCATTACCAGTAGTGAATATTCTTCTTGCAGGGGCCCTCCAGGGAGGATGACCCAGGAGGGAATCAGGGTCTGAACCCACCTCTTGCTATCACTGTCAGGATGGAGCCAGATTATACTCTGGACCTTGTAATGTCATTGTCTATTCTTGTTCATATAGATATAGATATAGATATAGAGATAGAGATAGAGATAATGTGTGTATATGAACACATATATATGAATAATATATATTTATGATTTCTCTTCGTTTGTATATCCTTAGCGTTATTTGAAAATTTTGTTTGACTCCTGCCCTTTTCTTTGGAAATGAATGTAGCTCTGACTGTAATATAAATGATACCTTGCTTAAGAGTGATGGCAAAGAAGGCCAAGTCCATTCCTTTTACTATAGGCTTTCCTTCTAAGGAGAGACTACACTGAGAAGAAGGTAGCATTAGGTATGCTACAACTGTTATGTGACTGTGGACTGTGGTGATCTGGTATTTTATTGTTTTTTTGACTTACTGATATAATAATAAATATCTTTCCTCTTTCATCTAGTCACCTTAGAAGGGGATGGTAAGAGGCGGCTTCATCCAATGATGGTATTTCTTTCTTTGGAGATGTGTTTTAATAACCACCTGGGCTTTGATGTCTATGTTTCCATGTTTGTTGCCATTCCTTGATGCTAGAGGTGATCTCCCTCATAACCTTTATCCTCATAACTTTACTCCCCAGAGGCAAAGGACACGCTTTGTGCCTAGCTGCATTATGAAACACCTGTGTTTGTCTGACCCGTCCCTACATAGGCTGCACCACCCAGCACACTATGAAAATGAAGTCGCCACTGACTGGAGGTCAGTAGTACTCTGCCGGGTGCAGAAGACCTTACGCCAACATGGAACCCCAAAGACCAGTCTGTAGAGGGTCATCTCGGAACCTGCTTGACGTAAGTTTTCATCCACATTATTACTTATTTTAGTGTTGATTTTGAGATGCTCCTTCATTGGGTTTCTAAAAATTTGATGCTTAGAGGTGGAGGGATGGACAAAATAGACAAAGGGGATTAAAAGGTACAAACTTCTTGTTATAAATAATAAGGACTTGGGGATGTAATGTGTAGCATAGAGATAAAGTCAATAATCTGTAACAACTTTGGGACAGATGGTAGCTAGACTCGTTATGGTGGTCATTACATAATGTATATCAATATCAAATCACTATGTTATACACCTAAAACTAACATAATGTGGTATGTCAACTATTCTCCAATTTAAAAAGAAGCTGATGCGCGGTAATGAAGGAGATGTCTAAATGCAGGACTTCACAGAATGAGGGTGATCATTAGTAGACTCTCGCTTTTTCCTTTGTTGATATTTTGACGCACTGCCTTGGGAGAAATACTTCCCAGGAATAAACTCCATTTTATTTTGTAACAGTCTAGCCAGTAAGAAAAAGGAGAGTTGGAGGGGAATGGAGATAAATTTAAGTACTGATTAATAAAATATATACATTTTAGATTTTATGTGGCTCGCCGCTCATCTTTATACTCTAATCAATCTGATTCTCACAGATTACACAAACTATTATTTATCATTTATTCATTCAACACACATCTATGAAATCATGCACTTTGCAAATAAAGAGGGAGAGATTTCAGTCAGAATATAAGCTCCATGAGCACAGGATTTTTGTCTATTTCATTCCCGGCCCTCCCTAGCTGTCAGAACACTGCCTGGCACAGAGGAGTCACTTACTAAGTATTTCTTGGTGAATGAATATTAGCGTGTCCTTTTTTTCTTAAAGAATTCATTTTGGAGTCAGAGTTATATTAAGCACATGGGACCTGTCACTGTAAATAGCAAGCAGAAGCCCATCATTCAGAAAAAGACCCCAAAGAAGACTTGAAACATCCAAGAGTCAGAGGAGGCTTGCTCCTTTATGCTCAGAGTGGGTAGCTATTTACGTCCCAGACTGGTTTTGTGTCAGACGTTAATTAATTTCATCTCTATTTTCACTTTTTTGGAAGGTAAAAATACTGTGATCTATAAAAACAATGAGTTCATTTTATTTGCTAGGTTTTTTTTTCTGTTTATTTAGTGTTTATCTCTAAGGAATTCCAAGGGAATTGGTTGTATGAAACCTGGCAGCTCAGCACAGAGGTCGTGAGCTGAGCCAGCCCTTGGGGCGGGCAGTGTGGACTTCTGAAGAGAGCTCCCTAGGTAGTGCCAAGCAGACTCTCACTTCAGTCTCTGTGTCTGAATTTTGTATTTGCTGTTCCTCTATTTCTGTATCCTTTCAGGGCCAGTGGTGTAGACAGGGGGAATTGAAGATGGGGCTCCGGGCTGTGGGTGGAGGACTTGGCTGGCACTTTCTCTGTTACCCATTTCCTTACCTGTCTACCTCTCTCAGGATATCTTTCTTCCTCTTTGCTCCTCCAGCAGCATAGTCAGCCTGGGGAACAAATGCAGACTTGGCCAGGGGCCTTCCCCAGGTAGGAGGGTACTCTCGCCTCCCGTTTGTAGTCTCGGGAGTTGAGACTTGAGAGGGACTTTTCCAAGTCACACTGTGTTTGCAGCCGCAAGACCAGAAGTTCTGTCTGAGGCTTGAGCAATTATACTGGTCTATAAAAAGCATACAACACAGCCTAATACTTTTATGTTGCAGTTGAAGTGTTATGGGATTTCATTTTATAAGAACTTTAAGTCCAACACATAAATCTCTCTCTCAGCGAGGCTTTGTATTTTGGCTTTTTTTTTTTTTTTTCTTTTCTCTCTTGGAACTCACTCTGAGTTCATCCAAGGCAAATATTTCTAAACCAGCCAGTTGGTTAGAAAAGACACTGTGGTGTAGTGGGAAAACATAAGACTGTGAATCAGGATCTCGGTTCTAGATTGGACTTTGTAGCTAACCAGCTGAGTCCAGACTGTGTCTCTTTTCTTGGTTTATAAACTAAAGGAACTGTGTGAGATGAATGGTAGCAGCAGGTTCAGCTCTAATGTTCTGTTAGGGTTCCAGACCTTTAAGCCCGCCTATCTTCTTGAATAATGGAATATAAAGTGTGGGGAAGAGCCCTACCTTCGGTTCTGTTAATGTTAAGTCTGAACTAAGCTGAATCTAAACAATCTGCTTAGTGTTTAGAGGGAGGACCTACGTGAGAACAGAAAAGTCAATACTTGCCTAGGTCACACAACTAATTAATAGCCAAAGCCTGACATTCTTATAATCAAGAATTTTTTTTCTCAGAAAAATTTTATCTTTTTGTGGTGGTGGTGATGTGTGTAGATGGGACAGAAATTTTCACAAAAATGTAGAACTCCTGTTTCTGCTAAGATGGCTTTACCTTTTAGGATGTTCCTTGTGTATCTCATGCCAAAATATTAGTGACTATTGTGCAGAGGTTTTGTTGGCTGCTTAAGGTTAAACACAAAGAGACTACCCTGTCCTTTAAGAAACTAATACCTTAAGGGGTACGTGGGCGGCTCAGTTGGTTAAGTGTCTGACTCTTGGTTTCGGCTCAGGTCATAATCCCAGGGTTGTGATATCTAGCCCAGGTCGGCCTCTGTGCTGAATGAATGTGGATGGAGTCTGCTTGGGATTCTCTTTCTCTCTTCCTCTGCCTCCCTCCCAAAGAAAAGAAAAATAGTAGAAGAAACTAACACCCTAAGAACTTTTTTCCTTCTAGGGCACCTGGGTGGCTCAGTTGGTTAAGCATCCAACTTTGGCTCAGGTCATGATCTCACAGCTTATGAGTTTGAGCCTTGACTCAGGCTCTGTTGCTGATAGCTCAGAGCCTGGAGCCTGCTTTGAATTCTATCTTCGTCTCTCTCTGCTCCTCCCCCATTCATGCTCTGTTTCTCTATCTCTCTTAGATATAAATAAATATGTGTATATATATATATCTATATATCTATCTATACATATATATAGAGAGATATATATAAAGAAGAATCAGGAAGCCTAAAGAGTCTCTAGGCTCATGCCAATGCTATCTCTCTAAAGTGAAAGCTGCCAAAGGAACCAGGGCACCTGGGCAGCTTAATCGGTTAAGCATCTGATTTCGGCTCAGGTCATGATCTCACAGTTCATGGGTTCAAACCGCACATTGGATTCTGTGCTGACAGCTCAGAGCCTGGAGCCTACTTTGGATTCTGTGTCCCCTTCGCTTCCTCTCTCACTCTCTCCCTCCCCTGCTCATGCTATCTTTCTTTCTCTCTCAAAAATAAATATTCACAAAAAATTTTTAACATTTTTTCCTTCTGACTTGACTTCTAAAATCATGTTCATTATTCAAATAGTAGAAGAGGTCAGAAAAATCTGTTCAGAGAAGCAAGAACCAGGAGTTCCGGTCCAGCCTCTGTATAGGTTTTAGGAAATCTGATGGATGAGTAGTGTGAACTAGCGTAAAAATGACAACTCTGTGCCACACAGTTTTCCTGCTCCAGAATGAGTGTTGTCTAAATACGAACTCATCTTGCTCTGGGAGGCTGGCTCTTCCTGACTTCCCTATCTCGTTGATCAGTGTCACTATTCTCCAAATTACACACCTTTCAAACCTTAGTCATCCTGACCCCTCCCCTTTCTTCGATAATGTTGAAATAGTCGCCAAACTCCATGGATTCCTTCTCTGCAATGTGTCTTACATTGGCTTTTCTTCTTTATTCCTATTATTTTTCACATGTGTCACAGAAAGTCATATTTTGTGAGCAGTTAAGCACATAGCTTTGGAGTCCAGCAGGACTGGGTTCAAGGGCTAAGCTCTGCCACTTCTTGCCTGTGTGTCATTACTTAATCTCCCTGACTCTGAGTTACCTTCCTTGTAAAATGAATGGGCCTGAAGGGGTTGTTGTGAGAATTAGCTGACAGAACGAGTGTAAAACACTCAGTAGAATGCCTAGCAAGTCATCAGTATTGAACACTTAATAATGATCACTGCTCAGTGCTCTAGTTCATTCGACTTTCTGCCCTCAGGTTAATGCTCTTAAAGTCCAGCTCTGACATTCTGTCTTCCTTACTCCCAAAGAAATGCCTCATCACAGAGGGATGAAAAGCTGTCCTTTGCAGCTGGACTGCCCGGGTCATCATTTACTAGCTCTGTGATCTTGAGAAGTTTCTCATCTTCTCTCTGCCTGGCTTCTCTTACACGTAACATAGGGATAATCATATTTATCTCTCAAAGGGTTATTATGAGGTTTATAGTATTTAATATCAACAGCTCATATTTCAAAGTACCTGGTACATAATATGTTAATATTAATTTTTGATAAATAAAAACCTATGCTGATTTTCTTTCATTTGCTATTTCATAAGCATATTCTGTATTCATTTCTCTGGTGTTACCATTTCTTCTATCCAGAATGCAGTATGGTTTAATGGAAAGAGCACTTGCAGTACAGAGAGCATAGATGTCACTTACATGCCAGATTTGACTTAGGCGTGGCAGTTACTTGGATTATTTGCAAAATATCCCAAGGCTTTGTCTAATTTCAGTGTGCGATTGGCCAGTTGTGTCTCTCATGGGCCCTGAAAGGAAAAGTGGAGGTACAACCTTACATTCTGCACAATAAAGAAGTCAGGCATTTGTAAGAATCTCAATGCTTTCACAATAAAAATATACAGGTTAGGGTGAAAAATAAATTTTCTAAACACTGATGGCTAAAGAAAAGAACTCTCCATGGGTCTTTATAAACAGTGTGTTTTTAATTGCTTTACATACTGGAATTCTTTTACTCCTCACAGCATTCTCTGGGGTAGGTACTATTATGTTCTCAATCCCTTCTTTACAGCGAGGAAACAAAGGAACAAGGAAGTCAAGTAACTTCCTGGAGATCATGCAATTCATGAATGGTGGGTCTACGATTTGACACCCGGGCAATCTAGATCTGAAATCTATGCCTTTGGCTGTCATACTAAACATTACTCTTGTTTGGGGGGGTACTTTTTAAGTAAATCTAAATTAATTTAAAAAGAAAGTAACTTATGTAGGCCTTTCAGAGAATTAATTCTGTAAAGCCCCAAAAGGTTTCTGGTTTGATACAACAATAAAATTGAGAGTATCTTGAGCAATGGATTCCAACCACCTTCTGAAGGGGCACAGAGGCTTGTCTGGATCAGTGATGGGCGTTCTGAGCCCCTGCTGAATATCATGATTTACTTTGAAGAAAGCATTCTTTGCCTTTAAAAAAGTGAAAAGTCACTGATCTAGAGAAATAAATGGATAGCATATTTGAGGGCAACTCTTATTAAATATTATTTCTGGTTAGTAAGCTGCCATTTTGATTTTGGCAGCAACGTGTCCAAAATTACATTTTCGGAAAGAAACTGGAGTCCAAATAATGTTATGGTCAGATACATATTTTTTTTTCTGATACATATGTATTGATGGTCTGTGGCACAAAGGACAATGATAATATTCTCTAACAAAATCTGGAGTACCCAGCTTGGACTCACATAACAGTCACTAGAATGTTCCTGTACTCACTAGCTCATTCCTTGAATTTTAGGAATTTATATGTTGAAACGAAGTTTTAGGTCTCCATGTAAACACCCAGTTCCCTTGTCTTTATTGTTACTCAGGAGCACATGTTTAAGCTCTCTTATTCATGCATAATAGAGAAAAGTATTATATCTGGCTTCAATGGATTTTGTCTTATTTTTACTGTTCAATTTTTTGAAAAATCCTGTTTTTTAAAATGTTTTTTTAATTTATTTTTGAGAGACAGAGAGAGAGTGTGTGAGCAGGGAGGGTCAGAGAGAGAGGGAGATACAGAATCTGAAGCAGGCTCCAGGCTCTGAGCTAGCTGTCAGCACAGAGCCCGATGCGGGGATTGAACCCACGAACAGTGAGATCATGACCTGAGCCAAAGCTGGACGGACGCTTAACTGACTGAGCCACCCAGTCGCCCCGAAAAATCCTGCTTTTTAATACTAAGGTTTGCCCAGGTTATCTGAGATTGGAAAAATTTCCTGTAATCTACTTTTCATCAAATTAAAGCACATGTCAACCTTGATTTGGAGTAGAGGAGAGAACTGAAAAGGAGGAGATAAGCAACACATGGAAGAGTGCTCCTTGGATATACTCCTAAGAATCCAGGGAAGGCTCTGACGCACTCTGCTCCTCTCCAGACCAGCTCGTCCGAGGCAAATCATTGGGTCGTCCTGGGTCCTGGATTAGGTCTTTAGGAGTGTGCCAAAAAAAAAACGTCATGTCTTCAAATAAGGTACTAGAGGAAGCAGAATTGTGGTGCTAGTTATTTAAACTTTAAGTAGCTTGTTTGGTCTTGGGATGTTTTTGTATTATTATTCTGTAGTGGATTTTCCTTCCTAATTATGGTTGGCTTAGGCACATGATACTTATAATCACTTTAGTCTGAGAAGCACCCATCCACTGGGAGTAGGTCAAATGGGTTTGAGAGAATGCTGACAGCAGCAGAAAGCCAGACTGGTATTAACATTCTATGTAGAAAGTGCACCAAAATAGTAATCCACATTGGGAACAACTCAGAGTTGATTTTACAAGCAAAACCCATTACTCCTGTTGACTTGTGACTTTGTTCAGCTGTAACTCGAATATCCATGGCATCCTTTGTCAATATCTTTATCTCTAAGAGTGGAATTAATAAGAATCTGAGAGAGCTCCAGAAGGGAAATCCTCAGTGCCCACCACTAGCACTGTCAACAAAGTCCTGTACAGTTGCAGACTTAATTTAAGACAAGTAAGACTTCACTTCCTACTGAAACAAATGGAACACTTGAAACTTTGTAAAATATAAATGCCTGCTTTTTTTTTTTTCTTTCCATTTAAAGTTACCTTCCAAAGGCTTCTGAGAAGAAAATCTTATAGGAGATCCTGTGGAAGGCAAAAGGATGATCTGAAATAAGGTTGCGTTTAGTGAACATTCAAACAAAGCACCTGCCAGTGGGGTTTGATAAATGCATTTTGTGTTGGGTTTCTCACTACAACTTTCGTTTACAAGATAATGAGTTTTGGAGAAGTTGAACAAGTAGTCATATGGAAAATTATTCTGGTTCTTCCTGTAGTGGTTTTGGGTGTATGATGATGATTCATATCCATGACTTAGCTAAGGAAATAGAACCTTCAGTTTTTCTGAGCAACACTGCCTCCTTGTGTAAAAGAATTAATTACCTCTAGTCCATTACTTGATATAATTTTTTCAGAAAGCATTTTCATTTGAATTAAGTGGCTTAAACAACCCAAACCAGGTAGGGTGCCTCATTGAAGAAAATCTCTGTGCCCATGTTTGACAATTTCCATTTATAAAACTGTCTTTTTTTTTTCCAGGTACAGTTTGCTCAATCTGATATTTTCTATATTTTTTGCTTTTACTCCTAATCCCTCTCATTATGCCTTTAAAGTGATAGAAAGGAATAGAGAAAGTAGATTAAATACAAAGCAATATTTTTTCTACTTATTACACCATCTTTGGAAATTTTTGTGGGAAGATAGAAACCCTTGGATAAATGAAAAATATTTCTAATCAGATGCTTTAAATTATACAGGTGTTCTAACTTTGTCAAAAGCAGCTGATCCAGGGCACCTGGGTGGCTCAGTCAGTTAAGCCTCCGACTTCGGCTCAGGTCAGATCTGATGTTCATGGGTTCGAGCCCCGCATCAGGCTCTGTGCTGACAGCTAGCTCCGGGCCTGGAGCCTGCTTCCGGTTCTGTGTCTCCTTCTCTCTCTGCCCCTCCCCCTCTCATGCTCTGTCTCTGTATCAAAAATAAATAAAACATTAAAAAAATTAAAAAAAAAAAGCAGCTGATCCTAAGTAGTACAGGCTAATGAATTTAAGTTACATATTTTCTCACCTTTTTACTGTTTATTCTTGGTTCAGGAGATTGGTGCAATTTGACTTCATGCAATTCATTCAATAATCATGTATGCATATCTGTTAGATACCAGGCACTCTTAGATACTGGGATACGGCAGGGAACAAAACAGAGAACTATCTTTGCTCTCATAGAGCTTATCTCCAAGTAAGAAAACAGATTTAAAAAGATATTAAGGTAAAATATATATTAATTTTTTTAATGTTTATTTATTTTTGAAGGAGATAAGAGATGCAGCATGAATGGGGGAGGGGCATAGAAAGAGGGGCAGAGAGACACAGACTCTGAAGCAGGCTCCAGGCTCTGAGCTGTCAGCACAGAGCCCGATGTGGGGCTTGACCTTGTGAGCCTTGAGATCATGACCTGAGCTAAAGTCAGATGCTTAACCGACTGAGTCCCCCAGGTGCCCCAAATATATATATTTTTAGATAGTGATTAGTGCTAAGGAAAAAAAATTAAACAGAGAAAAGAGGTCAGGAATATCCAGATGGAGAGTAATATAACTGTTAAATAGGGGAGATGTTAGATACTGACGAGGTGACATCTGAGTGACGTCTGAGAGCAAACCAGGAGGACATTTTGGAGAAGAATGTTCCATGCACCAGTGACAGCAAGTGCAAAGGTCCTGAGCAGAGTGTGTGTGCCTGGATTATTTAAAGCCAAAACGGCTGCAGAAGAGTGACCAAGGCACAGGGGCATAGGAGATGAGGCCAGATAGGATCTAACAGACTATGTAAGGGTTTGAGGTTTTAGACTGTTGTAGGATTTTAAGCAGAGGCATGAGGTATTCTGACTTCTTTTTAAATGGAATAGAATGAAAGCAGGTAAGGGTGAAAATAGAGTAGATGGCTGGATTAAAAAAAAATGTTTTTAATGTTTATTTATTTTTAAGAGAGAGAGACAGAGACAAAGACAGAGTACACGTGGGGGAGGGACACAGAGAGAGGGAGACACAGAATCTGAAGCAGGTTCCAGGCTCTGGGGCTTGAACTGACAAGCCGGAAGATCATGACCTGAGCTGAAATTGGATGCTTAACCAACTCAGCCACCTAGGTGCCCCAAAGATTTTAATTTTATAATCATTCCATCTATACTGGAATATGCACATGGTCACGAACCCAGAATTTGTTAATAATGTACATGGTGCTTGTCATGATCAAGGTTTGTCATTAATAACACATTACTATAGGGGCACCTGGGTGGCTCAGTTGGTTAAGTGTCTGACTTCGGCTCAGGTCATGATCTCACGGTTCGTGGGTTTGAGCCCCGTGTCAGGCTCTGTGCTGACAGCTCAGAGCCTGGAGCCTGCTTCAGATTCTGTGTCTCCCTCTCTCTCTGCCCCTCCCCTGCTTGTGCTCTCTCTGTCTCTCAAAAATAAACATTAAAAAAAAAAAGGAAGAACACATTACTACACAATATAAAAGCCGAACACTTACTAAACCGGGAAATAGTTTTTTTTTTTAAATATTCAACGATTGGCTCAGCAGTAATCATCAAGGAGATTGTTATTTAAACAAATGAATGATTAGATTTGTGAACAGAAATGTAAATACAATTCTAATTAACATTCCGTGTTTGTAGAAACTTATCCCATTTTCTAGAATTATTACATAAAGAAATTTAGGACATTTAGGAGTAGTTCATTTTCTGAAAGAGTAGTCCCTCCATGACTGTGTGAATCTAGTCTAAAAATTCCAACTAGGAAGATCTTTTGACCAGAAATGGAATAAAAACTTGCTTTCTTTTATGTATAGAAACTCAGCTTTCATGCTTGTTCTACTTTACAGCAGAGTATTTCCGTGGCCATTGTTTGTGTTTTCCTAGAATTATTTGAAAAGCACTGCATTGCCCCAGTAGTCAATTCAGTTTATGTTTTGTAATTATTGGAAAACTTTAACATTGATATGAAAAGTTTGTCCCTGAAAGCAAACAGTATGTGTTAGCATACTGTCAGAAGGGACTTAGCACATGGATTTACAGAGATCCTTCCCCAACCCTTCCACACAGAAATCGTGGATTCTGGGTATTAAAGCGTATAATAATAGTGATGATGATAAGCTAACACCAATGTGGGAACGCTCAGGATTCCCCTCCTTCCCCTACAAGACTTTATCAGTGGCCTCAGGTAAAAAAAGCCTTCAATGGTCCCATGGCTTAATACTTACAAAAAGTATTTCATTATTTGTTCATTCAACATATATTTACTCAACATCTATTACGTGCGAGCTGCTATGGAAAGAGTACAGATATTCAAGAACAAAAAAATAGTCTAATAAATGTATGAATTATCTTCAATCTATACTTGTCTACTAATAATAACTTTTCCACTGACCTTAGACTTTACTGTTCATAAGCTAAAAATGAATCCTTGTCACATAAAATATTGCAAATATAGAATGTTACCTTTTCTATATTGACCCTGGACTTGAGAATCACGTCTTCCTGTCTTCCTCAGGCTTAGAACAGACAGGATCTGATACCCCTATCCTGCACCTCCCATCCATGCCCAAAGTTCTTAAACATTTATTTCATCGTATCTAATCAGAGTTGCTGATTTCCTCTGATTAGCCAAGCTGATTTATTTGACACAAACCTAGTATTTAAACCTCTGAGGAATTTTCCTGCCAATTCTAGGAGGGATTACCACCTGTGTCCCCTTAATTATGTTTCCTTGGATACCAGAAAAAAAAATCAAGCTTTTTGCCTAAACTCTGTTTAGGGCCAGTTTTAGCTGAAGTGTGGAATTTTCCTAGGTGCTCACAGCCTTGCTCAAGGCCCTTCTCCCTTGCCGGCTCTCTGAACCCTGGTGGTGTCCGAGCCTCGACGGTTTGTGCTTTCCCCTCAGGATCACTTGATAGGTCCCCTTCCTCCCCAGAGCAATCTGAACCTCTCCTAGCTGCTGTTCCTCCTTCAGCATCTAGAATCTTCTAGGAGAGATTATTGAAGAAATAAATACTTGTGGATCTCCTCAAACCACAGCAAATCACAACATTCCAATTTGGGGGTAGTTGCTCTGTAGATTTATAATTCTAATATATTTTAAAACTAGAAAGAGGGACGCCTGGGTGGCTCAGTTACACATCCAACTTTGGCTCAGGTCATGGTCTCACAGTTTGTGAGTTTGAATCCTGCGTTGGGCTTTCTGCTTTTAGCACAGAGCCTGCTTCAGATCTTCTGTCTCCTTGTCTTTCTGTCTCAAACATAAAATAAACATAAACATAAATAAAATAAAATGAAATAAAATAAAGTAAATAAAATAAAATAAATTAATAAATAAAATAAAATAAAATAAAATGCCTGGTCCCCTCTACAGCCCATTTTCCTATTGGGTGTTTGACTTTCTTAAAGAAATATAATAATTAAAAAAAATAAAACTAGAAAGAAACTTATAACTTGTCTATTTTTGTTTGTTTGTTTTTAATTCGCATGACCTTTTCTTAAAAGAAACCTTATTTGGAAAGCTAGCGTATAAAAACAAGTAGGCGTAGAGCTGTGCTAGACAGTATGGCAGTCAGTCCCCGGCCTCCTCCGACCTCTCTCCCTCCACATCTCCAGAGCAGAGCGGCCCAGAGACCCCTGAAACTCTCCCACAAAGACGTCTGAAGGTGGCCTGATAGGCTGGATGGGGCTTGCCCAAGAGCTTCATTTTGAACTTCGTCCAGCCTCTTGGAGGTCTGATCCCTGTTCTAATGAAATTGAGGCTATTACTTACCTGCCCCCAACTTACTTGGAGGGTGAGGTGCCAGCACCCTGGCGGTCACAGGCTTAACACCCTTCTCCATAGTGAGCATCATGAGGCAAGGCTTGATGGATAAGGGTCCTTGAAACTATTCCAGGAGCCTGCACCCCAGTGCTAAGTTTTCACTCATTACAACATTGCACTCTTAAAAATATTAAGCAAAAATAGAGACTTGTGAAAACATCCTCCTTTCCAGTGACTTTGGTGGGAAAGCACTTCCCTGTGAGTTTACAAAGACACCAAACATTTCACATTCTTCCCTCAGCTTTTGACCAGTAAAATCCAGCGGCATTTTCTTTCATTATCAATTATCTTAGTCCTCAGAGGAACCTAAGATCATTTTCATTACTTTAATGGAAGTGGAGGGAAGATTCACACGAAGCTGATAGTGGTGATGGGCTTTTGGAAAGGTCCACATTAGAGAAGAACAAATTGTTTTATTTCCGTGGCCCACATGACAATTTAGGACAGATAGAAAATAATCAGGAAGGCTTCATGTAAGCAACTTCCTTCACTTTAGGCTCTGGTTTAAAAATAAGGGGCGCCTGGGTGGCTCAGTCGGCTACGTGTTTGGCTTTAGCTCGGGGTGTGATCTCGTGGTTTGTGGGTTGAGCTACAACATGTGTTGGGCTCTGTGCTGACAGCTAGCTCAGAGGAGCCTGGAGGCTGCTTCAGATTCTGTATCTCCCTCTCTCTGCCCATCCTCCGCGCTCCCCCCCACCCCACTCACATTCTGTATCTCTCTCTCAAAAATAAACATTAAAAACATAAAAAAAAAAATCCTTATGGGGTGCCTGGGTGGCTCAGTTGGTTAAGCATCCAACTCCTGATTTCTGCTCAGGCCATGATCTCAGGGTTTGTGAGTTGGAGCCCTGCATCATGGCTTTGCACTGACAGCAAGGAGCCTGCTTGGGAGGCTTGAGGAACCTCTCTCCCCCTCTCCCTGCCCCTCCCCATCTTGAACACATGCACACACACTCTCTATCAAAGTAAATAAATAAACTTAAAAAAAATGAAATCTTATGTTAATAGTGAAGGAAGAAGATGGGGAATATGGGAGGGCTCTTTTGGTTTTTCTTGCTTGTAATTAGATTTTTGCCATCCTATTAGACCACACCCTTCTGGCCAGGCAATGGGGTAGAGGAGAAAGCACATGAACTTTCAAATCCTTTATTCATTTCTGTTTTTGTCATTAATTTATGCTTTCTCTTCCTCCCTTTTCTTGACAATTTTTTTTTTAGGTTTCTAAAATGTGCTTTGTGTTGTTAGCTGCTGGGGACATAACACTAAATTATATAATACAGTGCTGATAGCCTGAAGAAGATTCGAATTTCACTCCTGAGCAATTTTGGGCAAAGCACTCAGTATCTTGGAGCTTCAGTCTCATCTTTTGGAAATTGGAGCAACAAAAATTAAGTGGGAATTAAATGAGATAACATATACAAATTACCTCCACAGAATGCCTGGTACCTAATAGGCGCTTAAAGATTCTTGTCTTTATAATCACTATAAGCTGATATTTAAATTCATCTTGCTACATTCTATGAAAAATTCTCTGAGGGTTTTGGCATCTGACTCTTATTTTCATTCTGCTGCAGAGAGACTCAAAAACATTCCCCTCTGTAATTCACAGACCAACAATTGCTTTATCCCAGAGATCCCGAGTTATCAAAACCCCTTCCAGACTCCAGCTTCTGTCCTTCAAACCTCTCTAAGTTTACTCTCCCATTAAGTGGGCTTTTCGGTCCCTTTGGCATCTCTGGTCTCTGGATCTCATCTTAGTTTCCCAAACTGTCAGCCATACCCCTCCACGCTCCACCTATCACTTTTCTTCATACCGTCTTCATTTCATGTTCCTCCTGCACTCCACAACCAAGTATTCACTGCCACAATCTCACCAAGACAATACTCTTTTGTCTGTTGCACCGGCCGTGGCAATCTATAACTGAATCATCTTGGTTACTTATTTTTCTTCTCATGCCTTTGGTTTATGTGTGGCTGTTGGAGAAAAGCTATCCAACTGTGTTGATGCTCACCTTCTTCAGTTCATATCTGCTGTCCTACTGCCCCCTCAGTACTGCCCAGGGAGTCTTTTACAAATCTTTAGTAGGTTTAATTTTTCCTTTACTTATATAGCAACTGCTCTAGCATAAAACCTTTACCTGTCTCCTTAGACCTTCACCTCAGCATGGCCCTCTGGAAATCACCACTTCCGACCACCATTCAGAAGACACGTCCTTCCCTCCAGTCCAGTTGTCCCAGGAGATGTATTCTACTCTTTTCCAAGACTCAGTCTGTGCTCTCGATCCTTTCTCCTCTCCGGAGGACGGGGGACCAGCCCACGTACCCCTCCAGTCGAACGGTCCCTGAGTAGGTGGTTGGTGTTGGCGAACTATCTATAGGAAAGAAAGAAGACAGACAACGTGAATGGTGGTAAAGCCACACTTTACTAAGAAAGTGTCTTTTATGCCATTAGGAGATTACACATTTTTTTCCCTTTAATGATACATAGTTTATGGTCCTTGAAAAAGTAAAAACATGCTCTGGGAAGGATCATTTTTTACCACAGAAGAGAGAACAGCCGTGAGAACAGAAGTAAAAAAACAGGAATGAGGGAGTCTGTCTCTCAAAGAATCTTCTTTTCTTCAAGGCCCTTTAGCAGTTATGTCTGGGCAAGACGCTTATCATTCAAGGGGTTAATTTTAGACAGAGGATTGTGTTTGCCCCAACAGCAGGCAATGAGCTGGGAACAGAAATAATGTAAGGGAAAGCTGGAGCCACTAACTGACAAAGTTGATTCAAAACTTAAAGCTATATGCCTTTTTGCTTTTGCAAAGCAACAAGAAAATCATAGACAGGTTATATAGAAACCACATATGCAGCCCAGGAGGCCAAATGTTGCTTCACAGTCTTTTGACTTGTTCCACAACTTCCCAAATTTTTTCTCCTGTGCCCCAGAGGCCTGGCCATCAATGGTCACTCTTCTGTTTCCCGGAGGCAGTGCCATCAACGTATTCAGGTCAGCTGGTCTTAGAAAGTTTCTCCTGTCCCGCTCTCTCCTGTGGGCACCACCCTGTTTCTCTCTTCTACTTCACTGCCAAATTTCTCCCTAGTGTTGTTTGTCCTCAGTATTTTTACTTCCTCATTTATCATTTAAATGGTCACTCAAACTGGGTTTTTTCCTCCACCACTGTACTCTTTCAGGGACACCAGGGACCTCCTAAATAATGAAGCCAATGGTTTAAGTTCTTATACTTTTTTCTTTCCCTTTGGTTTTTGACACTGTTAACATCTCCCTTCTTGAAATTTTCTCCTCCTTTGGTCAATCTGATAATAGTTACATTTGGTTTTCCTCCAAAATCTCTGAGGGTTCTCAGTTTCCACTAATGGTCCCTCTTCTGCCCATTTTTTTTTTTTTTTGAGAGACAGAGACAGAGCACAAGTGGAGGAGGGACAGAGGGAGGGAGACACAGAATCCAAAGCAGGCACCATGGTCTGAGCTGTCAGCACAAAGCCTGATGCGGGGCTTGAACTCACAAACTGTGAGATTATGACTTGAGCTAAAGTCAGATGCCTAACTGACTGAGACAACCCAGGTGCCCCTGCCCATTCTTTTTTTTTTTTTTAATAGTTTATTGTCAAATTGGTTTCCATACAACACCCAGTGCTCTTCCCCACAAGTGCCCTCCTCCATCACCACCACCTCTTTTCCCCCCTTCCCCTTCAACTCTCAGTTCATTTTCAGCATTCAATAGTCTCTCAAGTTTTGCATCTCTCTCTCTCCCCAACTCTCTTTCCCTCTTCCCCTCCCCCTGGTCCTCCCAGGTTTCTCCTGGTTTCCTGTTAGACCTATGAGTGCAAACATATGGTTTCTATCCTTCTCTGCCTGACTTATTTCACTTAGCATGACACCCTCGAGTTCCATCCACTTTCCTACAAATGGCCATATTTCATTCTTTCTCATTGCCATGTAGTACTCCATTGTGTATATATACCACATCTTCCTGATCCACTCATTAGGTGATGGACATTTAGGCTTTTTCCATGTTTTGGCTATTGTTGACATTGCTGCTATGAACATTGGGGTACATGTATCCCTATGCATCAGCATTTCTGTATCCCTTGGGTACATCCCTAGCAGTGCTATTGCTGAGTCATAAGAGAGTTCTATGGATAGTTTTTGAGGAACCTCCACACTGTTTTCCAGAGTGGCTGCACCAGTTTACATTTCCACCAACAGTGTAGGAGAGTGCCCATCTCTCCACACCCTCTAGCCAGGCTCCTCAGAAAGAAAAGAGAGGGCACCCAGATAGACAAAATCATGAATGAAAAAGGATCTATTACAACCAATCCCTAGAAATACAAGCAACCACCTGAGATTACTATGAAAAATTATATGCCAACAAACTGGACAACACAGAAGAAATGGAAAAATTCCTAAATGCACATGCACTGCCGAAATTCAAATGGGAAGAGATAGAAAGCATGAATAGACCAATAATCAGTGAAGAAATTGAATCCGTTATCAAAAATCTCCCAACGAATAAGAGCCCAGGGCCAGATGGCTTCCCAGGGGAATTCTACCAGACATTTAAAGCAGAGCTCATACCCATTCTTCTCAAACTATTCCAAAAGATAGAAATAGAAGGAAAACTTCCAAACTCATTCTACGAAGGCAGCATCACCTTGATACCCAAACCAGACAAAGACCC
>NC_043707.1:73197030-73443706 GCF_006229205.1 Suricata suricatta
CTGCCATTCCTTCCCTGCCTGCCAAGTTTCATTAGATAGGTCTGTAACCACTCTGATAGGTTTCCCTTTGTATATTGGGGCCCTTTTATTCCGAGCTGCTTTCAGAATTCTCTCTTTATCTTTATATTTTGCCAGTTTCACTATGATATGTCATGCTGAAGGCCACTTCAAATTACGTCTTAAGGGGGTTCTTTGTGCCTCTTGAATTTGAATGTCTATTTCTTTTCCTAGATTTGGGAAATTCTCATTTATAATTTGGTCTAGTATCCCTTCAGAATCTTTCTCTCTGTCTTCCTCTTCAGGAATTCCTATGATACGGATGTTGTTCCATTTGATTGTATCACTCAGGTCTCAAATTCTCCTTTCCTGCTCCTGGTTTAATTTCTCTCTCTTTTTTTCAGCTTCCTCTTTTACTATAACTATATCTTCTAATTCACCTATTCTTCTCTCTGCCTCATCAATCCTTGAGGTGGCTGCCTCCATTTTGTTATTCGCCTCACCTATAGCCTTTTTTAACTCATCACACCCATTTTCAAAGTGCCTAGTAATTGTCTCAGTTGCTTCTTTTATGCTTTTTTCACCCAGCGATTAATTTTATGACAAATTTTTAAAATTCTTGATCCGGTATGTTGTCTAGATCTGCCTTGAGCAGTTCTGTGGCTGTGACTTCCTCCTGGAGGTTCTTCAGGGGAGCGTTCCTTCGTTTTGTCATTTTTGCTAGTTTTCTGTCTCTTGTCAGCTTTAGAAAGCTCGTTGTGCACTGTACACCCATTAATATTTCTCTGTTAAAGGAGGCTTATTGACTGTCCAGGGCCTGTCGTTTCAGGAAATATTTTTTTAATGGTGTCTCTCAGTTTCTCTTGTTGTGCCTTTGAATATTTTATTTCCCTACTCAGCTGTATTTGGGACTCACCGTCATGCACACTTTGGCTTGTTTCTTGGTGTATCCCTAAGAAGGAAAACAGACAAACAAACACAGAGGGAACAGAAGCACACAAACACACAGACAAATCAAACAAACAAACACATTAAAAGGGGGAAAGAAAAGAAATAAAATGGAGAGGAAAGAGATGAAAAGAAGAGAAGAAGAAAAAAAAATAAAGGGAGTCAGAGACAACATAGGACAGTAGACAGTCTAAAAGTGTATGACCAGTTGAGGGGAGAGGTAAGGATGAGATACAGGAGAATATATCTGGATTGCAAGAAGGTAGAAAAAGGGAGAAAGGAGAAAGGAAAATAAGGAGTAAAAATTAAAAAAAATTTAAGTAGAAAAGGTAATTATAATAAAAAATAAGTACAAAAAAAGAAGAAAAAAAGAAAAAAAATGAAGAAAAAAGGAGCAGCTCCCCCTTGTGGATAGGCGTGGTTTGGTGTGGTAGGTCTCGGGGGCTGCTCCCAGAGGCCCCGCCTTGGTGTCTGCACGCCACTCTAATGAGTCCGATCTCCTTGTGCCACGGTTGAGCCAAGTTGTATTTTCCAGGCCGCCTCGGTTCAAAGTTCTAGTCTGTGCACTTTTATGCTACCACAGATGAGATGTACTTGCTTTGGTGGCTGGCTTCTTACGGGGAGGGATCAGTTTGTCTTTGCTCAGGCAGGGATTTCGGCTGCCCCTGCCTGAGGTGAGGTGTGCCACCTGAGGCAAGATGCGCAGCAGGAGGTGAAGTGCACGCCATCACAGACACAACTGCGGATTCCCAGCCCCCAGCCCGGATCCCAATTGCGTTGTAGGAGGGATGAGTTTCTCCTGGCTTTACGCAGCTGTTGCCCAAGGCGCCGGGCACTGCCATAAATGAGCTGGGAGCTACTGCAGCCTGAGCGTGTGCCCAGGTCTCCACCGCCGCCAACTCCCTGCCGGGATTGCCTAGGTGTGGGGGCTATTTTTTCCCTGTTGTCACCCGGAATTTGCGCAGTCAATCTGGGGGCAAGATGCGCCGTGGAAATGAGGTGCGTGGTCCCACTCCCAAAACCAAGGTCGAAGTGAGCACCCCTCACGCCGCTGGGATGGCGCAGGGCTGGAAGCTCTTCTTTCCCTTGCACCACTGGGGTTCGAGATTTGGGCTACCCAGCAGTTATATATGGAGTGAGAGTTTCTCTCTCCAAGCGCGGTTAAACATTCTTTATCTCTTCCCCAGAGACAGTACTATGAGTGTGTTCAGTCTCTCTGTCTCTTCCCTTTGTCTCTCGGGCTCTGTGCACTTGCTCTGTGTTAGGCTGGGGCTCCCACCTCCCCTGCCTGTCTTGGGCTGGCCCATTTTCCAATCTCCTCAGTTCACACTCACTCACTCACTCAGGTATCATTGAGGTTCTCTTCTTTCTGGAGTCTGTATTTTCTCCTTCCACGCTTGCAGATGAAAGTAAAGTCCTTCTCAGTTTGATAAATGGGGCAGACGAAGTTTACAGAGCTCCCTTCCTCTCTGCCATCTTGGCTCCTCACCCCCGCCCATTCTTTAACTGTTAGTGATGTTCCCCAAGTTTTCGTGCTCATCCCTCTTTTCTTCATTCTATTTTCCCTTTTGATGATCTCACTCACAACCATGACACCAACTCTGGCATACAGGTTGATGATTTTCAAGTTTATAACTTCATTTCCCAATCCTTCTCTTAAACCCTACTCCCTCTGGTCATCGCTGACTGGGTAGGTTAAGGCCCTTCAGATTCAGGGAGGGACACCTGCCCCTCCGTAACCTGACCACCCAATCCTTGCCATTTCTCAGCTTTAATGTTGGGGCTTTCAGTAATTTCCATGGTGAAAGAAACAAAAACCTTTGTGGAATTCTGTTTCTTGCTCTCTCTCTTCTATTATGAGCAACTGGTGATGAGCAAAAATCACTAGTTAATATTATAAGCAATGTCCTGCCCCAGGCCTTTTCAGAACGTCAGATGGCACCCAAAGAGCTTAAATTATCAAGGTGAGAAAGGTCTTACATTCCAGACTCCCTGTGAGTTAGAGATAAAATAAAGAAATAGCCCCGAGCAGAGAAATCTGGCACCTGGTCAAAATTTGCCTTGTCTTGTCATACACAGCAGGAAAGACAATCTCCGTGCTCCCTCAGTAAGTTCCTAATATTCTTGAAATACTGATTTTGCATGTAAAGTCTTAATCTTTTTACTAAAGATGTCTAATCACCTTTTTTTGGTGTGGGTTTTTTTTCAGGGGAGGTGTTTTGTTTTAGATTGAAAAAAAAAAACCCGGCTTCTTGGTCAGTAGGGGGAGCACTACTACTTTGCTCTGGCAAAATTTTTACCAAGGCAACGACTATCTTTAATATAGACCACATCCTAGCAACGAGGAGGGGAAAAAAAAACCAATGATACGATCAATACATTTGCTCCCTCGTGGTTACAATTGTTAAAAATAGCTTCTTTTCGCCTTTGTAATTCAATAGTGTTTACTTAAAAAGAATGTCATCTGCTGTCTTTTTATCCTCTCTATCTTGCCTTTCAGTCACATTCCAATTAGGAGAGAGAGAGGGAGGTGTTTACTTAATCCAGGAGACAGGGTTTAAAATGGGTCACGGAGGCTCCTGTTACAGCACCTGGGCAGCATTTAGGCACAGAAACAAAAACACTGATTTGCCCATTTTATTTAAATTGGCCATACAGTGAAAGAAATCTGCCAAAACCAGATTTCTGTCTCAAATGACCTTTTGTGTGAGTGAACGGATCTGCACTGGGGACATGGTGTCCTTCCCTCACTCAGCTGGAGGGAATCCTATCAAGCAAGGGCGCCAGCAATGGGAAAAGAAGGAGTCAGGAGACCAAGTTCTTAGCTAGATTCTGCTTGTGATCACGGACGAAATATTTCACCCAACTCTTTGTATCATGATGTCTTTTTTTATTAATATCACCCACTTTTATGAAGAGGAAATGATAGCATAGATTTGAAAACACCCTGAAAGATCAGGAAATAGCTATTTAAGAATTTACACTAAAGATCTAGTTTGACACGTATAGTGCATGCGTACCCCATGTGTATGTAAGTCCATACCTATATATGTGTATATGTGTGTGTGTAGATACATATAGCTAAATAGATATATTTATATCTCTATAATACATATATGAACTCTATATCTATCTCTCTGTATATATGCCGTTTGTACATACAGAAAGTAAACAGGTGAAGACCATTTTTTTCTGAAAGTGTTACACTGTTTATAATAATTATTCCACCCACCCACTGAGAATAATAATAGCCTACAGGCAGAACTAATAAAGAATCCCCCGCTTTTGATAAGCATTTACTTTCTAAAATTCTTATCTAGTGAGAAGAAGTTTGTATCTCCTATTTCCTGTGTTCATTTTATAAGGAAAGAATTAGTGATGATGCTTTAACTAAAGCTTATAATACATACCCATCCTTATCTAATAATACACCTGATTAAACATGCTGTCAGTTCACTTTCTCCTTGTCTTATTTGTACCTTGAATAGAAGGATGGCATCAAAAATTTTTGCGAGCATTTTGAGAGAAATAAGGGGCAGAAAAATATACATGATTCTGAAAAAAGAGAAATCTAGTTTAATATGATTTTTAAAAAACATACATTTTATTCACTTCATTTCTAAAATGGCTGATTTTTTCAGTAAATTTTTCTCTTTCCCCAAATGACAACAAATAATTTAATATGACATTAAGTTTGTTATTTCTGAAGGTAGTACATTTTAAAGAAACAAATAGAGTACTTTCATTTTTACCAAAATGTTCTTCGGTCATAGAATGCAATTTGAGCCATTTGATCTATGGCTGATTAACTCAGAGGTTAACCTAACCTGCGAGGTTTAGGTTTACTCGTTACTATGGCCACGGATACATTTCTACTCCTACGTATTCACTCATCCTACTGTCCAGAAATTATTGCTGTTCAGATTTGAGGCCAGACAATAAAATGTCATCTGAAGAAGGTAAAACCATCTCCATCAATAAGAAGCACCCAACTCTAATCCCTTTCCCTACCTCTAAGTGTTTTCAATTTCACCTTGGGACAGTTCTTTCATAATTATATTTTAAATTTACATAGTACTTAAAAAAGATTGTAGGTTGAATAATGTCAGGCTTTTTAGTTGAATTCTATAGGAAAACTGATATCATACCAGACAAAAAAGCTGAAGTGCAGTGGAAAATATCCAGGATCGGGAAGTAAACGTGCAGTATTTGAATCCAACTCTTTCATTTATTACTTTTTAGCTCTTAGACATGTCGCTTAACATTTTCCAGCCTTGATTTCTTTCTGGAATTGGGGAGAGAAATCCCTATCTCCCAGTTAATTATGGGAATTAAATAAGACAATGCATGTATAAGTAAACTACTCAGCATAGCGGTTGGCACTAGTGACTAGTCAGTAACTAGTAGCTATCTTTAATCTTCTCATCATTATTGTAAATCCTACTGAAGAGGTATTGTCAGAATTGAATCAATATGGAATATGGACCACATTCTTTCTTGAGCTGAAAATATATTGTAGAGCATTAAGCATTAAATTTACGGAAGGTATTACTCTCTTACTAGAAGGAAATGATGCTAAGAAAAGTTAAACGATATCTTTATTCATTAATTTAAAAGTCACTTGGCATGTTATTGTGTATTATGCACAAGATACTGAGATAGGTATCTAAAGTCTTATACGGGGCTTTCTTTTTTGGGTAAAATGTAATGGGTCTGGTAGACCAACACTCCTCCTAGTACAACAACTAGGATAACCTGTATAAATGGCAAAAATTGTACTTTAAACACATCAGGTTGTTACAGAATCACTGAGGAATACATGAACCAAAATTCCAGAGAGAGTAGAATCCTTTCCAAAGGGAGCTGACACCATCTGATATTTTTTCCCTAGGGCATTTGCTGATTCAGAATGTTCGGCGAGGGGGTTTCTTAGGCAGAGAACCTCTGCTGAGGCAAAGAAAAATCAGTAAATTTCTTAGCAGTTATAAAGGGATGATATGACAAATAGGGGTGGTGTGACAGAGAAGGAGGAGGAGAGGTTATGGGCTGATTTCCCCCATAACGTATTTGTGGAATTCAGGCACTCCACAGGAGGCTACAGAGCTGGGTAGAAGCTTCTAAGAGACAGACTTCACTCTTGAAATGCTTAGGAAACAAAGACTGTCTGGGGGAAATCTTGTTTCAAAATGCTGCTAGTCTCTAAAGACATTTACCAGATATTGAAGTTGTGGGGAACAGGTAGGCTGAAAAGCTGGCCTGGAATTAGTGACAAGAGCAGGATCTCCTGCAATCTGTCAAGGCTGAGGAGATGAAGACCCTTAAACTCAGAAATACAAGGCCAGGAGAGCCATGCCCTAGGAACAGGGGCTGGTCAGAGGTATAGCAAAATTCAGTTAAACTGCAACTCAGGCCCAACACATCTCAATTTCTCATATAACTGAAGAAACCAAGCCTTTACCCTCTCTGCCTTACAGAGAAAAGGGGGAACCTTCCTTCGTAAAATGTAACACTCGGACTCTTTGTGATATTTTTATGTCCAGTGCTTGGCATGTGATATAAAACTAATAAACATGTGATGAGGCAGTAAAATGTGAGTAATAAAAAAGGAAAAGACAGATAATAGAACCAGGCCCACTGATGATCTGGATATTGAAATTAGCAGTCAAGAACTGTAACATAATTCAGAGCATAAAGTGGAAGACAAAAAAGGAACCAACCATTCCAATACAGAATAAAAATTCCTTATGATTTGGCTATGATTCATGAGGGAGTGTCCTCCATCAAGAGAAATTATCCTATTTCTCTCCCTCTTATGTAGGGTGGTGGTAAGAGTAAGGGAAGGATGGTATTTGGCCTGTACAACAGGACCAGGATCTCAAGTCTTGGATAGTTAGTGAGAATAAATCCAGATTACCAAGTGCAAACTTCCAAAGAGAAATCCAGGAGTGCAACATGAAGTTCAGGAAGCAAGACTTGAAGTGTGGGCGCCTGGGTGGCTCAGTCAGCTGGGCGTCTGACTTCAACTCAGGTCATGATCTCGCAGTTTGTGAGTTTGAGCCCCGTGTTGGGCTCAGTGCTGGTGCCTCAGAGCCTGGGGCCTTCTTCAGATTCTGTGTCTCCCTCTCTCTCTCTGCCCCTTCCCCACTCATGCTCTCCCTCTCTCTGGAAAATAAATAAAACATTAAAAAAATACCGGAAGTCTAAAGATGAGTACCGAGGCACTACCCCAATCCAATGTCCAGGTAAAGCAGCACCCAGGAGAGAAGGCTGGAGGAGATAGATATAAGAAGTATTAAGGAAACAGAGTCAAGAAAAAGTGGTAATCATTTGGATGAGCGGAGGAAGGAAAGAGAAGAATCTCTAATGTCTCCAAAGTTGGGTTACTGGATGCGTGGTTCTCAAACAGGGAAAACAGAAAGGGTAGCAAGTTAGATGAGCAGAAAAAAGTCTTTAGTGAATACAGGACATTTTAAGGGCCATTCCAATAGAGATGTTTACCGCACTGTTTTACACACTCATCTGCACATAAACACACACGTAAGTGAGAACTTTGTCAATAATATAGATATGGGTGTCATCAAAGCAATAGTGGAGAAGACTGCCTAGGGAGAATGTTTCAAGTGAATAGAGATCCTGAGAAATATTGACATTGAGGCAGAAAGGGAACTTGAAAAGAGGTAGGAAGGAAATAAAGCAGAGCACTACCACAGGGACCTGGAGCAAATCATGGCTTACAAAGCGGGCACAGTGAAATGTACAAATGAAAGGGTATAAAGAGAAAATTAAAACTTTAAACAGAATGCACTGGAAATTAGTAAGAGAAGATTCCTTGGACAAGTGGCCATGAGATTCAGACCATTCTTAAAAATCTGATTATGAAGGAAAGAAAAGTCATAGGTCAATTCTGGAAGGGGGGGAAGCGTTGCTGTAGGACCTAGGCACGTCTGTTTGTTTTCAAAGTGGGAGAGTTAAACATGCTTACGTGCTGAGGAGAAAGATCTGGTCCAGAGGAAATGGCTGACAGATAACATGGGAGGAGATAGCATCAGCTTCTAGAAGAGGTAGGAAGATATGGGATTATACTTAAAAATAGGTATAGAGGCATGTGGGTGGCTCAGTAGGTTAAGCATCTGAATTTGGCTCAGGTTATCATCTCACAGTTCGGGAGTTCAAGCCTTGCACTTTGGATCCTCTGTCTTCTCTCTTCTCTCTGCTCCTTCCCTCCTGGTTCTCTCTCTATCTCAAAATAAATAAATTAACTTTAAAAAGAAATAGGTGTGTGTGTGTGTGTGTGTGTGTGTGTGTGTGTGTGTATCAGTAAGACTATGTAAGATAAAAATCAATTCTCTCCACGTGGGATTTTTAATATGGTAACATCGAATATAACTAATATTTTAGGCAGAGGCACTATTTATAGCCACATAGTATAATCCAAACTTAAATGGTTACTTTAACATTTTATTTTGAAAACGGATTTTTCCAAAATGCTTTACTTTGCCTTCTTAAACAAAATGTTCTGAACATAATTTGACCTTTTCTTGATGATTCATTTTGAACATCAGTCATTGCCCAATGCTATAATGCTGCCATGCCCTCAGGAACATCTAAGGTCCTCAGAGCTGTTAGCCCACACTAAATGGCTTCAATCAGCTGCAAATTTAGAGATGCTGTCTTCCCACCCTGTCATTTGTCACCTCTCCACTGTTGTCAGTGTGGCCTGACTCCCTGCTTCTCATGTGTTGCCTTCACTTTGTACAGCCTGCTGGGCTGAGAGCCTGAGAGCAGCTCCCACCGTCCAACCCCAAAGGGCAGACGCAGAGTCAGGACAACCTGTTCCACCTCTAAGGTGCCCAAAGGATCTGGGCCTTCTTGTCCCGGGGCCCCCACGCTGGCTTCAGGTGGGAGGTGAGGAAGCTGCAAGTCTTACTTCTTGGAAATAGAGACACACCTGGCAAGCCCCGCTGCGTGGGTCGGGCTCCCATTCATTACCAGGCATTCTTCTCCTTCCGGAGGGGTATAGATCTGGAGCCTCAGGAGGCTCTCATTAAACCCTCATCTGCCTATGGTCCTGAGGTACTGGGCACTGAGTGAGTCATGAAATCTGATTAGCGTTTCCTGTTTTTATTTTCCTGTCAACGGGACCAAATTATTTTGACCCTGGTAAAAGTGGCTAGATTTTTATAGCTTCCCTTCCAGCTCTTTAGGAACCAGTTAATCCCTGAGAGATTACCCTTCAGTTACAAGCTTTGTCTAACACTCCTTGGCGCGAGGTATGCCTCTTTCTTTGGCGGAGTAGCCCACCTGCACACACATGCACACAGAGGCAGGGGCCGGTGGTCACTGCTGCCACTTCCCTTGCAATTGGGTCTGTGCGCTGATGTCTGTATTAACTGCAGGGATAGTGTGACTCTATGTTCTTTGGCTTGCTCCTTGTTCCTGAGGGCTCCCATAGACAAGAAGGAGCTGGCAGGCAGGGGTTCACAGTTATGAAGGAAACCCTGACATCAGTCCAAAATATGCCATTTTGGCAGAAGATTATTTTGAGCTAAAGGCACTTGAAAAAACAGCAAGTGCTGGACCTTCCCTTTTCTTCCTAAAAGCAGATGAAACTCCCATGTGAAAGATGTCTTCTCTGGACCAGTAGGAGAGAAACATTCTTATCACCAGAATTGGGTCGTCGAACCTGAGTGAATTCTGTGCAAACAGACCTTGTGAAAATGACTCTTTTCTTCCTTTAGCCTTCCCATAGTTTTTTGGTAATTTTTCCACACTCCTCTAATGATCAATCTAGTATAAAAGCATTTAGGGTTTGCCACTTTTTGGGGTCTTCATTTCCTTATGAAGACTCCCATGTCACATAAAATTTATATTGAAAATGTGTGTGATTTTCTCCTGTTAATTTGTTTTATGTCAGTTTAATTCTTAGACCCAGCTGGGGATTCTAGGAGGACAGAGGTAAAGTAAACTCTGGGAAATGATAACTTTGCCTCTGGAGGAAGTGATCAGATTTTTCTGTTGTCTTCTCCTTTAAAATATCTAGTAAATCTCTAGGTGCAGAGGCTTTTGTAGTTGCACAGCAGGCCCAAGCATGTCGGTAGAATCACGTTTTCGGAGGCACAGATGATGCAGTCAAGGCTGTCGGCAGCAACCGGGAGCGGGCTTGTCAGTTGCCTTTACATCATCAATGGCAAGTGTTACTATCCAACACTTACCTAGCAAGACCCTGCCTATTAAGTGTGCGGTGATTGTTAAATCGTCAATAATGAGATCCTGGAGCCTGTGGAAAGTGAAAATAGTTTCCTGTTTCTCTCTCCCCAAAGCAATTTTTTCCCTTGGGTGTTATGTAATAAGCTTTGTGGGAGCAGTTGGTTATGGTGGTAAGATCTGCTTCCACGTCAGAGAGTGAAAAATTAAAATCGATCAGAACCGCTTACATTTGATTAAAAATGAGACCAATTTTGTGTAAACAAATATATAGATTGATACATATAGATATATATAGAAAGTGTATATATAGACACATAGAAAATCATTTGAAGGCATGTTCATAGGGTATTAATTGAAGTAGTTCTGGTGAACAGAAGTACTTCGAAAACCATTAATTGGCTCTGTAAGATATACTTTATATCTCCTCATACAAAATACACTCGTTCTAGGCATACAGCTTAAATTTTGACAATATATACACATTTACAATCACCAGCCCAATCAAGACCGAACGTTTGCATCTCCCCCTGGAAGTTTCTTTGCTCCTCTAATCAACACCACCTCCCCCAACCTGCAGCCCCAGGCAACCCCTGATCTGTTCTATGGCAGCACTTTGTACTTTCTTCCTTTTGCTTATGTGTGTATTGGAATATTCTTCAGTGAACATATATCTTTTTTTAATACAGAAAAAACATATTTTAATTTTTATTCTTTTTAATTCCCAAAGTTAAGTAAGACTAAAAAGCTTTGAAGATGCTCAGTGAACCCAAAACAGAATAAACAAAGTTCCAAACCACATAAAACAAATCACTATATTGTTTAAGAATATATACATATGGTAAAAACAAAGAAAAACAAACACAAGATTAACCAAAATTCAGGATAGCAGTTACCTCTGTAGAGGATGAGGAATGTGGTCAGAAGGCAACACAAAGCTTCAAATGTATTAGTTTGTGTTGAAAAAAATGTATGTTAAAAGTAAAATATTTAAAACCTAATCACTAAATTCTACTCCAGAAACTAAAATGACACTATATGTTAACGAACTAGCATTTAAATAAAAATTTGAAACAGAGAAGTTAAAAAAATAAAAAAATTAAAAGTCTGATTAAAAGTAGGAAAGAATGCACTATATGCTAACTAACTTGGATGTAAATTTAAATAATAAAAAAAGAAATGTCAAAAAAATTATCTATAAGATGAAGTCATTTCAAAATTGATTGCTATATTTCTCCCTTGTAACATACGCATCGAAGTGTGGGGTTTCCATTGCCAGCTTTGTTCCCTGAACTCTAAAAGATTTCCCTCATCCCCCCATCTACACCCACCTGCACACACTCCACTGACTTAACTGACCCAACTCTCTCAGAACAACCCTTTTCCCCCAGTCAGCAGGTTACCCCTCCCCTCACGAATTGGTCGTCTCTAGAGGTTATGACAATCTTCTCACTCTAAATGGAAAGAAGTGAGACAGCCTCCTTTTTCAGAGGGTGGTACATATGTGACATTCATATCTACTTATTGTTTAGGACAATCATTTACATGACTCCTTTTCCTTCAGTTCTGTTTGAAATACCTCCCAGTCACAGAGTGATAATTAAACATAGTGGAAGGTTCATACAGTCCAAACATAGAAAAGAGATTGCCTTCCTTGGATGTCTCTCCTGCCAAAGCACTGCAAACATTCTGAGACTATGGGAAAATGAAGACAAACAGTGGTGAATGAACTAGACAGAATCTTGGGATTATGGGAATATGGTGCTGACCTGGGAAGCCAGTGACTTCCCTGCCTATAAATGTTATAAAGGAGATCCTAGACTAGATATGAGGTACAAAAAGTGCTTCCATTAAAGCCAAAACAAACGATCAAATATTTATTGAACTCCTGCCTGCCTAATATCCAGATACAAAGTCTTCCTTCGTACCAAAGTACCACGTAGGCTTCAGATGATGCAGCCTAGAAACCCTGCGTAGAGCACCTGGTTTTATTTATTTAACATTGCTCTAAGGGAGTAGGGAAACGGTATGCATTGCCTGCTTTCCTTGTGTAAGAATGTCACATATATTACTTTTCTTAATTTTCTCCATCTCACAGACAAGGAAATCAAGGCTTTGAGGGTTTAAGGTGGTCCCCTGAAGCTGCTTGGAAAGTGGCAGAACTGGAATTTAAGCCTGCAAAGCCCTGCTCCCCTGAAGGGCCTCACGCCTGTTTACTTTGCAAATAATGGCAGCAGTGCCCTGTAGTCTGCTTGCTGGTGTTGAAAGGAAATCATTTGCAAAGAATTTTCATGTACATTGATAGGGTTTATGCCTGTACTTCCCCTTCCCTGAGAATACTTCTTTCTTCCATTCATGTCCTCCTGATTCCTTAAGTGTGAGATAAAGTAAAAAATGACTGGTTTTTATTTGTTTGTCTATTTGTTATTGAAAAAACACGATCACCATGGAGAAAGGGAGCAATTCAAATAAATGGTGTTCTGTATTCCTCCTTTATTTACACCAACCTGTTAAACCGATGTCTTCATGGAGTCCAGTCGTGGTTTGAATGCACTACAGGCAGATCCTTTGCTTTTCTCTCAACCTCTGAATTAATAAGATTAATTAATATAGTTGATATTTGTTGTTCTGATAGTTTAAAATGGAAAATGGGGAAATTTTGTATGTGTTGGGCACGAAGTGTTTTACATAGATTATCTCATTCCTATTATTAACATGCTTGTTCTCCAGTTTAGAAAGTGGTGCAGAGAGGTTAAATAATTTGTTCAAGGTCACGCTGCTGGTAATTGCTCAAGATCGACAGAGCCAGGTTTCAATCCAGGGCTATGTGATTTCTGAGCTGTTACACTGTTCATTCCCAAATTCAACTGGGCTCTGAAGGGGTGGCATCCCGAATTCATTCAATAATGCTAACATATTTAATATTTCTTTCAAAGAGCTTTGGAAGAAATGGGGAAAAACAACAAAAATCAAGCAATATTAGAAATAAATGAGTCAAATGCAAAGAGAAGAGAGTCCAGATAACAAGGAAAAGGGCATGGAAAGGGGCTAGGGCCAGTGGGGATCTTGACCTCTATCATCACCGCCTAAAGCAGGGAGCTTTATTGACGCTTCAAAGGAGATTCAACAGAGACTGATGAGACATTTTAATTGTTTGGCTGGTGTGTGTCTTCTGAAAGTCTTTTGTAAAGAGAAATGTCAGAAAGGGTGGGAAGAATGATACTAAGGGATAGGCTTTCAAAGTGATTAATTAGAAAGAACGACATTCATTTGTATGTCTAAGTGCTGGCAAGATGGATAAGAAATCGTTTTAATCCCTTTATGGTGCTGTCTCATGTGGGCCTGGTCACATAAGGTTTAACAACTGGTCTGGATGGAGCATGATTCTAATAAGGTTATAGTCATGTAGGCCTGTTTGTAATAGAGGACATCTTTTCCACCTGACCACGGTCAGACAGCCACCTGCAGGTTGGTGGTGACAAAGGAATCTGAGAGACTGACCATGACCATCCTTACAAAAAGGCCTGTATTTATCTTGCTAGTGTTCAGTGATGGGATTTTTTATGGCACAGAAGCAAATATTTATTGAGTACCTTCTAATTTAGAAATGAAATCCCGGCAGAGAGTTCTTTTTTTTTTTTTTTTTTAATGTTTCTCACATTGATCTTTTCCTATTTCATTTGTTACTGTCTCAGGTCAGGACCTCATCTCTCACATCAGGATTATTGTTAGATCCTCCTAAACTGGAATAGAATGGAAATAAATTGTTCTAGAGCAGAAGGGACATCGTTTAGTCTATGTCAGTTTCAAGGCTCAGACCTCACCAGAGACGAACTTCGTTTTTTTTCTCCAGTTCCCAAAGCAGATCCTCTTAAGTCAAACCTAACTTCTTGTGGTTCTCTCCTCAGGTATGTCTCTGAGACTTTGCTCAAGCTATTCCTTTCTCCTAGAACATCTTTCTTTCCAATTCCAACTGTCTAAATTCCACCCGTCTTTGAAGAGCCCTTAATTTCCACCTCTTCAATGAATCCTTCTTGACTCTTCCAGTCTTCATTAATTACCCTTCTCTGAACTGTTAGGGGAATTACACTGTGCCCCACAACTTAGTGCTTAATTATAGAATTTTCAGCATTGAAAAGGACCTTAAGATCATCCAGTTCTCCCTCTCAATCTGTGTGTGACTCCCTCTATCACAGCTTTCCTAGTAAGTTTTTACTCTACACTCAAATGCATGTCTAGGCAGATCTTGCCATCTTTACATTCATTCATTCAACTCATATTTATTGCACACCCAGTGCTCCAGGCAAGGCACAAGGGACTGGGACTTTGACAGTGAATAGGATGTAAAAATCCATTTTCCATCATGAAAATCATATCATATAGTGATAAGTGCCAGAATAAAATAAAATAAATTAAAGGGCAGAGAGTCCTGGAGATGCTAACTTAGGGTGGCCAGAAGTGGCCTCTTCTAAGAAATTATTTCAATGCTGAGGGCTTTACTGATGAGAAAAAGCCAGTCGTGTGAGCATATATGGGAGAAAAGTTTTTCAGATAGCAGGAACAGTAAAGGCATGCCTTGGGGAGTGGTGGTGAGTTTGAAGAGTTTGAGGAAGAGGAAGAATGGCAGTAGGTGAGGTGCAGTGAGTGGGCAGGGGGAAAGGTGGGAGACTGGCTGGAGAGTGAGCCCGAGGTATATGCTATAGAGCCCATAGGTCATAGCAAGAGGTTTGGACAACACAGCTTGTATTTAATTTGAGCTGAATATGGCTCACTCTATTTTCTAGTCCTTTATCCTGGCTCTGCCTCTAAATGTCATATGGAACAAATGTAGACCATCCTCCTCTATCCTGTCCCCAGGGAGTCCTTTTAGGGATAGATATTCCCATTTCTTTCCACTGTGCCTTCTTCGGTCTCAGGAACTATACTATTCTGGCCAATGTCTTCTACTCATCCTCCACTCTGTGTTCCTCATAACAGTGACTATCTAGGTCACCAACACAAGATATAGTATGTCTATTTCCTCACCCTTTCTAATATATGTTCTGTTCATACATTTCAAGATTGTACTAGCTTCTTTTTCTTTTTGTCAGCCATTCTTTTTCTTTTTTCATCCAGTCATGACTTTTTGGCCAAAACTCCTGGATCACTTTCTATATCATCTGCTACTAAACTGCACTTCCCCTCAACCTACACCTCTGTGATGGCCATTGTGCAGGGGTTTTTTTCATTCTAGGGCAGAGTCTTATATTTATTTTTATTGTGTTTAGTGTTATTTGGTTTAACCCCTTTCACCAGCCTTTCAGGTTCCCTTGAGTTGCAATTTCATCTGCTGGTCTGCTGTTCCTCTTACCTGCTGGCTATATACCAAGTTAATAATTGTATTTTCTGAATACTCACCAAATTCATCTAAAAATGTTTTTGGAACAAGGCTAAGGACAGACTTAAGTATAATATTCATAAGGGCAGAAACTGTCTTCTTTATTGTTCCTTTTTCTCATCATAGAGTCTAGTACAGAGTATGTCTGATGGAAATAGAGCTTAGGTGTAACACTAAGAACCTCCTTTCAAATTGACACAAATCCACTATTACCACCCTTTGAATAATGCATAAATTCAATGGACTGTACGCACATTCACTCAATATTATCATCTTGACCATAAGGAATATCAAAAACGACCTTCATTTCGTTGCTCCTCACGTATGTTATACCTATTATAACCTTATGATCCATTGGTCTTAGAACTTTTGTCGAAAAGGGAAATGAGGTAGTTAGAGATGCCTGACTCACAAAGAACCCAGTTCATGCTCACACCTGCAGATTGTCTTGTTGGTTGTTTTGTAAGTGCTTAAAATGTTGCTCTTTAAAGAGTCACACAGAAACCTTCTGGGGATTGTATTTAAGAACACACGTTTCATCTGATTTTATATATTAAAGTGACATTTGTCTGTCTTCTGTGTTTACTTAGTATTTCTCTGGTCTTTCAATCATTTTCACTGTGATTTACTGAGTCTGGACATATGAACTCACTGTAAGGAGCTCTCTTTTTCTTTTTTAATCTTTATTTATTTTTGAGAAAGAGAGAGACAGAGTGCAAGCAGGGGAGGTGTAGAGAGAGAGGGAGACACAGAATCCTAAGCAGGCTGTGCTGTCAGCACAGAGCCTAATGGGGGGGCTCGAACTCACGAAATGCAAGTTCATGACCCAAGCCAAAGTCGATACTTAACCGACTAAGCCACCCAGGTGCCCCGGGAGCTGTGTGCTCTTAGGATTGCTTGCAGACTGCTTAGCTCTCCCTGATAATTTTTTATTCTACCTTTTCAGTTTGAGTATCATTCATCTTTACCAAAAAGGCAGAAATAAAAGAGATAAAAGTTTTCTGTTTTTGTTTTTTGTTTTTGGCATTTGCAAACTCTTATTAATTCCAATGTAATCCTGATTAAATGTAAGTACAAAATATTTTTTGTTAACCTTAGCATTTTTTGCAATTAAAAGTTTCATACTACAGTTTCACATAATTCTGTGTACAGATTTTTCTTTGTTCAATGGTCTTTTTCTCCTGTGTTTTATATGCACCTAAGTTATAGAGGAGCTTGGGAGAAAGCACACTGTGTGATTACATTGTTCTCTCCCTTTCTTCCTCATGGGGAAATCACATAGTCAGAATTTCTTTTTGATGATTCCTCACCTTCTTGAGCTATATACCCTTTTAGAATATTTTGCTATGGAACCATATTGTTTTCTATACCTCAATCTCAGACTTTGTTTTTTTATTTTATTTATTTTATTTTTTATTTTTTTAAATAATTTTTTTACATTGTATTTATTTTTGAGAGACAGTAAGTGAACAGGGGAGGAACAGAGAGAGAAAGAGACACAGAATCTGAAGCAGCCTCCAGGCTCTGAGCTAGCAGTCTGAACAGAGCCCCACCTGGGTATTGAACCCACAATTGGTGAGATGGTGACCTGAGCCAAAGTCTGGCGCTCAACCGACTGAGCCCCCCAGGTGCCCCAATCTCAGACTTTCTAAATTGGAACTACATTCAACTTTTCTTTCCCTGATGATCATCTGGGGACACTTTTCTTCTGGGGCACAATTACTTTCGTTTCACTGGCAAACTCCCCTTTGCTTGCAAGTCTTGGGTTCTGAATTGAAATTTCTCTGGTCGTTTCATCTCCTCTTTGGGAAATAAAATCATGTATTTAGCCACAAATTAACCAAAAATCGTTTTAGCTGAGACTCTTAGTAAATGTCCAAACATCTGAAACTATATCAGTAGTCTTTCTTATTCTTTCCCACTAAATCCTTCCTATTGCTTCTTATAAAAGTACATTTACACACTGTGCTACAATCTGAAGTGTGCCTCCTTTGTAACCCAGTTTCTGTGTTAGTGTGTAAAACATGAGACTGTGGGACTGTGAGTGTTGTTTAATGACCCATTTCTCAGTTATTATTTTAATTGAAATTGATTTGGCACTGCATTTGCAACTGTCATTCTTGTTTCTACATAACTTTAGATGAGGATCGTTTGCCTGCAAGAAATAGGTACTTATTTGAATGAACTTAAACTAAAAAGGGGCTATTTAATGAGAGAACAGAGTCATGTCATAAAATATGAAACTGGGAGAAGAGCTGGGCTCCACAAGGAACCCCTCCGACATGTGGACATTTGGAATTGATATCATTCTGTGCTTTGATCTTGAGGTGAATTTGTACCATTCTCCAGCTTCAGGAGCCCACCATACTCTGCTTCAGCAAGCACAAGGCAGACAATGGTGATCTGATCTCCAATGGACATGACTCTCCAGATCAAGTACTCATGCCTCAACATTCAGTCCTGGTACCCCTACTTCAAACTTTTCTCTGAATCATATTGCCTCGGAATGCCATATGGCTTATTTTCTTTTGTGTCACAAGCTCACTCAGTCCAGTCATTTGGAGCTGGAGAGGAAAGGGTTGCATGATGTAGACTGGGGAAAATAACTTTTTTAAGAACCTCACACCTAAGCAGAGGAGGAGGGCACAGCAAATTTTATTTGGAACTTTGATGTTAGGATTGCTGTCTCCTACCCTAATCATTGCCATAGGTCTATTTCTTTTCTCTGCGATTACATTAAGTAGTTTCCAGCCAAATATAATCTTACACTTGTTTGTAAAGTACACTCCCATCTTAGACATGAGTCTTTAATGCCAGTATTTTAAACCACGGTTTAGAATTTAAATTTCATTCATCATTATCTCCCATATCCTCCTCTTCCTCCCAAAGGGAATTAATGAAAACCTCCCCTTATAATCTAAAATGTTTTGGTTTTCTTCCAATGACATTATAATTCTGAAGATACTCCCCAGTGTCCCTATAGGAATCAGCATAACTGGGTAACAGGCCTGGGCATATGCTTGTGAAAGATAGTAATACTAGTTTCTTTGGTCTGTTGTAGCCGCTTCTAGCACATCACAATCATGCTACACACAGTGGTAGCACAGTATGGTAAAGGAACTCTCACAGGAAGCAAGGAAGAATTTGATGGAAAGAATAAGAAAAAGTACTGATACAGCTTCAAATATTTGGACATTTACTGAGTCTCATTCAGCTAAAACAATTTTTGGTTAGTGGGTGGCTGAATACACTGTTTCATTACCCAAAGAGGAGATGAAATGACTAGAAGAACCACTAACACCAAGACACATTCTTTCCTCCCAAGGTAAGTATTTGATATCCTTGAACTACAGAGGATGTTCAATTACTTTCCAGCACTTTTCCTTCCTTGAGAAAGGTCTGGTCCCTTCTCTGCTCTCCTGCAGTGGGAAACACATCCTTAATGTGCATTGCCAGTGGGCCAGCATCTTCTTTGTGTTCTCTCTGTCACATTCTTATACTCTTTAGTCTATGGATTCTGATTTTGATTTTCCTCTTCTTTAGATTCTTCTGTTGAGCTTAAGATAAAACCCCTTTTCTAGAAGGACTAGATTTAACTTTTGGGGGAAGCTAATACCTATTGTATATGTTTTTAGTCCAATAGAATTTCTTATTCAATTGACCTTTGTTTTCTCTTTTTCCTTTTCATTAATTCCCGTCTGTGCTGCTGGATTAAGATCTGACTCTCTTCACCTTTAAAGTCAAGATCTTGTACTTTTTCTTTTTAAGTAGGCTTCCTGCCCAGAGCAGAGCCCAAAGTGGGGCTTGAACTCATAATCCTGAGATCAAGACCTGAGCTGAGATCAAGTGTCAGATGTTAGACCGACTGAGCCACCCAGACCCCCCAGGATCTTATACTTTTTAGTTTCTCTTTTAATCCCATGTTATTGGAATTATTTATGCTCATTTTATGTGAAAATAAAACATATTTTTCAAATCTCTTCAGACATTCAAGCATGTAATTGAGCTAGCTAGTATTCAACATGCCTTTAGCTAATCCTTGCTTCTGACAGGAAGACAATCTTAGATTCTTCTCTGCTTTTCATCAAACTAGTACCATTATATCTGATGAATTTTGGTTGGTATTAAGACATCATATATGTATTATCCTATATTGCATCATTTTCTTTTATTGTCTCTTGGAATATAAGTAAAGAGCATAGCCTTAGAGGTCAACTAGACCTCTATAATATTGAGTAAGTTACTGAAACTTTGTAGCCTTAGTTTCCTTGGCAGTAAAATGGGGATAATAACAATTCCTACGACATAGCATTGTTCTGAAGATCAAATAGGAGGATATGGGTTGACTGTTTACTACATAATAAATGCTCAATAAGTGCTGCCTTTAATTATCACTGTAACTACTTTTGTTAAATTATAATTTTCTTGAAATTGAGAACCATATTTCAAATTTTCAAGTTAGTACTTAACACAAATTTATTGCCATTTGCTTATATAATAGTCATATTTAGGGATAAGAACTCCCAAAATGAAACACACTGGAATTAAGATTGTTAGATTTGATTATAGTTTCTTTATGTCACACCCCTTTATTTACCACAATTTGGTGGGTTTTTTACTTCTTTCTCCTAATCTGACTTAAAAAATTTTTTTTGGAAAAATATTTCTCATTTCTAAACTTTCTTTTGTCTTTTCTAACTTGGGAGGGAGATTCATAGTCAAATTCCACCAGTATCTTTAAGTGTCAACCCTGCCAGGCTTTGTGCTAGGTGCTTAAACATATCTACACATTATCTCTATTTCATAGATGAGAAAATCAAGGCTTAGAGGATTCAAGTGAATAACTTAAGATCATATGATTAATAAGGAGCAGCTGCAAGAATAATGAATAAGACTTAACCATAAACCAGTGAAAAGAACTCTAAAGAAATATGACTAAATAGTATGAGGTACAGAGAGAGATTTTTTTTCTTCAGCAAGGGATGAGTAGGAAAGTCAGGGAAGTCATTGTGAAGGAGATGAAATTAATCTAGGAGATGTCCAATCAACCCATGAACAGTCAAGAAGATTTTTTCTTCCACTCTTTCAATTCTCATATTGTTATATATAATAATTTATGTTTATTGCATATAATTGCAGAGTAGATAAATTTTCACTAAATGGAAGATAAAATGGTGAACATGGTAGAAAAGCATTTTATTTGATGATTTGTGGACTGTAAGTATACTCACAGGCTTTTAACATATAAAGAATGGATCTAATGGAAGAAGACTTATTGTCAGTGTTGAAAATAATGGTACATATGTCCTTTTACCAAGTTTAGTTACAGTTCTCATAATATAAAACCAATCCTTGAAATGCATGGTAAATATGCTGATTCTGGGTACAAATGAATCCTCCATTTCTGAAGGCTTGGTATGGGCTCCGATTTAGATCCCCAATACAGGTCCAGCGATTTTTGGTCCTCTTTTGGGAAACACACCATTTGGCATGATCCTGGTAAGAACTGAAATAAGACTGTCCAGATATCTTAATTGCCTTGACATTGTAGACATGGTAAGAAAGGGAGCAATTTGAAGGAAGCTCTTGTCTCTTTCGCTGCCAGGTTTCTGTTAGCAAATGCGTCTTCAACCGTTGAGCCATCCAGGCTGCAAAGATGTCTAGGGTTTACAGGGAGAAAGATAGCGAGGTTAGTATTTATCCTTAGATAAGTCCCTGAAAATATCCCCAGCAATGGAAATCATCATTCACCCCTGATATATGGATGTCACAAGCACAATAATAACAACATAATTGAGATAGTGGATGGGAGAACATTTTGTTAGTGCTAAAGTGTTATGCAAATAAAAGTTCTTATCACTAAGATAATATTGGTGTTTAAAAATGTCTTCTGTTCCACACAAACAAGAGAGCAATCTATGTTTTTGTCTGTGAAAAGATCTTTGAACAGAATAAAGCTAGAGATGTAATCAGAGGCCAGCTTCAAGGGGCCTTTGCAAATCATGCCAAAATGTTTGGATTTTCCTGAAATCAATGGGAGAATTAAAAATTTTTTTAATGTTTATTTTTGAGAGAGAGAGAAAGACAAGAGTGTGAGCAGAGGAGGGGCAGAGAGAGAGGGAAACAGAATCCGAAGGAGGCTCCAGGCTCCAAGCTGTCAACACAGAGGCCGACACAGGGATTGAGTCAACGAAAATGAGATTATGACCTGAGCCAAAGTCAGATGCTCAACTGACTAAGCCACCCAGGCACCCCTTAATGGGAGAATTTTTAAAGAAATGTTAGTGGAGAATTAATAAAATTGATTTTTGATCATAAATATCAGTTGCAAAGCAGCATGCAGGATGAACTGAGAATGGTGTATTAGATTGGAGATAAGGAAAAACACCAGGTTGTCACAATAATTGTGACAATAAACACAGGCATGGACTAAGGCAGCATAAAGTTTGGTGAGGAAAAGATAAATGTGAGTGTTACTGAGAACCTAGAACAGATTGAATTTGATGACTTGATAGAGGGGAAGGAAAAAGGAGGTATCTAGAGTCCCCAGTTGACTCTGCAGAATATACGAAAAAGAGTAGATTTGTGGGAGGTAGTGATGAGTTTGGCACGTTGAATTTGGTGTGGCCGTGCCACCTCCAGGTGGCAATGTCCCACCCACTGTTGAATACATATGGCTCTGTCAGTCCAGAGGTCTTGGGAATCACCTGAAAGCTTACTGGAATTGCCTAGAATGAGTATGTAGAATGACATAAGGAAGAGTAGAGGACCATGTGGCAAGCCAGTCACCTAACGAGTAGTCAGAGGAGGAGGACTTAGCTGAAGAGACTTGACAGAAGTGGGAAGAAGACCAAGAGATGGTACACTTCCAAAAATCAGGGAGGAGGAGTGTTTAAGGAAGAAAAGAGTTTTAACCGTGCCAAATTTTGCAGAGGCTATTTCTGTCCTGTTAATTTTTGAATCTCTAGTGCCTAACACAGGGCTTGGCAAGTGGTAGGCATTCAGTACATTTTATCTAGTACAAAAGGAAGGAAGGAACAAAGCAAGGAGGGAAGACAGTGAGGTCAACTAAGAGGATCATTGGTAGCTGGGGAGAGTTGGAGTGTCTACAGACAGAGAGCAACACTACAGTGAAGGAGCATTGAGCAGGTGAAGACCCTGAAGGGTCTTTAAAACTTTTTTTAAATGTTTATTTATTTTTGAGAGAGAGTGAGACAGAGTATGAATGGGATGGGGGCAGAGAGAGAGGGACACATGAAATCTGAAGCAGGTTCCAAGTTCTGAGCCTTCAGCACAAAGTCTGATGTGGGGCTTGAACTCATGAACCATGAGATCATGACCTGAGTCAAAGTTGGATGCTTAACTGACTGAGCCACCCAGGTGGCCCCTGAAGAGTCTTTTAGAAAGAAATTGGGAAGAAAAGAAAAAAGCAGAGATATAGAGGATCTAGAATTGAGGGAAGATTTTTAGAAATATTTGTGTGCTAAGAGGACAGTGCTTATAGAGTGGGAAGGTTGAAGTAGAAGAGGGAGAACAGATAAACTGGTTGAATCAAAGTATTCTGAGACTGGGATAGGTTCCAAGGCACAAGAGACGTACTGATTCTGTTGGGATGAGAGGAAACTCAGGAAAAGGAATAAAAACAGATAAGATTGCTGAGGGTGTGTGTGTGTCATTTTCAGTCATTAAAAAATTTTTTTTCAATTTATGTTTTGAGAAAGAGACAGAGAGAGTGAGCAGAGGAGGGGCGGAAAGAGAGAGGGAGAGAGAATTCCAAGCAGGCTCCACACTGTCAGCATGGAGCCTGATATGGGGCTCAAATTTACAAACTATGAGATCAAGACCTGAGCCAAAACCAAGAGTCAGACCCTTAACCAAGTGAGCCACCCAGGTGCCCCTAGTCACATAAAAAAATGTTTATTTATTTATTTTGAGAGAGAGAGAGTGAGAGTGAGCCAGGGAAGGGCAGAAAGAGAGAGAGAGAGAGAAAGAGAGAGAGAGAATCCCAAGCACACTCCACACTATCACTGCAGAGCTTGATAGGTACATAGTTCATAGGATCCATGAGATCATGACCTGAGCTGAAATCAAGAGTCGGATGCTCAACGAACCACCCCAGCACCCCTTTTGAGTCATTTTTAAAAATTGAAGTATAGCCGGCACACAATGTTAAATTAGTTTCAGGTGTAAAACACGGTGATTGGACAACTCTGTTATGTTATGCTATGCTGACCGTTAGTGTAGCTACCGTGTGTCACCATATAACACTACTACAACACCATTGACTATGTTCCCTCTGCTGTACCTTTCATCCCACGACTTATTCATTCCACAAACTGGGAACCTGTACCTCCCACTCATTTTCACCCATTTTGGCCATTCCTCCCATCCCCCTCCTCTCTGGCAACCACCAGTATGTTCTGTGTATTTATGGGTCTGTTTCTGCTTTTGTTTATTCTTTGGTTTGTTTTTAAGATTCCATATATGGGGGCACCTGGGTGGCTCAGTCGGTTAAGCCTCCGGCTTCGGCTCAGGTCAGATCTCATGTTCGTGGGTTCAAGCCCTGCGTCAGGCTCTGTGGTAACAGCTAGCTCAGAGCCTGGAGCCTGCTTCCAGTTCTGTGTCTCCTTCTCTCTCTGCCCCTCCCCCTCTCATGCTCTGTCTCTCTTTGTATTAAAAATAAATAAAACATTAAAAAAAATTAAAAAAAAAAAAGATTCCACATATGAGTGGAATCATATGGCTTTATCTTCCTCTCTCTGATTTATTTCACTTAGCAAAACACCTTCTAGGTCCTTCCACCTCATCACAAATGGTAAACTCTCGTTTTTTTTTAATGGCTGAGTAATATTCCACTGTGTATACATACTACAACTTCTTTATGCATTCATCTATTGATGAACACTGGGGTTGCTTCCGTATCTTAGCTTCTGTAAATAATGATGCAATAAACATAGGTCTGCATATATCTTCCTGAATTAGTGTTTTTGTTTTCTTTGGGTAAATGCCCAGTAATGGAGTTATGGGATCATATGATATTTCTATTTTTAATGTTTTGAGGAACCTCTATACTGTTTTGGGGGTGTGTGTCTTGAAGTGGTTTCTCTCTGGTGATGTCTGTATGAAGGAAAGAGCCAGGCTAAGAATGAGGAGGCAGGGTAATATAAAGGACTCGAGAGTAAAGGAGGCTTAAAAGAGCTGCTTGGGGAACGGAAGAAAGAAGGGGACAACTGTGGTCTTCTGCCCGGCAGAGGCTGGGGACTGCAAGTTTTCACTGACTTCTGGCTTGGATGGTTGCGAAGTGTTTCCATGGTTGGATCAGCAATTGTGCTATTCAAGCAGAGCAGGCAAATGTTTGAACTGATCCGACTTCCCTTTTCCCTTTTCTTCCTTTTTCCTCCCTTCTTTTCTACTTCTCTACCCGCAAATAATCAGAATACTTCCTCTATACAATCCAAAGTGAGTCCAACAGCAGAGTTGTATATTGTTTGATCATGGTCTTTCATACCGTCAAGAAAAGAATCAGACTTCGCAAAATGGAGGAATTTTTGGCCCTGGGCTGACTGAAGTGCGGTGAGGTGCCGGTCGGGGGTCTCTGATGAGCTGGACCTGGCGCACAGCTGGGGCATATGAATGAGCTCCTGGTGGAAGATGGCTGGGATGGAGCAGCTGTAAATGTTTGGGTTACAGACCAAGAGCTGAGAACCTGAATTAAGAAACAGAAAGAAAAATTGAGAATTAGGATACAGATGGAAACACTTGTTGATATTATAGATCTTGTGAATTAGAAACCAAACCAAAACCAAAAGTATTCCCTTCTTTAAGCCAGTAGCCTTCAAATCACTTTTGGTTAAAAACAGTTGACACTTATTGAGCACTTCCTACTTTCCAGGCATTATTCTGCAAGTTTTACATGAGTGTGCTAACTCTAGCCTAATAGCAATTATATTATTAAGTAAGTCTTTTATCATAATCCTCATTGTATAGATGAATTAATAGAGAATTCATGTCGCATGCACAGAGTCATAAAGCTTGTAATTGATGGAGTTGATATTCAACCCTAGGCAGTCTGGCAGTGGAGGCCATATGTTTTTTTTCTCACATATACACGTACATAAACAAAAGTAGAGAACTCCTATTATTGATCATCCATCTTAAAGAATGATCAACTCATCAGCAGGCACAGCTAATATCTATGCTATTCAGCTCTGTAAACGTTACAGGAATTCAATTGGTTAAACTAGAACTTAACTTGGGTGAGAGCCTCAGTAATCCTTGTCGTAAGATGGAATTTGATGAAAAACGTATTCTAAACCTCATATGTCTAGAGGTAAATCACTCTTTACCACAATTTAGCAGCCTCCTCAGTAAAAAGTGACTGATTAAATAGTGTTCCTACTTCTTCTCCCCCACATTAGTTTTCCAAATCCAAGTACTTTTGCCCATTTCAGCTTGGAATCTTAAAGGAATCATCTGACTTGGAGCTATCAGGTTGGTGGCCTGCAGGCAACATGTAGTCTGTACATTGATTTATTTATTTTATTTTGAGAGAGAGAGAGAGGGAGGGAGTGCACATGAACCTGAGAGTGAGTGGAAGAGACGCAGGGGGTCGGGTGGGGGTGGAGACAGAATCCCAAGCAGGCTCCACTCTGTCGGTGCAGAGACTGATGTGGGGCATGACCCCACAAATCGTGAGACCAGAACCTGAGTCAAAATCAAGAGTCAGATAGATGTTCAACTGACTGAGCCACCCAGGTGCCTCCACAATTATTTTTTTAAATAAGATTGAGATCATATTCTCTTCGCAACTCTCTTACTTCCTCCCACCCCTAGATTTCTAGTTTCTCTTGAAAAATACGGATATCTGTAACCATTAGGTCTGCTTTTCTGCAGAGCCACATTGCAGAGCTGAACTTTTTGAAGGGAGAGTCAATATCCCAGTTTGTCACTGTCCCTACTGCCCATGCAGCGTTGCTTACCTATTTCACCCATTTTTTTTTTTTTACCTGCCAGCCTACTGTAGACCTTTGAAAATACTACCCCTGATCAATTTCAAAGACTTCACTGGTGGATCAGGAAACAAATGTCTAGTAAGTGAATCTGCTCAAAGTCTCACCATGGCAACGCCCCTCTTAGACTGTAATAGAATCTAGGTATCAGAATGTTAATGAATAGAGAAAGGGATGAAGAAATAAATTTACTCATACATTTCCAAATCCCTTCTTCATTGCTATCTCTTTTTAAAACATACTCTAGTGTTACCTATTGCTTCATACTGGTTATACTTAAAAGTGATGCAAATGCCAGTTTGTCCATGTCTCCTCCCTGTGGGTGGATAATCATAGCCTTCTTCAGGAGCTGGAGGAAATCGGGGAATAGAGTGAATCAGCCAGAATCCCTGCACTCTGTTCCACAGCAGAAATCCTACCAAAGATACAATGAATACAGATAAATCAGAAAAACAAAGCTCCTTGTAAAGATAGGGTTCAAAGCTAGAACATTTGAGCCCATTTATACTTCAGGTTAATATTTTACTCTGTTAATAATTGCAAAGATCACGCTTGCTTTTCAAAGATTTCAAAACCAAGTTGGGCATACGTCACATTGCCCCATTACTGATAATAAGCGATGAGAAAGAAAAGCCAGGGCAGCCACCCTGCGAAGAGGGAAGAGGGATTTCGTGTTGAAACCACAAGGAGAATTTGTTTTGGCAGAATGCAAATTTGCTAAATTGGAATTTGACCTTGTTAAACTACATAGTCACCTGGTAAACTTCAGATAATGAGTATCTTTCCTGCTAAGCAGCTAAGCTGTTTTCAAAAGCCAGCTAAAAGGAGTTGAAAGACAAAGCATCAAGTGAAGAAATGTACTTGCGATAATTCGTCTAAGAAACTGATGTTCACTTATGTGTAGAAGAGTAATCAATTCCACAAGTCCGAAAACAGAGGCACAGAGAATGAAAGAGAAGCCATTCCCAAATGACCCAGTTAACTGTGTTTAGTGAAAACCTCTAGAGCAAAATAACATAAAAATGGAAAGGAAGAAAACAGAAAGATTTTCATCATCCTGTGACATGGCAAAATGAATACTACCCAACAGGCATCTGTGACTATTTCTGTGTTTATAAATAAATTCGGGATAGTTTTGGTACACTGATGACTTTCCAGTTTGCATACGACCATGCAAATATGGAAATTATTCATGTTTATCTTATTGTTAGAGTAGAAACCAAATGCCTGCCAGTTATTTCTTTTGCAAAGAACACACTTGAAGAAAGCACACCATTGGTCTCCATTCCCTGTGTCCAGGTGGAAAGTGTCCAATGCTCTGTTGCCAAACAGAGCTAGGTGACCTTCAGGGGCTCTCTTTTGCCCATATGAATGTGCTGTTTGCCTGAAATCCTACCCTCCCGGACCCAGTGCCATAGGATGTCAGGGTACCTGTCGGCAAAGAGAGCTCCTGCACTTGACCTGGGGTTCCGTTCCCTTTCTGGTCTTTTTCCCATGCCCTTTTAGCAACTAACAGGATGGAGGGAGAATGGTGGTTGGGGGTTGTGGAAGGAGAGGTTGGAGAACGTCATGTATGGTAAACATTGCTGTGTTCCAAGCAAATAGGACCATCAGGAGGGCAACTTGGCTAAATCCAAAGCTTTCATTAGTCATGATATTTGACAGCCATTACAAATTATGTTCTTAATCAGAAGTTGCAAAAGTGGCAGCCTACTGGCCAAACCCAGCCTGCAGATACATATTATTATTCTCACAGAATCTTTTTAAAACTTTGAGCTCATTGCCAACATTTAAAAATTGGGGATATTTCCCACAAATACTAATTCTCAATATCTCCTGAAAAACTGCATCCCTCTAAGGCAACCTGAGTACTATCTGCACCTTTTGCCCAAGTATGCACCCTCCAGTTCTACATAACCTGCTGGGTTAGCCCCCCTGGCTTGCCCCCAGAGGCTTAGCTGCCTCTGAAGCTGTTTGAGTTTGGGAACTTCTTCTTTTATTTTTAAAGTGTATTTACTTATTTTCAGCGAGAGAAAGAGGAGCTCCTCCTGTCAGTGAGGAGCCTGATGGGGGGCTAGAACTCACGAGCTGTGAGAGCGTGGCCTGAGACAAAGCTGGACACTTAACTGACTGAGCAACCCAGGTGTTCTGAGTTTGGGACCTTCTTGAAAATATTTGCTGTCATGGGAAATTATTCATGATCTTTTAAGTTGAAAGACAATAGATGATAGTCATTACAATAGTTTCATAAAAATGTTTTAAAATACATATTATAGAAAAAGTAAGTAGAAAGGGTCAATGTGATTATCTAATGGGTATGAAAATTACAGATTTTTTTGTTTACTGGCATATTGAATTTTCAAATAATACATATACATAGTTTATAAGAAAAATGTCAAAAATTACTGTAATAAAATCATTATAATATATTAACTATGTATAACAAAAATTACCATAATATAAAAATATATTTAAAATTACTTTTCAGAAATGTTTACTTCAAAAGGAACTATATGCTAAAAAGAGTGAATTTTACTCTGTGGAAATTATACCTCACTGAACTTAAGTGAAATGTGTACACACACACACACACACACACACACACACACATATAGGACTGGCTGGTATTCCCAGTAGACCTCTGGGATTTCTGCTAGAAAGCATATATTTTTATATGTTAAGAAATAAAATAGATGTTATGAAAAGGAGATTTCCAAGTCAGATTATATAATTATAACATGTGATACAGAAATCATGAATTTTGAGAGCTCAAAATAAACCATTAACAAGAAAAGCTATCTTTTTAGGGTGGAAAAAAAGAATATTCAAGATAGGATGTTTAAGAGAAGGTTGATTCCCAGTAGGAAAGATAAATGAAGAGCCTTTGCCGTACCTTTAGTGTGTCCATACTTTCTGCTGTAATTCACGGATGTAGGGACTCCATCATTGTAAATTAGATAGGCTGTGGTGTTGTGCTGCAGGAGTACATTAGTGTTAAATGGTGTAAATCCTACACTCATAAACGTTCACAACATTTCTACCCAGCCTTCAATACAGAGCTTTCATTAATACACATGAGAAGTCATCCATTATCTTAATAGACAGCTTCCGCATCAGACTGAATTCTGTGACAGGCAAGGGAGGTAATGGGAAGTCCATTCTTAACCATGCATGTCTTGTCTTATGTGACGGGGGCCCTGTGCATCATGATGTACGTGCAAAGGCACTATTTCTATTTCTCTTGGTTGTTTTGGACCTGCATTTCTCATTTGGCAACCCCTGTATAATAAAGGAGTACTTAAATATTTGTTGAGGAACGAAGTAGGAACAACCAGCCAAGGATTACACCTGGGTTTTTTCCACTGATAAGGGCACCATGGCAGAACCTGCGGCAGGGTCTGCTTTCCTCTGCCTACCGTGTGCTTCACAGCTTGGTCATAGTTTTGTGTTTAATCAGGATTCCTCATTCTCTGCTCCCCTGCAGGGAGGATTTCCCTTCAATTCATTTCTTAGTGTCACTTCACTTGATATTTCTCTGCTCAGAAAAATAGTGAAATTGAAAAAGAATGAAAAAAGAAAAAAGAAAAAGTGGAATTGAATGTGTGATATTGGACCGCCTCTGGTAAGGCAAAATATGAGTAAATTTTCTAAACAGTTGGCCAAATCTCTGAATAAAAATGAAGTTATTATTTTGATGGTGTCTCCTTTGTCATGTTTTGGAAGCATGCTTATATTTGTTCTGTGTGGTTCCATTTTGTTTGTGTCACGATGCAGTGATTTTTATTGAAGCCAATAGTGTTGATATTAACAAAAATCTCAGGGACATAATTAAGAGCAAGGAAGGACCACCCATCTCTTAAAAAAAGGCTCTTCTTTTTGTATCAGAAAAAAAACCCCAATAACTGAGTCACTCACAACTGATCATTTGATGTAATTTAAAAACCTTTTTTTTTTAAATGTCTGTTTTTTAATAGTCTGTGTAGCATTCTTGGCTACTATATTTAGAAATATCCAGGAAAAGAAACTGTTTTCTTAGCCTCGTTTTCACAACGGACTCTAGCTATTGTTGGCATTCATATTCTCTGCTGGAAGACTCGGACAGTTGTTCAATGAGCTGGCATTGAATGTGGTCACATGGCCATTGTGTGCCTTTGGTGTGCAATGTGCAGGGGCTCTGGGAAGAATCCTCAAGGATCTTTATTCTTATAATAGACGAAGTTTATTATTCCAACAAGGAGTATAACAGCCAGCTACGGTTAAATGGGAAACAGCCCTAGTGAAGAGAGGCTCTCTGATAAAGGGGGAGACCATGGACTTAAAAATAGGTAGGCCTAGGCATCTGCCCCTGGACAGCTTTCTTTCTAGAGCACATAAGCTGGGTATTATTTTAACTATTGGATGTTGAACAAGACAAGTATGATCTCTGCCCATAGCCCAGCAGGGAATATAGACAGACAAGTACAGGCGACTACAATTCAGTTTGATAAGTGTTATTATGAAGGTGTCTGGAAGGTTCTTATTGACAACGGCAAAAGAAGGGAAACAGTTCCAAATGTAACCCAGGTATTGGCCTACGTCATCTTGACATTTGAGATTGAAAGCCAGTTGGTGTGATCTCGCATTCTGCTTTCTGTCAGCAGCCCAGACCAGGAGGTGGGGGAGCTCTGTTCTCGCGGTTGCTTCTGCCACATAGTCCCAGCTTCCAAAGAACGGCCCCACGCACTTAGGTGTCACCCACTATTGTTGCTCTTCTTCTATTGGCTCTGTGCCAGTCAGACATGGAAATCAGCCCCTCCCCTGTCATTTTCTTCCCAGAATCCCTCACTGAAGGCCTTGTGGGTGATTTTACTGAGGGTACAAAAGATTGAATGGTTTTCCATCACAACATGGGATTGCCCCAGTCTCCCTCTAGGTTTCTTACACTTTTTAAATCCTAGCTTTTATCCATTTGTCTTTATTTTGCAGAGCAGTTTAGCTCTCTTGCCCTCTTAGGCTCTGGGGCTATGTTTGTGCCTCCAAAGATGGTTATTATATTCTGCCAAAGTAAGACCCATTTGTCCCAACTAAGGTAAAGGACGGAGGCTCTACAATGTTGCTCTTTCCTTTCCCTCCCTGGTGGGGAAGGAAACAATAGACATGTTTATTTTCTCACTAATGGGTTTGCTCCCAGCCTCCAGCCCCAAACTTGGAAAACAGAAGCAGCTGCAGGCGGTTTGGACTTTACATAATAATCAATTAATTGAAAGCAGGGTTGCTGCTTGGATTAAATACTTTTTAAAAGTGGCTAGAACCAGGCTTGGTACATCACACGCACTTAAACATCTTTCAAATACATTTTTACTTTGTAATTTGGCTTTGAAGGCTGGTCTTAAAGGAAAACGAATAAATAAGTGGTATCAGTCTACACAGTGACAGCTCTCTGAGCATTCTGAGTAAATAGTCGGGAATACATATGCCATAGTTCTAGAATCTAACACATTATTGTTGGGATTCACTTAATTGACACATGGAAAGGCCCAGCATATTGTAAGTGCTGAGTCATTGTACACATTTACTTCTCTCTAAGTGATTGTTAGGAGTGCACATATGTGTGTAACTGAATAATATTGTTTGATTTTCCTTGTCACCCCCGGGTGGGAAGCAGTATTTTGTCACTAAAGAGCAGATGGTGCCTGGGACTTTGGGAGACTGCCCACATCGAGTGATTAGGCCAACTCACCTATGGCTCTGCGGCTAGTTAGCTCATTGCCTAATCAAGTCCAGATAGCAGGTTTCATCGCCATTCAGGCAAGTGAGTTCTAGGGTATCAAACTACAGCCCTAGCTGTTAACCTACTACTTGGAAAATGATAAATTAAAAGGAAGACCAAGGGGAACCCTTTGTTTTGGCCACCACCACTCATCACCACCATGGCATATGTAACCCATACTTCGTGGCGTATTAATTGCCGATCTGTAATGCATTATAACAGGAGAGGGCTTCTCGCTATTTCTATTAGAGGTATAAGATTGCAAGTACTGAGTGAATTGGCAGAGTTTGGCAGCCAGAAGGCTTCCATACGTAATTGGTTCACACCTTACCCAGTGATACTATGGGATATAGTGCTGAATGTGCCCATAATTTGGCATTGCTATAGAGTCTGATGACATATTTCTTAAGGTCTAAGATTGATTTAGAATGTGTGCTAGCTTACTTCAAGTTGCTAGGATTAGAGGTTAGGTAGGATCGAAGTTAAAATCTTTTGGAAGCTTTAGATTCTGTTTATGCATTTTATATGATTCAGACGAATGATAAACTAGAACATACCTTGGAGGCATATGCTTCATATAGCTGTTGTAATGTCCTTCCCAACACACTGTTGGTGTCATTGATTAGTTGCTTACTCCTCCTCCAGCTTCTGGTTGAAGAGTCTAGGTATAGGTACTCTAACCCCGTCTGTCTGCTTTCTTTGTCTTGCCTTTTAGGTAACTTGTAAAAGGCAAACCTAACAAAGGAAATAATTATGAATTACTAACACTTATTGATGGCTTCCCTTTATTAAGCATCTAAATGTTATCATTTGACTTATGTTCCCTAAGTCTAAGGAAAGGGATTTGCTCAGGATTTCTGTCTCTTTTCTTGCCCTTATCTTTGCTCCTTCCCAGAGAAGGAACAGGACTGTGACTGAACATGTCCTATGACATTAACTGGCCTGGTGGGTGGAACTTTCCCTGTTGTGGAGGCCCATGTACGTGGACAGTGGCTCTCTTTGGTTTCCACAGAGCATATGGCTGCACTGGAGAGAGAACAAAGCCCAGGCCTGGACGGGAAAGGCCTTGGATGTGTTTTTCTCGTCTGTCCCAAGTGCTCGGCAGGCTCATCTCTTTGTAGCTGGCTGGCTGGGTCCGAGACTTGGGTTTGGCTTTCAGAGAAGATTGAGGCTCCCTTGAGTCCCTGGCCTAGGCCACATTCTTTAGCTCAGTTCTTCAGACTGCTCTGCATTGAGGATTCAGGGCCAAGACCAGCTCATTAAGCAAGCACTTTGCTTTCCTTACTATTATCTCCGATTTGTATATCTTCTTTGGGTATCTCACAGGGAGGGAAGGCGGCTTGGCCTAAGGCAGGGAGGCACTCTTGGATCACGCAGCCTGGGGCTTCTCAGTGTGCTCTATTCACATTTCAGGCCACGTGACTCTTTGCTGTGGGGGGCTGTCCCAGGCATTGCAGCATCCCTGGCCTCAACTTATCAGATGACAGTAGTACTCCTCAGCTGTGCCAATCAAAACTGTTTCCAGATAATGTTGAAAGTCCCCCGAGGGCAAAACCACCTGGGTCTTGCCAAATACTCTCTAATAGCAAAAATCCCACAGTGAACCCTCAAGTACCCACAAGGAGCCAAACACTCTAAGGCATTCGCCATGACTGCACAACAATGTCCCACGCTGCCCGTAAACGCTTTCTACTCCTTACTTGGTTCTATTCAGTCTTCTTCTATTTACGCGAGCGCTCTTCTGTCCTGCGCATGCGCTCTTACTCTCAGACCAGGCTCCTCACAAGTGGCAGGAGACATAAAATTATTCTTTGGTGCCGACCTGATGTTGCTCTGCCCTCAGCAGAGTTGTAGCAGCTCGACACTGTGCCTCCCTGTCTGCTCAGCTCAGCATTCTCGCTGACAGGTGTTGCTAAGTAATGTGTCCGTTCCGTTGCAGCAAAAATAAATGTTATGTATTATTGATCGCAATTTGGTGGCTCACCAGTGAAGGGTTTGAGAACTATCAGGGTCACGGAATATCAGTGGAAAATTAGTGCTTTTAAACATTTTTCTTGAGTAACCGTTTCCAATTATATTCTGAAGATTCCTCAATCTGTTTGTAGCCCACACCTCTATGCTGAGGTTCAGATAAGCCTAAATGCAGAGATAGCCCAGAGACTTCCAACTCCATATTTTTGAAACCAAGTTTATAACATTTCGCTCCAACTCTGCTCTTCTACAAACAGGGAATACATCCATGTAGTCAGAGAAGCCAGCAATCTGAAATCTTTCTTAACTTCTCCCTCTCTCCTACGACCCTCAGCCCATCTGTTACCAAGTTTTCTTAGAGTGTTTCTTCCTCTCTATTTCTAGCACCGCTTCTTTAAACTCGGGTCCACACATTGGCTCATCTGTAATGCGGCAAAAGTCCTGTTGACCTCCATGACTCTAGACTGGTGTCCTGTTGACCTCCATGACCCTAGGCTGGTGTCCTACAGCTCGCCTTCACCATACCGCCAGTGAGCTTTCTGGAATACAAATCTGACCACATCACATACCCGCTGGGAGATCTTTAGTAGCTCCCTTTGACAGTCAAGTTCACACTCAGCAGCCTAACACACAAAGCCCTTCATGACCTGGCCCTCACCTCTCACTGAGCTTACCTCCTGCCATCTCCCCCTGCTCTCCTGAAGCATCAGCAACACTGTTCTTGAACCTTCTCCATTGCTTTTTGCTTCTGTACCTCCTCATTGCTCTCTCATTGGTTTGAGATGCCTTTGCATCTCCCTTGTTCTTCTTTTCTAATGTTTGTTTTTGAAAGAGAGAGAGAGAGAAGGGACAGAGAGAGAGAGAGAGAGAGAGAGAGAGAGAGAGACAATCCAAAGCAAGCTCCAGACTCTGAGCTGTCAGCACAGAGCCCGAGGTGGGGCTCGAAATCATGGAGTGCGAGATCATGACCTGAGCCAAACTCGGACGCTTAACTGACTGAGCCACGCCGGTGCCCCCTCCCTTGTTTTTCTAACCAACTCATGGGGCGCTTGGGTGGCTCAGTCAGTTAAGCATCTGATTTAGGCTCAGATCATGATCTCCCCGTTTGTGAGTCTGAGCCCAGCATTGGACCCTCTGCTTCAGCACAGCAGCCTGCTTGGGATCCTCTGTTCCTCTCCCTTTGCTCCTCCCCTGCTCTCTCTCTCAAAAATAAACAAACATTAAAAAAAAAATCTAACCAGCTCCTAATTGTGCTTAAAACTTAGCTCAAAACTAGTTTGGGGGCTCTATGCTCCCTAGCGGCCCCATCTATGCCCTCACCACATAATTGAGCCCCTTGAGGGCAAGCGCTATGTTTCATTCATATTTGTATTTTCAAACCTCAGCACAGGGCCTGGCATGAGCTCGGTAACTGCTCAGAGACTGAGCGTGTCTGTGTTCTCAAGCCTGAAGTTTACACAAAGCTTGACGCCAGCCATAATGCTAAACCTCAACACCCTAATTAAAGAGTGAAAAAGTGATCAAAGCTTTAGAAGAATCCATAACTCTAATGCAATGCTGTGTTGGGTCTCTTCAACACCGGGATGGAGGCCAGGGACCTGCCACCCACTCCTGTGCTGCCCGTGCTGCCGTAAGAAACAAGGTTAACCAAATAGTGCTGTGTTCGATCACGCCCTCTTTCTCATTCTTGGAAGGGGAAGCGCAAAGTCCCGTGTCAGAAAAAAACCCAATCTGCCTTCTCTCCTCTGCCAATGTCTGAAAGGATGTTGGAAGGGTCCTGTTAGGAAAGGCGCAATACAATTAATGGAAGCTGCAGATGGAGAGAAGCTGTCTGTTCTCCCGGACCTCTGGGGCCACCAGCCTTGCCCCGCTGGGAGCTGTGAACCAGGCTCACCAGGCACTGCTGGGCGCTTTCTCAGGTGGAAGCCCTTTCACTCAGCAACTATCTGGATATCTGGTCCATTCATACACTTTAATTTCCTTCCTTTTTAGAAGGGAGAGGCAGGGTGGAAGACTCCTTGGGAACTTTACAGTGAGCCAGTTTGCCTCATGCACTCTGGCTTTCTATTTGCACGCACGACTCCTTCCATTTCATTTACCTACCAATCCACAGCTTCACCTTCTTCATTTCTGCATGATATTGTTGCCTCCAGGACCCCAAAGAGGCCGAAGAAGAGCAAAGCGAGGGCCATTCTTAGAAGTCTGGCTGTCATTTTTTTATCTGCCGCCTTGAGTCCGCGCCACAGCAGGAAACTTGCTGCTTTGGTCTCTCTCAGGCTGTGCTGGGCCGGACGTTTGTTTCCGTGAGCCTCTGCTGTTCACTGTTCGGGCGTTTTCAGAAGGCGGTGAACCTCATGTCATTGTGTGATTCTGTCACAACATGCCAGCGTGACTCCAGGGCCTTTGTGCTGAATTGTTGACTAGTTTGCAAAGTCATCAGAAATCCTAGAGAGGAAAAAGGGATGTATAGTTAACTCTTCCAAGGGACATCATGTAAAACGAAGTTTGGTGGGCAGGGGAACTCCATGTTGATACGTAGATGTTGAATTGAATGTGTTTCATGTTTTCTCCTCACGATTAGCCACTCTGTGAGTGAAAGCAGATGTTTGTAGTTCACACATTAAGCAGAAATGACAAAACCTTATGTCTTAGCAAAAATTAGGATCTATCACTTCTAATAGTCTCAATCTTAAGTAAACATTTCCTAAAGTGTGCTTCAAAGCGTTGCCTTAAAGTAAGAGCAATTTAATTGTATTCTACAAAAGATGTTTACATATTGTCTCCACCTGTGGTTTTAGCCATTCAACTTGGTGCTCTGCTTTTGAGAGGACTTGCTGTCCAATTGATTGTCATGCAATCGGGTAAACATATTGATCGCTCACCCTCCAGGTCATATAAAAAATGTTACAAACATGTTTTGCCCAAACTATTCTTTCTCACTCGTGAAACTGAATTTGAAGTTGAAAGCCAAGAGAAAATGGCCTATTACCACAATGGCTATGAAAAGGTGAGTATTCTCTTTCTAGAGGAGGGAAGGGAGTAGACAGGTATATGAAAAGAATTTCCTTAAGTGTGTGATGCTTTTGACTCACTTATTAAAGATGCTGCTATAGTAAGTAGCACTTTACCAGAGGCATAGCTCTGCTCTATCCCTCTAATTCTAGATCCAGACCAGTCGTTTAGGGACCCACCACACCAAGCTGGCATCTTGCAAATCAGATCACTTCTATCTATGGTTGAACAGGAGTTGTTCGGGATCCAAGGTTTGTAGGAAAGGGAGGGTTTGAGGCTGTATATTTTTCCTAAGACAGAGTTTTGTTTGGGGTGTCTGGACCCCGGACCTACATTTTCCTGTGGTTGTTGCAAAAGGGGCAAAATTCTGGGCCTTAGCTCACACCTGCTAACTCAGAATTCTCCCAGTTGGGCTTATGAATCTACATGTTTTATAAAGTTTGCGGTGATGACAGTACACTGGAAACTTTAAGGCTTGCTGCCCTAAGCCAAGGCTACGCCTTATCTGACAGGTTTGCAGCCAATCAAGTTGGTAAATAAAAAAAAAAAAACATTTTTTGTAATTTCTTCATGTATATCATTTTGTTTTATATATGTTTTTATTGCATTCAGAAAAAGATTTCAGCAACTGCAACCTTTTCATCAAAATTTTTTTTAGATTTGACAGCATGAAGTTTATTTTTCTGAGTTAAAATGAAATAAAATTAATTTTTTTCTTGTGATAGCTTTTGGTATTACAGTGGTAATAACTAAGTACACTAGGCTTAGGATTTATTGATGCATCCGTGTTTTCAGTTAGGTAGACTAAAGAACATTGATTGAATAGGATATAGTGTAATTCCCATTTTCTCCTCATTATATGCTTAGCACAGTGCCTGGCCAAAAAGTAAATGATCCACAAATAATAACTAAGATTATTTTTACTATAACCTGAGCCTTTCCCGGGGTTGGAGGACATCTGTATTAGGATGCTATTTGCTAAATTCAATTTTATTTCAAAGTCTGGAAAAATGCTGTTAGGTTTCTTTCAGGAAGCTTTCTTCTCATCTGTCATTGTTGTTGACCTGGTCACGCTGATTGTCAGTCAACAAGCTTTATTATGCAATCACTAGGTAGCACACACTGTACTGAGGGGCTCCAGGGATTTCAACATTGCCTTAAAGCCTAGATTCCACTGTGTCCTGATTTTTACTGAAAACAGCAAAGTCATGTTATGGAAAGAAACTGAATTTGGTGGGTAGAGAAAATGCAAACTGGATAGAATGGTTTGCACATTACCCACTTTCGAAGACCAAGTAGTATAAGATTACAAACATACCACATATACTTTCACAGCATAATTTTCCTGTAAAATTAGTAGAAAAATCCCTTCATCATAACTTGGCCCAGTGAACAAGGTAGAGTTCTTCACTTGGTAATGGGTTTCTTATTTTATAGTTGAAGGTTTGCATTGATTCTCCTAGTAATTCTAGGAAATCTCAGTCCCTATCTCTTTGAAGTTGTGTCTCTTTTTAATGTTTTATTTATTTTTGAGGGATAGCATGAGTAGGGGAGGGTCAGAGAGAGAGGGAGACACAGAATCTGAAGCAGGCTCCAGGCTCTGAGCTAGCTGTCAGCACGGAGCCTGATTCGGGTCTCAAACCCACGAACTGTGAGATCATGACCTGAGCTGAAGTCGGGGGCTCAACCGACTGAGTCGCCCAGGCGCTCCTTCCCGATTCTTTATTTGGATCTATCTCTCTTTCAGTTCTCAAGTTCTCTCATAGGCAACATTAATCTAGCTCTTTCAAATATCTAATTATTTCTTCAGTCGTGTTAAGGAAGTCTGTTTCTTAATGCACATATTAATGCATTAAGAGGTTCTATTGTTTTTTTTTCTTCCATTTTACTTAGTCTTTTTTATGTTCTCTTGTTTTTTGCTCAAGAGAAGGTAAACGCTACCTGCAGGAGATATGCTCAGGGGCGCCTGGGTGGCTCAGTTGGTTAAGCATTTGGCTCTTGTTTTCAGCTCAGTCATGATCCCGCGGTTTGTGAGTTCCAGCCCCATATTGAGCTCTGTGCAGAGCATGGAGCCTGTTTGGGATTCTCTCTCTCTCTCTTTCTCTCTCTCTCTCTCTTCCTCTTTACTCCTCCTCAGCTCATGTTCTCTTTCTCTTGAAATAAAAAAATAAACTTAAAAAAAAAGGAGATATGCTCAGTCCTCTCGTATTTCTGCAAAAATATTAAATATATTATTTTATATTTTGTGTTTGGTAATTCCAACATCTAAAGCTTTTGCAGGCCATACTTAAATGTCTGTTGTTTCTGCAGCTATCTCTCATGACACCTTGCTACCCTGCGTGTTTTTTAAATTTTTGGCTGTGAATTCATGTTCTTTGAAGTTTTATCTGTAAGAACTTTTTGAGATTGAGATAAAGTTGGTTTTTTTCCACACCCTAGTCTAAGCTGGCTTCATCAAAGTTTAGTCATCCTGTGAGGACTTCTGGAAGTCAGGCTGCTGGCTTTATTTAGTTATTTTCAGTAGCTTTTCGAGGTGTGATTTACATGCCAGAGAGTCTATCTGTTTAAGTTTAACTTAATGTTCAAACTTTACAAGACTGTTAATGTACTGCATAAAGCCTAGAATGTGACAAACCGAAGGAAAAAGTTGATACACTTATGGCAGGAGGAAGGGGAGGGGACCTGAATTATTTTGATGAAAATCAATGAGGGCGTCTGGGTGGCTTAGTCAGTTGAGTGTCAGACGTCGGCTCAGGTCGTGATCCCACGGTTCATGTGTTCGAGCCCCACATAGGGCTCTGGGCTGACAGCTCAGAGCCTGGAGCCTGCTTCAGATCCTGTGACTCCTTCTCTCTCTGACCCTCCCCTGCTCACGCTGTCTCTCTCTCTCTCAAAAATAAATAAAGACATTAAAAAAAAAAAAAAAGAAAATCAATGAGACAAACATGATTCAGGCATTTGTAAAACCTTAAAGAATTGTTCATGAGAAATGTTGTTAAAGGAAGCTGTAAGTAGAATTAAAGGAAGAGGGTCAGAAACTTTTATTTTGTTAATTCCTACTCATCATTTATAGCTCTGTGGATGCCAACCCCCCTGGAAACTATCTTTGACCTCTCTCAGTCTGGTTGGGGTATCCTGGAGTTCGCTGTATTTTTTCAGTTAGATAATTACCACAATGGGTTCTAATTTCTTGGTTACTTTTCTAAGTCTTCCTTTCAAGAGCAAGGGTTAGCAAACTGCTATCAGCCAAATCTGGCCCACTTCCTGTTTCTGTAAAGTTTTATTGGAACATGGGGTGACACCCATTCACTGATGTATGATGTATAACTATTTCTCCTATAATGGCAGAGCTGAGCAATTGCAACAGAGACCATATGGCCCGTGAAGCCTAAAATACCAACTTTTTGATTCTCTATTGAAAAAGTTTGTTCCAGTGTATAATCCCTATCAGAGCAGAACAATGTCGGGCTGGTTTGCTGTTGTCTCTCTAGCACTTATCATGGTGCCTATCACCTAGGAGGGGCTGAATAAATATAGATAAATGAGTGGGTTGAATGAAAAAGATTTCAGAGATTTCTATTTTGGGGTTATATGGAATTTGGAATGAATTAAATCTAATCGGATAAGTAAATAAAAATGAGTATGTAGGTAAAATCCCATTTTAAAGAATGTTATTATAATGTTTCATAGGAAGACTTCTTGGTATAGTGAAAATAATCAGGCAGACCTGGGTTCCATGCCTGGCCGTGCCTCTCAAACGCCTTGTAGCTATGACCAAACTACTTAACCTCAACAGTCTCGACTTCCTTTTCTAGAGGTGAGGCTCATGATTTGTACTTGCATAGCGTGCTGTCAGGACTCAGTGAGAGGCTGTGTGCAGAGCCACCGGCACGTGACTAATGCTTAATAAATGCTTGTTCTTAACACCTTGTTTCCCTTTCTTCTATGACAAAGTTATTTCTTTAGCTTTGCAGATGGACTAACAATGGTCCTTCGGCGATGTGGTTTTAATGACCACAAGTAAACCTATACTGCTCATGTTTGTGTAATCCTTACTCAGATAGCAGTCAGTGTTCGACTCAAAGGTAGTGTCCTGTTATTGAAGACACAAAGCTGAATTTTCATTCTGTCCCAAAGGGCACTCAGCCTTTCATTGTCCCTGCACTTTCCAATGTGAACAGCCTTGCATACCCACGGAGCCCATCTCAGCGGAGAATTCTCCTGCAATTTTAACAAATGACCGAAGTTCTAGAAAAAGTGATGTTAGGGGCAGAGGGTACCTCTGGGCACTGGGTTAGTTCAGCCTGGTACAGAGTAAGCAGAATAAGGCTCTTCAGTCTCAGATGGATTCTTTCCACTGTACCAGCCTGCTTGTTAGCTGTGTGACTTTGGGCAGCTTACTTAGCATCCCTGACTTAGTTTTAAAATAGGGATTCTTCCTCTTAAATGGCAGGTTGTGTGTGTGTGTGTGTGTGTGTGTGTGTGTGTGTGTGTAATAGATAAGATAATGTAGCTTCCAATGAGTGGAATTTAAAAAATGGCATAGAAATTCAAGTTTCTGGGGCTCCTGGGTGGCTCAGTAGGTTAAGCATCTGACTTCAGCTCAGGTCAGGATCTCACAGTCTGTGGGTTCGAGCCCCGCATCAGGCTCTGTGCTGACAGTTCACAGCCTGGAGCCTGCTTCAGATTCTGTGTCCCTCTTTCTGCCCCTCCCCTGCTCACATTCTCTCTCTCTCTCTCTCACTCTCTCTCTCAAAATAAAATAAACACATTAAAACTTTTAAAAAAAAAAGAAAGAAATTCAAGTTTCTGCAGTGAAACATGGCCATTTCCCTCCTTCCATTTGGATCAGAGTGTTTGCTTTCTTTCTCTAAAGAGTGGGTGAACCATTAAGGGGGTATAAGGATACTGCTTGTAGTGGGAAAGAGCGTGCTGTTTGGAGACAAATGGACAGGGCTCTCCTCTCTTGCCACTGTCACCTAGTAACTGTGTGACCTTGGCAGGATACCTAACCCTCATATCTCCCATGGCCAAACTTGAATCAAAATACCCACTTCACAGGGTTCTTATAAAGGCCTAGAGGGAACCATATATGCAGAGTTCCTGACATATATGAAACCCTCATTAAATGGTTGTTTTTATATTCAAGAATTACACATTTGGAAAGAGATACCTTTTAATGTATGCATTTCAGTAACATTTTTCTTCCACTGCATTCTCAGAAGTCTCCATCAATTCTTTGCTGTGGAATTTCCTGCCTCGAATCTGAGAGGCTCCTTAAGGCCTTGTTCCAATTCCCACCCTGAGGCCATTGGTGCTGTGGAGAGACTGGCAGGAAGATTTGGCCTTGCCTCTGAGATTTAGTGATGAGTTCCTCTTCCTTTGTAATAGGCAGAAGTATGAAAACAACTAAGCACCTGTAAATGGATTCTTCATTAGGTAGCAGGTCACCTTCTTTCTCCCATAATTATGCATATGACTTGTTAGACTGTTTTTGAAGCATCTGCCTGACAAATCCTTTTAGAGTCACACTTTGAACATAATTCAGGGCATATACCCCCTCAATAGCAAAAATAAGCCATTCTACAGCTTAAAGCAACATGACATTTCCTACTAGATATCAATATTTTCCCATCTGACACTTAGGCAGCCAAAAAAATACCAGCTGCTTCTAAGGCTATGATTCACCATTATTGTTCTTATCCTTATGTATTTTTAAGATCCACCAAAGCGACATTAAAATTGTTCAGATGAGTGTTTCTTTTTCTCATATTAGTTCAGCATCTTTCTCTGAAAGCTTTTTGCTCGTGAACCCTAAGAAAATAGTCAGGCCAAGGAAAAACCTGGGCACAAGATTGGAAGAACTTCTCCAGCACATGCCAAAGACAGAAAGAGAGGCTCGTCTCCATGCACAGTTCTTCTGTCGGGCACACTGCAACTGAGTTGATTTTTATGCCTGTGTGACGGGTCCTAAGTAGCTAGCACTTCTACATTTGTCTCTTTAATGGAAGAAAGACATGAGGCTTACAGAAGCTCTTCAAAGACTGATGAGAAGATGTAGTCATTTTAAAATTTAAATTTACATAGGACACCTGGGTGGTCCAGTCCGTGGAGTGTCAGGTCATGAGCTCACGGTTCGTGGGGTTCAGTGCCAACAGTGCAGAACCTGCTTGGGATTCTCTTTCCCTTTCAATCTGCCCCTCTCCCATTCGTTCTCTCTCTCAAAATAAATAATAAAAATAAACTTAAAAAAATAAAATTTGAGGGGTGCCTGGGTGGCTCAGTCGGTTAAGCGTCCGCCTTCGACTCAAGTCATGATCTCACAGTTCGTGGGTTCGAGCCCCATGTCAGGCTCTGTGCTGATAGCTAGCTCAGAGCCTGGAGCCTGCTTCGGATTCTGTATCTCCTTCTCTCTCTGACCCTCCCCTGCTCCAACTGTCTCTAAAAAAAAAACCAAAAACAAAAACAAACAAACAAAAAAAAACCATTAAAAAAATAAAAAAAAAATTGAACTTACAAAAAAAGTTAAAAAAATCTTCCTTAATATTTTCGACTTCAAACCTATCTGCTGGGCCTTGTAGGATCCAGGCCAAGAACCTCTCATCCTGTAGCAACAACCGCTAGCATTTTTGCTATGGCCTGCACTACAAGAACACTCACTAGCTTATTCCAGGAGTGAAAAATAAGATTAATTTGAAATCTCTTGGAGTTCTTTCCAACCTTACTTGCAGGTAAGCAATGATTTCCATCCCCTTATCTTTCAAGACATGTCTAGGAAAAGGGGTTTTTCTTTAGCAGAGCCTGGTAAAGATGTATTGCTTCTGATGTTCTATCCAGAGTTTTACTCTGGGAAATTGGGTTTCCTTTTGTGACTTGCTTCCGGAAGCCACCCAAGCCCAGAGAAGGACAACCCAAGTATGAAGGTAGCAGGAGCCTTGTCATAGCAGCTGTCTTCCTGGATTGGTGTGCAACCTAGAGATTTCTCTCCAACAGTACAGGAAGGGCCCTTTGATGCAAAATTCGACATCTAGTTATTATTTATCAATGATAATCATGGCTAACGTATATTAAGCACTTACTATTTGTCAGGCTCTTTTCTGAGTGTTTTTCCCCCTCACGTTATCCTCGCAGCAATCCTGACAGTGGGCACCACTATTGTTCTATTTTATAGATGGAGACACTCACCTCCACGCGCAGAGCTAATAGGTGGCACAACAGAGGCTCCCACCCGTGTGCCTGATTCCAGAGCCCAGAGCCTGCCCCCTTCGCCTCCTGCGCCCCTCCAGATGAGACAGACCTTTCATTGTATCTCCTCCTGCAGTTATCACGCACATAGGTCTCCACCATACAGGACAGGGTTCTGGCACCTACTTCTGACTTCTTTGGCTACAGAACTGGGGAAGTTGTATTGAGCCGAGCAGCCTCATTTCTGGTCTGGACCGTTATCTGTTCCGTCAGGTCCTGCCAAGAGGCTCCCGGGCATCCCACACGGTCCTTGTTCCATTCTGCTCCATCCTCAGATGGTTATGTCCTTTTTCTTCTGACTTAATACCCAGCAAATGTGATTACTCCAGCTTTGCCGAGGGGCTGACCTCCCCGGCACGCCTCATGCAGGAGGATGCCTGCGTGGCGCGGAGGGCTCGGGCTTGTTAGCAGTGTGAGCACTTTGCGCCGCACCACTGACTCTCTCTAAGCTCAGTGCTGTCCTCCGGGGCCTTTGTTCTCCAGACGGCTGTGCCTGGGATCTCCAGGCCGTGGTGATCAGACGGCAGATGGCGCCTTCCCCGGTTTCCCCGGAAGAGGAACTTCCTGATTGGGGTTTCAGCTGAAGTGGCAATTCCTGTATTGAAATCTTTTGGATGTTTTCATTTAACTATTGCATGTCACCACGCAAGTGGTGGAGGTGGTGGCGCACCATTCATTCATTCGCGACGCATTTATTAAGCACCTATTTATGTTCTAGGCACTGTGCTGAGCACTGGGGTTGCCATGACAACTAAGAATTGTTCGAGCTTTCATAATTTCCCATTTTTGAACATATCAGACACATGATGAGGCAATTGCGATATAATATGATAAACACTGTGATAAGGTGATAACAGTATTTCCAGACACAGAAGGGGCACCGGACCTTGAAGGGCTAGCGGATTCCCCCGGGAGAAGTGTTATCTGATACCTGACTAAAAGAAGTTAGGCAGGTGACAGGAGGGGTTGGTAGTTGGGCAGAAGGAAGAGAAAGGGGGTTCAAGAAAGAAGGAATAGCATATTCAAAGCCTACAGGCAGAGACAGCCTTCAGAGGCCGGGCAAGCACAATCAGCTTGGGAGGGCTGAAGCCGAGTTTGAAACAGGCTGTGTGGCAAGATGGGAGCAAAGTTAGGGATCTGAAAGGTGGCTGTCACGGAATCTTTCTTCTTTTTTAAAAAAATATTTATTTTTGAGAGGAGAGAGAGAGAGAGAGAGAGCGAACGAGCACTAGTGGGGGAGGGGAAGAGAGTATTTGAATAGCCTCTGTACTGACAGCAGTGAGCCCCACATGGGGCTCGAACTCACAAACAGATCATGATTTGATCCAAATTTGGTTACTCAACCGACTGAGCCTCCCAGGTGCCCCTGAATCTTTCTATGTATCATGCAGGAACACTTGCTTTCACAGACTGAGCTACCATGGCTTGGGTATTTAATGGCAGTGGATAGGACCAAGAAGTTAACATTCATGTGTGTCCCCGGGCTGATGGACCATCTCAGAGACCTTTGGTTCTGGCCCCTCGTTCATGCCATCCAGGAGCCCCAAGCCAGCCAAGTGCCCTCTTCCCCCAAGTGGAATCCCTTGTGGCTCAAAAGACACAGCAGAGTCTTCCTCTGACTGCTGCCAGCAGTGCTCTCTGCTCTGAAAACTGGTGCCTTTACTCTAAGTCCCATCTGCTGTCTCTGCTGCCACTGTGCCCACTGCCAGGCCTGATGTGGCCACTAGTGCTGGGGTTGACCTCACTGCAGCACTAGGTACTAAGAACTGAGTCAGGCCTTTCACCAGCAACTCCTACAAGTAGGGGTGGTTATCCCCTTTTGTACAGCTGGGGAAACTGAAGACTCAGAGCCAACAACTTATTTGTTGCAAGCCACAAAGCTGTAGGTGGCAAGATAGAATCTGGACCTGGTCTGATCCCAAAGACTCAGAACCACAGCGGTGACTCTTTCTCCATCAGTGTTATAGTTCTTAGTAAGCTCCTTTAAGTCTGCTCTTCGAGTTTTCTCATTCATCCTTTTCTAGAAGATGAGACCCTCCAAAATTGGGGCAGAGGCTTTTGAGGGCCCTTTCCAAGAGTTGTCCCTTAAATCAGCAGCATGCCCCACCAGGCACGCTCCGCCCCAAGATTTAAGACAGCCTCCCATATCTCCCATTTTGATTAGCAATGTAACAATAATTTCTGATGTTGGTTAATATTTTACAATTCCTCCCAGAGGATCTAGTGATGCTTTATGTAAGCGGATTTTTAGGGAGCCTGTGTGCAGTTAGCCGGCGACATTCCTTCTTTGTGACTGTCCCCAGGCTAGCATGGCATGTTGTTTTTCATTTGCTTTTTATTTTTGTCACTTTCTGGGATTATCATTTTAATGTTCAATTTTGATGCTAAATAAAACAGGTTTCTCTGTCCCTCTGTCTCCTCTTGCCTTTTCTTTCAAACACCAGTAAAGCCCAGGGACGAATCTTATGAATCCGAGCGGTGGAGATGGATGTATTTGCTCATGAGAGCCCCAGCTCCAAATAAGGGCACTAATGAGTCAATCACCAGGCTTTTATTAAGTGTCTGTTTGCTAAAAGCAGAGCTTTTCCTGCAGCCAGATGGCCTGGCTCTGCACTCCTGAAGGGAATCTGGACCCTGTCACTAATTACTCTTCTTCCCGGCAGCAAGTAGGGGAAGCAATTTTCAAATTGTTTTTAGTGATCATAGGGCATTTTCTCCAGAATATCACTCTGTATAAAAAAAAAACAAGACATAATCATTTTCAGTTAACATAGTCAAACATTTTTATAGAAGAATGGCAGTCTGCATAGTGCTTAGGAGAATAAAAATCAGACCCAATGGATATGAGTATGAATCGTTGGCTCTATACTGGCTGTGTGAAATAGAGCAAGTCTCTTAAACTCTGAACCTCAGTTTCTCCCTCTGTAAAATAGGAATATTAGTTCATAGAGCTGTTACAAGGATTAAGTTGCAGTTATTAAATAAAACAGAGTAAATAGTTTGTCCAAGAGATACTGTCATTATTATTATTACTTATTATTATCAAGAAAGCCAGCTATCTGTTTGTCTTCAGGTTAGTTTGATTTATTTTCATCTGTTTCTTGCAGTTCTCTTTTCTCCATAAAAGTTCCCATTTTGGGGGGCACCTGGGTGGCTCAGTGGGCTAAGCATCCGACTTCTGCTCAGATTATGATCTCGTGGTCTGTGAGTTTGAGCCCTGAGTTGGGCTCTGAGCTGACAGCTCAGATCCTGGAGCCTGCCTCGGATTCTGTGTCTCCCTCTTTCCCTGCCTCTCCCTCACTCAGCCCCTTTCTCCCTCTCTCAAATATAAATAAACATTTAAAAATTTTAAAATAAAAATTCCCATTTTTCTTCAAAGGTAGGATATGGCCTTGCTTTCATGAATACTCTTAACTTTCTCCTTTTCTACTTAGGCAGTTGAATCAAGGCTTGAAGAACTTGCAGTTGACTTTTTGCTTTCATGTATCTTTCTTCAATATGATGACTGTATTTTCATTGCAGAATGAGGAGGTGGAATTTGTCCGAACTGGCTATGGGAAGGATATGGTAAAAGTTCTCCACATCCAGCGAGATGGGAAATATCACAGCATTAAAGAGGTGGCAACTTCAGTGCAACTTACTCTGAGCTCCAAAAAAGATTATCTGCACGGAGACAATTCAGACATCATCCCCACAGACACCATCAAGAACACAGTTCACGTCTTGGCAAAATTTAAAGGGGTATGTATCATTCTTACATACATCTTTTTTCCTAATCTTTTGTGCCTATTTTTTTCCCTAATTTTTAAAATCTTTATTTTTGAGAGAGAGAGAGACAGAGTGTGAGTAGGGGAGGAACAGAGAGAGAGAGAGAGAGAGAGAGAGAGAGAGAGACGGAATCAGAAGCAGGCTGCAGGCTCTGAGCTGTCAGCACAGAGCCCAATGTGGGGCTGGAACTCACGAACCATGAGGTCATGACCTGAGCCAAAGTTGGACGCTTCACCAGCTGAGTCACCCAGGCGTCCCTAAATGATGCCTATTTTGATGCAGAATTCACTGAACTGTAATATATCACTTGCTTACAGCAAGTTCCCTTTACTTTTTAACCCTATTTTTACATTTAGGCCACTAAATATTTTTCTTTTCTATTCTAAAATTCTCAGCCTTACAGAAAAGCTTTTCCCCCCACCCCCTTAATCTCACTTCTCTTTTTTTGGTTCTCAACTTACTACATCTCAGGAAGAGAATCCTATCTGACAAATTTACATGTTCTCTCTTAATTAGGATCATTGGCAAGTCAACACCCTGGGAGGATTTCAGAATAGAATTTTACACATTTTTTGTCATGCATTTCTTTGATTCCTGTTACTTATTTATTTATTTTTTCCTTTTAGAATGGCGTGCATTTATTTATAGAAGAAAGTACCATTTCTCTTCCTTGTGTTACTATAAAAGAAAATCTTGAGTACAAGATATATTTTGAAATATATTGGTCCAACTTTTAATGCCTTCCTAAATTTCTCTACTGCATGACCACTTAGTATCCATATATGTTGGTAATTGTATTCTTCAAAAGGGTCTTGGAGCTGATAGTATCTGATATTTTAGCACTTCAACTTCTATTCTTTAAGTATGAGGGAAGCTGTTTGACCACCAGCAGATTTCTGGGAAACTTAAGGTGATTTTTCTTTTTGCAAAGAAGTCTAAAAAGATAAGAAAACTAGACTAGAACATTTCTTTTCTCATGCTTTTGCATGAAATCCACACTCAGAATGCATGAAATGAAAACAATTAATTGAAATGTAATTTCCACAAGGCCTACCTCCACCCTGAACCGTTGGCTTGCTATTCAGAGTGGCCTAGCAAGCATAAACATTTTTATAGAAAAACACATCTCTCTCTTAAAAAATAAATTGAAAATAGGCTTCTGCACTGCACTGCAAAAGAGGGTCAGGTAACACAGCTTCTTATATTTCCTGTATTGTGTGAGAGACGCAGAAAAGCAAAGAAATGGATCTGAATCCTAAAGACAATTCAAATTTATTCATTGTAATAGAGCAAACATATAATTTCTTTCCAAAACAAGGCACTTTTTACTTTTGTTTTTTTAAATTGAGGTATAATTGGCAAACAACTTTATATTTCAGGTGTACAACAGGATGGTTTGGTATTTGTGTATGTGGTGAAATAAATTTTTATTTCTTGTCATTAGCACTTGTAGGAGTTACTATCTTAACTAATTCCAAATACATAATACAGTCTTATGACCTGTATTCGCTGTGTTGTATAATACGTCCCCATGACTTACTAATTTTACAACTGGAAGCTTGTGTGTTTTGGCTCCCTTCACCTGTTTTGCCCATCCCCTCTCTCCTGGCAACCGCCAATGTGTTCTCTATATCTGTGAACTTAATTTTGTTTGTTTGTTTTTGTTTTGTTTAAAGTCCACATATAAAGGAGAACATATGGTATTTGCCTTTTCCTGACTTGCTTCTCTTAGTATAATCACATCAAGGTTCATCTATGATCTATGTTACCACAAATGTCAAGATTCACTCTTTTTTAGATGAATAATATTACACTATATATACACACACCATGTAAATATGGGGTAAATAATACATATAAACAGGTATATATACCACTATGTATATTACCAATATATATTACATTTTCTTTATGCATTTATCCACTGACAGGACACTTAAATTGTTTCCATATTTTGGTTATTGCAAATAATGCTGCAATGAACATGGGGGTGCATATATCTTTTTGAGTTAGTATTTTTGTTTTTCAAACTAGGACACTTCTGAGAGTAAAATAAGATGCTAAATAATTATTCTGGGACAACAGGCATAAAACAGAACTGCCCTGGGGAAACCTGTACAAATAGTCTGCCTTAGGCAAGACACAAATCATCTGTAGACTCTCCTATGACCATAACGCATTGTCTAGAGATCACTATGAAGAATTTGTGTGGAAGTAGGGTGCTGCTTCATGGGGGTGGAGAGCGAGGGACAGTCAATAGAAAGTCTGTTTGCTAAGCAAGGAAGCAGAAGTGGCCGTATGCTAATGTTTTCCCTTGGGAAACTGGGAAGCCCATTTGCCAACCTCATAAAGACACCTCAGTGTTTTGGAGTACACCGTAGTATTGTAGTTGGCGTGGGTGATGACTAAGCTCACCGAACGGAGAGTCTAAATGTTAAGTTTTCTTGTGCTCATCCATTGATTGACATGTTTCTTCCTGCAAAACAGGTTTCTTTTAAAAACAGGGTAGTCTCACTTGATAATGGTGATGTATTAACTACACTTAGGAGACCTTATCAAAAGTTGGGCTAAGGACCAATTCATCTCTCGAGGCTCTTTCAAAATGTGTATTTCCCTGATTCTAAAAAGGATTTCAACAGGAAAGGGAACTCCGTGGATATTTAAACATTATTTTAAAATAGGGGAGGTATTTCTGATCACTGGCATTTTATTTCCTTTTACAGATCAAAAGCATAGAAACTTTTGCAATGAGCATCTGTGAGCATTTCCTTTCTTCTTTTAACCATGTCATCCGAGCTCAAGTCTACGTGGAAGAGATCCCTTGGAAGCGTTTTGAAAAGGTTTGCTCAGTTATTTGTGCTCTCAGTTTAATTAAAGAAATTGGCTTTATGACATATGCTGAAATTTTACGGGAAACAATTTTTTCCCTAATTTTCAGAATGGAGTTAAGCACGTCCATGCATTTATTCACACTCCCACTGGAACGCACTTCTGTGAGGTGGAACAGATGAGGAGTGGTAAGAAAATATTTTTCATGCTTTGATTCTGCAATAGCAATTTCAATATTTTTTTCTTCTAAACAATTCCGTTTATTAACATTGAGGAAAACTGTTGAGTAGTTTGAAGGCATTTAAATCTGAGATGGGAATGGGCATTGTGATTCTGGAGTATATTTAAAAACAGTCTACTCCTTTATCATAAAAACATAAAAATGAAATAATACATTTTGCAAGAAATCTAAGGGTTGAGTGAGATAGATCATTTTTATTATCTGATTCTGAGGTAAGGAAAAAAAAGGCCTGGGCTAACAAAACCCCAAATCTCTGAATTTTCTGACCAGTACTTTTTGTACTATGCTAATAATTATCATATCCTTTATAGGAAATACCTAGTAAATAACAATCAAGTTTCCCTGACATTTTATTTTCATAATAATAAAACCACTGATATTATTATAATTACTGTAGAATGAAACTCATTTAAATGGCAATGACAATTATGTAATTCTTTCTATTCACTAAGAAATTGAAAACTTAAGCACAGAACAGGGGCATCTGGGTGGGTCAGTCGGCTGAGTGCCAGACTTCAGCTAAGGTCATGGGCTCAGGTCATGATCTCATGGTTCATGGGTTCGAGCCCTGCGTCAGGCTCTGTGCTGACATTTCAGAGTCTGGAGCCTGCTTTGAATTCTGTGTCTCCCTCTCTCTCTACCCCTCCTCCGCCCACACTCTGCCTGTGTCTCAAAAATAAATAAAGGTTAAAAAATTAAAGGAAAAACCCTTATGGAACATAATCACAATATGGCCTTATTAGTACTGAGGATTGAATTTAGCAAATACCAAAATTCCCAAAGCTTGTCTTCCGCAGCGTGGTTAGGATTGTCAGAGCAGAGTAATAATTGCTACGAGTTAGACCAGAGGTCCTCTAGAAACTGTGGAGCCAAACATGGTAGAAAGGTATCCAACCTAATAAAAAATGGACTTTCATGATCGTTATAAATTCAGAGGGTGGACTCTGAACTTTTTTCCTTTTCAATTATTCTTCTGTTTCTTCTCCTCTCTTTTCCTCTTCTCTGGAATTCCTTTTCTTTTCTGTATCTCCTTTTTCTTCTCTAGCTCTCTTCAGTAAGAATTTGAGGTAGCATCTCATAAACACCAGAAACATTGTAAACTTAATAAAATAGAAGTCCCTTCTCATTCTGAGTTCTATTGAATAAAGCCTTCCCTTAGACAGTTCTATTGTATTTGCTGTTATTTAATATTTTTTTGCTATCTGTAGTAAATTTTAGGCACAGCCAGGGACATCTTGGTATTTGATTAACAGTTATGTAATTTTTGTCATATAAAGGAGATGGAATAACTAGTTGTTACATTAAGTTGAAAAGATAATGATTTCTTAATCCCCCAAATGTAAGGTCATATATATTGACTTGCTGATGGAGCTGTTTGTTAGTTAAAGTAAAACTTTGCTTCCTTCCTTCCTTCCTTCCTTCCTTCCTTCCTTCCTTCCTTTTTTCCTTCCTTCCAAATGTGACTTTTGGGAAGAAAGAGAAAGAAAGTTTTCCTAACTCCCCAGGTCAGTGTTTTCCTTCTCAAACCACACTGACTATGTTTGTAAAATTATGAACTCTAAGCTGGCAGAGTCGACCAGAAATATAATGCAAGCCACATATGTAATTTAAAAATTTTCTAGTAGTCGCTTTAGGAATGCAAAAACAAATTATTTTTAATAATAGATTCTATTTAATCTGATATATTTACAAGACACTTTATGTAATAAACTTTATGTAATATTTCACATTCTTTTTTCAAGTTAAGTGTTTTGAAATCCTGTGCAGATTTTATATTCACAGGACATCTTAATTCACATTTACTGTATCCCAAGTGCCTAAGAGACACATGTGGCTAGTGGCTACCATACTGATTAGCCTGGCTGTAAATGATTTTTAAGTCATTTCACAATATTTAGCATACTCCTCTTTCAAGTATGTGAAAAAATAGTTCTAGATAGGGTCTAGAATTTGATTTTGGGAGAGCTAATTAAAGAATGAGAACATGTTGAAATACTATTCATTCAACAATTAGATTTTGAGGGCTTTTTATGTATCCTAGGGCTGTAAATTCAGAGGTGAATAAGATATTCCCTGGCCCTAGTGAGTTTGCAGTGGATGAATGGTAGGAGATAGACTTTTTAAAAGATTATTGCAATAAAAGGGGCTAAAAACCACAACAAGGGCATCAAAGTTACGCCAGGGAAGCAAAGAGGTACAATAAAAACCCTTCCTAGGGCAGTCTGGAAGGCTTGACAGGGGAGGAGAAAATATTTCAACTGATTTTTGAAAAATGATTCAGAATGTGCTAGGCACAGGAGAGGAAAGAAAATTACAGGTGCAAGAAACAGCATGTATACAGGAAGGAGCCATGAAGAAGTGGAAGAGGGAAACTAGCGTATTTTCTATATCTGCCTTATGCCAATCACCATCCTGGGCAAGTGATTTTCGTGTTGAAAGGCCAAAACATTTGAGGAGCAGTAGGAAGTTCAAAGGTCTAGTTCTTAGAATATAAGGAGCCAAGATGTACACGAAGAGATTGGTTTGGGCTGGATTTTGAAGGGCCTCATGCACCGTACTAACAAGATTCGTGTAATTTGGAAGCAGTTTTACATGGTGGTAAAGGCATACATTTGGGATCAGACTATACTGTATTTGAATTTGAGTTCCACTACTTAATAATTTTGTGACTGTGAGTTACTTATGCTCATAGTGGTTTTCATTTGTAAGATGAGGATAACAGTGTCCACCTTAACTTCCCAAAGAATTAAAGGAGATAAATATTAATATAGAGCATTTAAGCACAGTACCTGGCTCATAGAAAGCATTCCTTAAATGACAGCTACTATTGTTATTATTTAGGATGTCAACAGAGACCCAGAAAAGGTGTGTGTGTGTGTGTGTGTGTGTGCTGTTCAGTAATTCTGACGAAGGTTATAGTGATTTGGCTGCAGAAACAGGCAGTGGGGAGATATTTAGAAACTTGTTGCGGAGATGGAGAAATGATGGAGTCAGATGTAAGGCCGTGAGATGGAGAGATGAAGGGATTGACTGCAGAGGTGGAGGAGGGCATTGCGTGAGGCATTTCTGAAGGGCACTGAGCAGGCCTGAGTGGCTGGGGAGGGGTGGAGCTTGGAGAGGAGGAAGTTGCCCTCAAGTCCAGATCTTGGGGAAGTTGGCTGAGGAGAACACGTATGATTAGCAAGTGATCAGGAGGAATCTGGTGATTTGGGGGAATAAGAGATTTGCAGACCATCAACAGACTGATGGTAGGTGAAGCTGTGAGCAAGAAGGAGCCATTCTAGAAAAACACGTGAGGCGAGAAGAGGAATGTGACAGGACCCAAGGGAAATCCCCCAGTTTATGGGTTGGGCAGTCTAAAAAGTTAGCAGAAAGGTCAGAGAGATAGAAGGAAGATTGGAGAGAGTGATATTGTGGAGGCAAAAGAAAAAAAATTAAGAAATCAGGGATAGTGATTGTGATAACAGGATGCATAACACACAGGCTCCTCTGCAGTGGCTCCGTTACAAGAAATTCACTGCTTTTTGTTAAAGTCCAGTTTAGTGGGTGTGTATGTGTATGTGTATCTATATGTGTGTGTGTGTGTGTGTGTGTGTGTATGTATCTGTGTGTGTGCGTGTGTGTGTGTGTATTGGGGTAATGTTCTGCTCCAAGAAGTCATCCTATGTTTATGCAACTGTAATGCCCAAGATTTAAATATCACCTCCAAAAACCAGAGGCCACCAGGGAGACCAAGTCACGCATGCAAAAGCAAAGGACAGTTTTATTATGGCTTAGGCTCGCCGGGCCTAAGTTCAGGCTCACAGACTTTACCAGCACAGTGGATCCGTGCTGAGAGCTCTGAACAAGGGCTGAGTAGGGTTTTTATGGGGTTTGGGAAGGGGGAGTTACAAGAAATTGTGACACAGGTACAGTGACCCAATCATAATGGTACAACAGTATTGGTGGCAACTTTAACCATACACGTTGTTCAGAGTGTTCGTTACTTTTGGCGGGACCCAATCACAATATTTAGGGTATCTTTGAAATTAACTAATTACAGAGTGAGTTCAGGGTCTTATTCGGTGACTATTGGGTTAATTTCAACATTAGGTAACAGGGTCCTATCTAAAGTATCCATCTGCAGGCCTCACCCTTAGGAATGTGGAGAGTGGTAGCTGGCCTTTCCTGATTGGATACCACAAGGTGGTCTCTCCTGCCTCGGGTAATGTGTAACCGCCTAATAGTTCCGGAGAGACTGACCCTTAGACCTTCTAGTTTAGAGGGGGATCTTGAGGCCTGTCATGGAGTCTATTAGGTTCAGACCTATGTCCTTACAGCAACCTAACATTTTTATCCTTACTTTTTGGGGTCACATTGAGAGTAGATCCCCTAACCAGACAACTAGGACAGGAAAAGAGCTTGGAGGAGCAAAAGGAGGAGACAAACCTCCACCAGCATAACACCAGGCCTGAGACTAGAGCACGGCACTTCTCCAGGAGAAAACCTAATCACACAGCCACACCCAACTGCAGTGGAAGCTGGGAAATGTAGTCTAGCCAGGTACCTAGGAGGAAGAGGAAACAGATTTAGTAAATGGCAAATGGTCTTTGCTATGAGAAGGTTCAGAAGTCTGGATTACAAGAAAGTGGAACAGTAAGTGTGCAGTTTGATAAATAGATTACTGGTGTCTTCCACAAGAATATTTTAGCAGGGCCCAGATTTTAGGGCTCTGCTGATCATAAGAAGAATACAGGCCACTCTTCATACCATTGTTCTCTCCAGGAATTAATGGAGCCTGAATTATAGTCACCTGTTTGCTACAGAATGGAAAAACTCATCATAGTAAGACCAAAGCTTTTTCTTTCTGCAGAGAGCCATAAATCTTCAGGGTAGTGCAGTCATTGTGGCTGTGTTCCCAGAAGCTCCAGCTCGACTCTAATCTAGAGTCCAGAGTCTCTCTGATATCATGTAAGGATGGCAGAGATCAGGGAGCAGAAGAAGCATCTGTTGCCTTAAGTGTATGCAGTATATATGCGTACATGTATATGAGTATGTGTATATTCCAGTGTTGTGTATATAAAGATGACATTTGTACTCCATCCCTCTTTGGAGAGTAAGGATTATGATCTTAGGGTAGCGAAGTTTAATCCTTAATTCGCTTATTATCTACAAGCTAAAACTGCAGATATTGTGAGGTAAGTCAATGTACAGGCATTGTCATAAGAAATATCTTTGCATAGGCTTCACTGAAGGAAATAATCATGATACACACACACACACACACACACACACACACACACACACACACACCCCAGTTCACATGGCAAAGACTGTTGTTACAAACCCGTAAGCAATGCTTTTAGTGAGGCGCTAGTTAGCTGGTGAGAATTCTGTCCTGTTAAACACACGTACTTAATCATACATTTATCCATGCAGCTCCCAATGGGGACTTTTCCCAGCAGGATATGTAACTGATGGACTGGATTTTTTCTTACCAACTGAAGAAACATTTTTGAAAGCCTACTGAATCTTGAGCACTATTTTAGACCCTGAGAATTGCTGTAAAACTCCCATTACACTCTTTTCTTAGTGGATCTTGGAAAGCTACATCATTAAGTGTACTTTTGCCTGTTTCAGAGTCTGTTAGTTCCATGGGAGCATCTGGAAGAGAGAGAAATTTGTTCACCCAAATAGTTATATTTGGGACTTGCCAAACTCTAAGACCTGGCCTCTGAGCATGTGATGCAGGTTGTTGGTTTAAGTGTTCTAAAGAGCCTGGATCTTCCAAGTTCTTTCTCTCATGTGTCTCTCTGAACTACAAGCATAGTTTAGTCTTGAAGTTGCTGGTATGCTTGAGTCACTACTTTGGACTAAATGGGCTCCCCAAACCTTGGCATTATTTGAATTATAACCCACAATTCTTAAAGAATCAAATTCCTCCCAATCTGCCACTAACTATAGAAATTCAGCTAAAGCATAGCTAAGTTGTGGACAGTAGATGGAAAACACATCTCTACTAAGAGATACTGTCTTCTGGTAGTTAAAAAAAAATCTACTGACTTGGAGACCAGTGGGGCATAGGAGGTGATTTTAAGGGGGAAAAAAGTGATGAAATTGAGGTCCTGCAGGAGAGTAATTGCAAAGGCATCAAGCTGGGCAGGTGGAAAAAGTGAGATGGAGGGAGGGGGAGACCAAGGACCTTTTCGATGTCCTGTGTATGCCCTTTTCAATGTCAAGACTGAAGTGCTCCTCATTTTCTCCAAAAGAGGAGCTTTTGGTAAACATAAGTCTTTTAAGCTCACCTCAATCATAACCTTGTACAAAAGCCCAGTTAACTTCCTCCCACATGGCTGATGCCATCTTTCTCCATCAAGAAGCACATGGAGGGATCGTTCACTCTTCCCGCACGAGTGCAATGGACTCCCAAAGGCAAATGATATTTAATTTTCCCTTTTTCTAGCACTTTACAAGTTTGAGGTTTTCTACTAGAATGATTTAATATAGTTTTAAAATATCCTCCTTTTAGCTATTTGTGTCCTTTTTGGAGGTGTTAAACATGGAAGCAATTATCCTCTTCATGACAGGATTTTTTTTTCTTGGCTCAATAAAGCTTTGTGCTTTGTGACACCTGATGCGTAGGTAAGGAATCAGGCTTATTTTCTATTAATTCACAGTGAGTTTCTTTCCCTTAGAGAGCTAAAGGGTAGGATGTATGCTTCTCTGAGAGATAAACCACAATCTGTTATGTGTGTAGGAGGACACTAAAAGCTAGCAAAGATTATGTTCTAGCAAAGTAAAATGTGAAAATCTTCCCTTTGCATTACTCTATAATGATGGCATAAAGGCAAAAACAAAACAAAAAAAAAGCTGATTAAGTGGTTCTATGACAAGTAACCTAGAAAAGGACAGTCCTTTTGGTTGAAATAATTCTGCCAGTCTAAATAGAAGTTGTTTTTAGAGTGCCAGGCACCATATTTTTAGTCGATGGGTCCATGAATTTGAAAGGCTCAGGTTCGTACCAGTGTTCAGAAAGCTGGGGCACTGCCAACAGGGAATATAAAATAAGCTCTTTGATTTCATCCATAGTGTCTAATGTGTGCCAAGGGGGGAAAATTCATATTAAAAGAGAATAGGGATTTTTGTTGTTATTGTTCATAGAATGATGAGCGCACTGGAGTAGATGGTTTGTGTTCTGCCAAAACTGTGGCAATAGTTAATTGTCTTTGGGAGCATAAAACATTTTACTTTATGTGAAACCAAGACTAAAGCACATTAAAAAATGCAACTTCTTTCTTCATGTTCAGATGCTAGCAAGAAAATAGACCATTTAAAAAGTTGCCTAGCAGAACTGACACTCCCCAGAGATCAATAAATCTCATCCCAGGACTGTAGGTGGATAGAGACGGCAGGTCAGAAATAGTTTGTAAAACCCAACGAGAAACATGAGAAATGTTCACAGGGAGTTAATGTTGATATGAAAAAGTCAATTATCACAACATCATGATAATAACTTTTATAAAAGCATTTTCTGTGGGGCGACCATTCTACTAAGCCCTTTATAGATATTGTCTCAGACATCTATCAATTGTAGGAAACAGGTATGGTGATTATCTCCATTTGCAAGCTGGGAAACTCAAGGTAAAGAGGGGCTAAGCAATGTTCTGAGGGGAACAGTGCTCATAAAATACGGGAGGAGAGGCCCTGAGAACACTGACATTTGAATTCAGGAAATCTTGAGTTCCAAGGCTGTGATCTCAGCCACTGTGCAACACTGCATCCAGAAATCCTTTCATGATTAAGGCCATTGGAGGAGCCAAAGTCTTATTGGCTTACATGGATGCTATACAGGAAAACATCAACTAGGTAAAAGTTGACTTTGGTTCTCATTCACTTTCTCTTTATTCCCCCTCCAAGGAATACTACTTGTTCTAACCCCATTCCACATTGCAAACCCATTATTTCATTTCTATAGGATTTTGTTTTCTAGAAGGGATTACTATTGGAAGTAGATTATATTAGTTTATAAAGGCTTATGAAGTCACTCCTTTATGGTGTCTTTGTATTTCAATAGGAAATTTTTAAGGAATAAAAAGTTTTTAAGACACATAGGGGCCATTTCTAAACACATAGTTTCCATTTCAGATGAATGGAGATGTTATTTTTTCTGGCTGGGGGCTCTGTCTGAGGCTCTCAAAAAATACTGTGGAAAAGGAGATGGCAACCTTCTTGTCTCCTGGAAAGGCCTCATATTGTAAAGAAATGGGGAGACACAGTGAAATGGAGGATAAAACATCATGGGGATGGGGAGGGATCCAAAAAGAAGGAAATAATGAAGTGCTGAGTTCAAATTCCACTCCTGCCAGTTTCTAGCCATGTGACTATAGGCAAATGGCTGAAAGTCTCCTGTGTAAGAATCTGGTTACTCAGCTGGTCAAGCAGCTGGCTCTTGATTTTGGCTCAGGTCATGATCTCGCAGTCCATGAGTTCAAGCCCTGCAGAGGCTGCTTGGGATTCTCCATTTCCCTCTCTCTCTGCCCCTCCCTCCTCTCTCAAAATAAATAAACAAACATTAAAAAAATAGCTAATAGAATTTGAGGATTAGGTAAGATAAAGACTGAAAAATGCAGCAACTAAATGTATGCTGATCATCAGGATGTTTTCAGCTAATGTTGGTGTCCTCCCCTTCCCCTACCATGCCATGTATGACATTTGGGTGGGGAGTAATCAGGAAGGGACATGGTAAAGATTGATGGAGGAGAACGGTCTAAAAGAAAAAGAGACTAAGCTGTGAAATACTTATTTTCTGACGTGAATCAATCTTGTTGCATGCATTCACTCATTCATTCAATAGATACTTATTGATTGCTTCTGCAATTCTCTTGTATTTTAAACTCAGCCTCACTTGGATCAGCTCTATACAGCATTTAGAAATGCTGATTGTGCAGAATCATGTCTTCATACATCCAGAATCCAATAAACCAAGGCAACTTAAAGCATTAGGCATTACTGGTGTCTTTCTCTTGATCCTTCTTCAGATATAGTTTCCAAAGAAGACTTCCTAATGTTAAATATCATTTCAATTAATATATTATCCTGAAACGCTCTGATCAGAACACCTTATTTAATCAGCAAATCTACTACTAACCACTGGCCATTGCTCTCTTTGGTAGATGTACACCTGTGGCTGGGAAAATATCAAAATATGGTCATTATTTACCTACTTGGAAAACTCCACAGCTCCTGAGTTAACCACAGCAATTGAAACCACATAGATGATGTAAACTATTGGATTATTAAGAGCTGCTCTGGATTTTAATTGAGGTCATGCGTTATATTCCTGTTCTTCAACTTTAACACTATGTACAACATGGATACTTGATGCCTCTTGCTCTTGAGTTATATACTAAACAGGCCAAGAAGGATAGATGTTCCTCAGGACAGGAGAAAGGCAGGGAATCATGGAATTCAGATAGAGAGAAAGGCACACCATCCTCATAATGTCAGAGGAGACATAGCGACAGAAAACATGGATGGTGAGGTAGGTCTTTGTTCAACAGTGCACCATGTTTTAATGACCAGGATTCTCAGAGCTAGCTATCAATAAGAAGACACTGTTTTATGTATGTATGACCTCTTCCCCTCTTACCTTTTTACTTAAAACAGGACCTCCAGTCATTCATTCTGGAATCAAAGACCTCAAGGTCTTGAAAACGACCCAGTCTGGATTTGAAGGATTCATCAAGGACCAGTTCACCACCCTCCCTGAGGTCAAGGACCGGTGTTTTGCCACCCAAGTGTACTGCAAGTGGCGTTATCACCAGTGCAGAGATGTGGACTTTGACACTACCTGGTATGAGTGTGTGCTAAGGCCTGGTGCTGGCTATGCCCTCTCCCCAGGGGTCCCAAGGTCATAGAGTCTTGGATCTGAAAGGGAAACATAGAAGCCACTCAATTCATCCTCCCCACTGTTCAAAGTCCCTGCTGTTGGATAACAGACAATGGTCTGATTTGCATTAGCAAACCTGCCTTGAAATCTTAGATGCTATTAGCTAAAATAACCTTGAATGGACCACCTAATTTCCCAGACCTTTTGTTTTTTTAATTGATTACATCAGTAGTTCTCAAACATTACTGTGTATCAGAATCACCTGGAGGGCTTGGTAGAAAGCAGATTACTGGGCACACCTCCAGAGGTTCTAGTTCCGTAGACCTGGGGTGGGGCCTGGGAACTTGCACCTCCAGTAAACTCTCAGCTGCTGCTGTTGCTGGAGCAGGAGCCAAGCTCTCAGAACCACCATATCAAGAGAGCATAATAATATTTGGCTTTACTACCTCATGGTACACACGGAGAGAGCTACCTGAGGCAACTCCTCCCAGTTTGCCAAGGACTTTTCTGATTTTAACACTGAAAATCCCATGTCCTGGGAAAACTCTCAGTTGATAGGTGAACTGGGATAGTTGGTCACTCTAGGCTAAACTAAAAATGAGATATTTACAGAAGCAGTTTATAAATGATAAATGAGTTAACAACATAAAGGTACGATTATAACATCCTTGGCAAGCAAGACTTAGGCCTCTGGACTCTGAGTTTGCTTTTTGACCAGGCATCTCATTCCTCTGCTGAAGGTCTCATTGCTTGAAACTGCCACTTTCTGATGAGCTGGAATCTGCCCCCTGGTAGCTTCCTCCCACTGGTATAGTTTTGCTCTACTCCTTTTATTATGTAATGGATCTGAAAATGCTTACAAAGAACTTCACCTCAATCTTCTTTTTCCCAAGTGTTCCCATTGGCAGAAGACTGATGTATTTCTGTTGGAAAGAGCACAAAATTCAGCCCGGCAGAGTTAGGGTCTTAGCTGGTCCGCCCACTAAGGAGAGGAAGTTAGTATGGATCATGTAACTTTTAAGATTCCTCACGTCTAAATTTTGCAAATAATAATAGTACCTGCCTCAGGAATATTGAGAGAATTCTGTCAAGTAATCACATAAAATCCTTAGCACAGAGCCTGGCACAGAATAAAACCCCTAAAATTGTAACAATTCAAGGAACTGGCCAGTTTGAGCAGTAAGGGAATTGGAGTACTTGGAAGTCCTCTTCATAAGTCCTTCAAATGTCGTGAAGATTTACCCTAGAATGCCCAGTGGGCCCTCCTTCCAGAAGATGAAGGTAGCCTAGTGACACTCAATACCTTTGTTGAATAGGGTGTGTGTCTGTGTGTGTGTGCACTGTAAGATTTAATAGATGGAGGCAGAGATGAGAGGAAAGAAAGAGACCAAGTTATGGAGCCAAGAAAGCCTTTATTGGGATCTGCGATTCCCTGGCGAGGTTCCGTGATTCTGGGAGTGGGAAGTCAGGGAAGTTGCACCTGGTACAGAAGGCGCAAGGTATTTTATGGGTGAAAGACTTCCGGGTTTGGTCTTGAGAGGGCAGATTACCAAATAAGGGCATTTCAGGGACATGGCGGGTTGGGATAGATTGCCTCCTCTGTCGGGGTGATGGGAAGCTGGAGCTTCATGATTGGCTGTTTTCAAACAGCGCAGACATTCCAGGTCTGTAGGTGAGGGGTGGGGGTTGTAGGTGCATGGAGTTCTTCTCCCACCCACAGCAAAATGGCTGCTCGGTTGCCATCTTAAGGTAACTCTTACATGTGTTTGTGCATGTATGTGGGTAAAGAAATGGGAAGTGAGTTGTGGGGGGCATTACAAGATATTAATCTCTTCTAAAACCAGCAATAAAATTGTTAACTACAGAAGAGAAGGTCACTGCTTCTTAGCATTATAATGCACTCCTAAAAGACCACCCTATGAGTCTGCAGTTGTCTTTTCTGTATTTTAGGGATACTGTTCGGGATATTGTCCTGGAGAAATTTGCTGGACCCTATGACAAAGGCGAGTACTCGCCCTCTGTCCAGAAGACCCTCTATGACATCCAGGTGCACTCTTTGAGCCGGGTTCCTGAGGTATGTTTGGTCACTTGCCATTCTGAGGCCTGAGAGAACTTGTTGTGTCTCCTGTCATCTCTGACAGAAGAGCTGAGAGTTAAAATAAGACAGTGGAAGACACTGAAAACTGACATCTGTTGTTGTTCAAAATCTTGTTATAGCAAGTGAGAAGAGAGCAAAAAATGGAAAAATCTGTCCAACCTGAAAACATAGACCACTGCTATAGTTCTTTAGTTTGTTGAAAAGTCTTTGGGTCTTTACAACCTGCCACAATATAAGCCTTATATCAGGATGCTCAAACCCCCTGAAGGAGGGATAAATGCCTGAGAGTCTGTTTCAGGGGAGCCAGAGAATGAAAGGTAGATGCAGACAGATTCCATTCATCCATCCACTTGATGTTATTGAATGGTTATTATATCTCTGTCAGCACGCAAACAATACAAAGATAAATTAGACAGTGTGCCTGCCCTCAAAGGGTTCATCATTAAGTAAAAGAAGGAAATAACTAAACTAATGATATGGTAGAGCATAAAGCATTACAGAAATACAGAGAAAGGCACCTAACTCAGGTATGGAAGATTGGGCCAGCCAGACTTTCTGGAGGGAGAGGTGTTTGAGTTGAGTCTTGAGGGACAAGTAGGGGTTTTATATGAGTTCACACTTGAGGGTGTGTATGGTAGGTATAAGATGGGAGCAGCATGGAATCATCATTCACTGTTGAGGTTCTGCCTTATGTGAAGTGTCAGGAGTGAATGTCTTTCAATGTGCCTAGGGTTGAGGCAGAAATCAGACCAAGAGGATCTTTGTGGGCTTGTTTATAGTCTGTGCTTTATTTTCAAAGCCCTTAGGAGCCATGGAGGGGTTTAACCAAGGTGTAGCACTATTGGATTTGCACCCCAGAAAGATCACTCTAAAAGAAGGGTGATAAATTAAAAGAACAGCAGACCATAGTCGCGGAGACCTGTGGGGAGACGATTGGGAGGCAGAAATCTGGCAATCAGGGTCTGAACTAAGTAAGGCCATGATGGGTGGAGATAAAGAATACCAGTCTTAGACACAGGCAAGAGGGATCCTGCCATGACCTGGCACTTTCCAGGCTGTTCTCTGGCTATCCTTTTTCCACTGGATGTAGAGTCAGTGGGGCCAAAACAACAAATCTTTCAGGGGTGCACACATCCCTGTCTAGTTTCTCTGGATACCTGCCCCCCAGAATTAACTGCCCAAATAACCCTGAGACCACTTTTAGAACCTGTGCAAACCTCTTCCCCAGATCCATCCTCTGGAGGCAGACCATGCCATCAATGTGTATACCCTTGGGCCTGAGAGTGGGCAAAGGGGCAGATGTTTTCAGGAAGTGTGGATGAGACTTGACAAGCAAGCTAAGGTGTCCACGTGAGGCCGAGAGAGAATAAAGGATGGGCCAGGGGCTGGGGTCTGGCTCTTCCCACACTACCACATCCTGGTATGGCATTGCAAGCAGTCATGGAAATTTCAACTAGATTCTGCCTTTCCAGGTTGTTATGAAGGTATATTTGTCAAGTAAGAAGGATAAGACATATTTCACTTAAAATTTTTTTGCATGGGGGCACTTGGGTGGCTCAGTCTGTTAAATGCCTGACTCCTGGTTTTGGCTTAGGTCATGATTTCATGGTTCACTTGGGATTCTCTCTCTCTCTCTCTCTCTCTCTCTCTCTCCCTCTCTCTGCCCCTTCCTTGCAAACAAAAATGTTGCTTGTCTGATTCAAAACTTTAAACATGTGGCATGGTGGGCCTCCAACTGTACTCTTACCCCAGGGCCTGTAAATGTTCAGGAGAGGCCTAGGGAGGAGGAAACGGACTGAAAAAGAATTTAGAAGGTCTACTGGCCAGCACCAGGAGGCCAGTTGGATACTGAAGATCTCACTGTTTTCTGACCCAAGGAACTCTTACTTTTCTGAGAACAGATTTTGTACTTGGAGGGAAAAAGAATGCATCCACCATCTAGTATGGGAATAGCAGGAGACAACCATGTCAAGAAGTAGAAGAACATCAGAAGGTGTCTCAGACACAGAGGTGGAACTTGAATAATGGGCTAATGGGCAGTTGGGTTGCTGGGGAGGAATGAAAGAGAGATATATTAATAGATACCCAACATGATTCATATTACTTTGGATTCCAGATAGAAGATATGGAAATCAGCCTGCCAAACATTCACTACTTTAACATAGACATGACAAAAATGGGACTGATCAACAAGGAAGAGGTAAGAGAACTTTAAAAGAACATCTACCCTCCTACCCCTACACCCTTACCCATTTTTATAATAGCCTTTGTTTTTGGAATATTTATAGTTGCCACTGATTAGAGTCCTCTTAGATTCTGGGCCTTTCAGTACCTGAGGCTGGAGTGCCGTAGAAGTGGGTGAATGATTATGGAGGAGGGTTGGAAGCTACAGAAATTAAAAGACAAAGAAAGAACAGAGTGTGCCAGAGGAGACAACTCAGAGATGTACTTCTCCAAACAGTGCCACACAGGGTCACAGCTTCATTCTTCTTCCATCATGAGACAATAAGGAGAAAAAAAAACAGATTCTATTTTCATTTTCTTTCATCATCTTTAACTTTTGATTAAGTAGTCAATTTAAGTAGCATATGAACAGAAAATGTAAACAGAAAAAAAGAAAGACTATTTGTGTTTCCAACTGTAATTATAGAAAGCTAGATGAGGGGGTTGCCTGGGTGACTCAGTCGTTAAGTATCCGACCCTTGATTTTGGCTCAGTTCATGATCTCAGGGCTTGTAAGGCTCTACAGAAATGGCACAGAGCCTGCTTGGGATTCTTTCTCTGCTTCTACCTCACTCGCAGGTGTGTACACGCGCACTCTCTCTCTCTCTCAAAAATAAATAAATAAACATAAGAAAGGAAAGAAAGACAGAAAGAAAGAAAGGAAGGAAGATGAGGAAGTGCACTCTTTGAAAAGACACATTGTTTTGGAAAAACACTTACCCGGAATTGTTTTAAGCCATGGCAGAAGGTTAAACCAAGTGTGTCTGACTAGTCAGCCCGACGTAGTGGGTCCTGGGAGATTGGAGCTGGCCTTTCTCTCTTGACCCATTTTGAGAATGGTAGGATTTCTTTATTCTTGTTTCTGTTCTGCAAATCATGTTAATGGGGTCCATCGAGCTGTGCTACCACAGCTTCAGGTGAAGGCTGGGGAACAGCACTGGGAAACACAGGTCATGCTTAGGAGCCTGTGATAGCTTCTAGAGAACCCTGAGTCACAGACGAGAGAAACGCTGATCTCAGGAACTGTTCATTCAACTGAACTGGGAGACAGCATCGTTGATGTCACTGGAAGGAAAGGATGTCGATGACCAGAATACCATTAATTAGAATTAAAGGCCTTTAAAATAAGTACCTTCTAAAGGACAAGAGACAGACCTGAAAGTAGTCTTGGCCATGTCGACCAAAGGTAAAACAAATGGGTTCCAAACAGAAAAGGGTCAAGCATCATGACTGGAGTAGCGCTTAGATGAGGAACCCAGCAGAGAAGCGAGGTCTCCTCAGGGCCCCCAAACCTGTGACCTGCATTGATCCCAGCTCAAGGACATGTCGCATGGCTTGCCAGGTGTGTCTCTATTTCCAGGAAGTGAGACTTGCAGCTTCCTCCCCTCCACGTGAAGCCTGCGTGGGGGCCCCGGGACAGGAGGGCCCAGATTCTTTGGGCCAGGGCTCCGCATGAAGGCACCTCAGAGGCGGAACAGGTTGTCCTGACTCTGTGTCTGCGCTTTGGGGTTGGAAGGGGGGAGCTGCTCTCAGGCCCTCAGCCCAGCAGGCTGTACAAAGTGAAGGCAACACATGAGAAGCAGGGAGTCAGGCCACACTGACAACAGTGGAGAGGTGACAAATCACGGGGAGGCAAGACGGAACCATGGTAAACCCGCAGCTGTGGAGCCATTTAGCATTGGGCTACCAGCCCTGAGGACCTCAGATGTTCCTGAGGGTGTGGTATGACAGCATTGGACATTGATAGGTGTTCAAAGCGAATCCCCAAGTAAAGGCCAAATTATGGTCACCACATTCTGTTTAAAAAGCAGAGATATACAGTGATTTAAGAAACACTTATATCCTAGTGATTCAAATCTTTCAAACTCTTTAATCTTCTGGACAATCAACTCATCCCTCAACTACTGCCGGAAAAATAAGGCATTATCATGCTTGATATAACTTGACTGTAGGGCATATCCATTTTCCTGTTTAGCGCGTTGTTGTTTTTGTTTTTAATATCAATTCATCGAAAAAAGGAGAGGTTTATTTTAATGCCTCTGAAGTTGCCATGTGGTTTTTCTACAGGTCTTGCTACCGTTAGACAATCCGTACGGCAGAATTACTGGTACAGTCAGGAGGAAGCTGGCTGCAAAGCTGTGACAAGGCAGCCACCTCCACCGGGAGTCTACGCTCAATGGAGGACTTCCGTCAGCCTCTTGTGATGCTGGAAATCATAGCATGCAACCATGCAAAATTTCAAAGTAGTATGTTGATTTACAGTGTTAATTTTCCTCCTGTATGAAAGAATTCTTCTACTGCTAGCTCAGCAAGGTGTTCTGTGATTAGTAATTATAACATACTTCATGGATACAGTTTACTTTACAAATGCTAAGCAGTATTAGAACAGTCAGAAATCAAGATTTCTTTTTAGTCGTCTTGTGCCTTCCTATCTTAGAGAAGCTTGAGAATCAATTCACTAAGAAAATAATCATGAATTAATGGATGTGTCATATCAATTACTTTGTGCACAAGTTCAAGAGTAAGCATTGTTTTCATCCAACTGATACAAAAACTGCTTTTGGGCAATGCAGCACATAGAATGACAAAATCATCTTTTGAAAAATATCACCGTTGTGACTTCAATTAGACTGAATATTTTGGTTTCTAAGAATGCTCTACCATATGTATCACTGGGAATTTATTTATACTCTATAAGTACTTTTGTAATCTTAATGTGTTGGTTTTATGACTTTTACAACTCTTAGAGAATATATAGTCCACACTAAAAAAAAAAAGTATAACTTATTTTTCTTTGAATAAGGTCTCACTTTGGCACAAAGAACCCATCTAATATGTGCTGAGTCAATACACCAAGCAATGAATATAAAGATAGAAAGAAGACGAAGAGACTCCCTCTATACAAATATCAGTGATGATGTGTCTAGATGGTGGGATTAGGAGTGATTTTTATTTTTTGCCATGTGCTTTTCTGAATCTTCTGTATCTGAACATTTATTACTTTTATAATCAGAGAAATAAATATAATCGATGATTTAAAGATATATACAGTCTTGACTGGTGATTGTCTTTATATCAGTTGAGTACCACTACTTATATATATAATGTATATATACTATATATAATATACATATATGGTATATATAATGTATATATACTATATATAATATACATATATGGTATATATAATATATTTTAAAGCTTAATAAACTATAATTAAACTATAATTTTAGAAACCCATGATGAAAACCTGTCCACATGAATCTTCTAGATGACCTTCTTCCATTTAAAAAAAATCTCCATTTATTAACCTTTTTAAAATCTCCATTTTTAAATAAATGCTTATATATAAGTACTTCATATTATATGATAATTCTGCTTCATTCCTCTTTATAATACTACAACTTAAGCTAACATTGTATAGTGTTTAATTTCACAAACTCACTTAAATCCTGGATCTACTTCTTTCTAGCTCTATGACAAGTATCCTCATCTGTAAAATAGAGGTGAAATAGAACCTGTCAAATGGTTAATGTTTGTAAAGTGCTGTGATAGTATTTATGGCTGACGCACGGAAATTTCTATACGGTACTCCCGGGGGGCTCAGTTTGTTGACAGTCAGACTCTTGATTTCGGCTCAGGTCATGATCTCACGGTTTGTGAGGCGGAGCCCTGCATAGGACCCTGTGCTGAGAGCACAGAACCTGATTGGGATTCTCTCCCTTTCTCTTTGCCCCTCCTATGCTCTCTCTCCCTCTCTCTCAAAATAAATAAACAAACAACTTTTTTTTTTAAAAAAAGAACATTCTGTATGTGTTTGTTAAATAAAATATCTTGCCTTCTTTTCATGTGTTATTAGACCCAAGTAGAAAATTTTCACTGGACTTTATGAGTGAGGTGAGATATGGAGAGGCCAAGAGAAGCAAGCCCTAGAAGATGCTGGAAACCCTGCACAAGCTAGTACCTACCGGGAAAGAACAATGAGATAAGCAGGATGAAATAATTTGATGAGGAAAGTTTTGTGCCACACTGAATATTCATGTTGTAAAATGTGCTTCTATATCATGTCACGTGGGTGGCCAAATTGCTAGTACATTTTATTCCTCTGCTGATTTGATAATCCTTTTTAACCAGGAATTTAGAGTGTAACATGATTTTTTTCTAAAAACAAACAACAAGAACAAAAACCTTAGGCCCTTCTCACTAGCTATTATCTTGGTTATGTAAGTTTTAGAAACACTGTATTTGCTTCAGAGAAGAAATTGATGTTAGAGCAGAATCCTTAGAAATCGTGATCCATTTTGGACATATATGCATTTTGCTTCTCCTGTGCTCTAAAAACATCTATTGCAGTGGATTGCAAAGGAGCTATTGGATGTTATATCCCAGGTGTTATTTTCCAGGCAGGAAAGCCTGGAGTCTGAAATTTTCAAGGACCAGAATCCTGTTTTGTGAAGAATGGTCTCTTGTGCTTAAAATTGTAAATTATGCTGAAAAACAGGCTTTGGGTTTCACCTGGTTTAGTGCAGGCTGGCCAGCCTGAACTATAAACACCTGCCAGGTAATTTGTATCCAAACATTTTGTAATTGTGTTACAGAAGACTACAGGCTCTCGGCTCCAATTTTTCTGGGAAGCCAGCTTGCTGTACAGCGCTTTCCCTTCCCTTCCCCACACCCTTCCCGGCCCGTCTCAAGTACTTTCCCGGGCAAATAAAAGCAGGTGACTCCAGCCCATTTGCTGCCTGGAGGCAGTCTGCAGTTCGCCCAACGGAGCAGCTGTCATCTGGGGCTTCTGGCTTCCGCAGCCAAATTTCTAAGACTAAGTCGAATTCCTCTAAATTTCATCTCAGAACCTTCACTGAAACAGGCTCAGAAAATGCATTCCATTCCGTTTTCTTTTTAGAGTCAGACTTAAGTTCATACCTTTCTTCCCTTTTAGTAACCTGCTTTTTCTCCCTTTGTTCTTAATATAATAGAAACCACTCTTTGGAAACAGCATTTTGCCTGTTTGTTATTGATACTGAATTTAGCTTTTTCAACCACATGCAAGATTTAACTACAGAAATCTGAACTTCTCTAGGCCTTTGTCCAGAAAAAGCATTGTTTTTATTTTCCCTCCAGACTTGGGACTGGATAGACTTTGCCTTTTGGAGTCTCCTTTGCAAAACCTTTGTAACTTCTGCTTTCTTACCTGCATTTTGGAGGAAACCAAAACTTCCTTCTAAAGACATGGATTTCAAGCCTTCTTACTGGGTTCTTCCTGCTTCAAATAGTGGAAACTTTTTCTCTCTTGAATTTTTCGCAGTCTTTGTTCCCATTTCTCTCAGAGTGCAGCTGCCTTTTGTTCTCCCATTTGCCTGGACTCTTTTTCAGGAATTTTTTAAGTGTTTGGATTCTATGGATTTCCCATTGAGAAAGAATGGCTATAGACCTTCTTCCCAGCAAAGTGCTCATTCATGCCTCTACAGGGCCTTTACCATCTGCCAAAGAAGTCATTTACACTCATTCCTTAAAGTGTAAAGGATTTCATTGGAAATTTACCACATAAGGATAATATTCAAAAAAAAATTGGAAGAAAGGTATAGTGATTCCCTTGTATGAGAAGGGGAAATAAGTGTGTTTAGAATAAAAGGACCCCAGATACGTGAGTTTCCTGAGGCTGCCATAACAAATTAACACAAACCTGATGGTGTAAAGCAACAGAAATTTATTCCCTCATCGTCCTGGAGATCGGAAGTCCAAAATCAAGGTGTTGGTAGGATTGTGCCTGCTTTAAAAGTCCTAGAGGAAATTCTGTCCTGCTTCTTCAGCTTATGGTACTTTCTGGGGTTCATCAGGTTGTGTTTGCAACACTCCAGTCCCCCATGGCCCTATTGCCTCTTCTGTCTGTCGGTCTCCCCTGTAGGACCCTTACAAGGACACTTGTCATTGGATTTAGGGCCTACCCAAATAACCCAAGGTGATCTCTTCATCTCAAGGTCCTTAATGGTATCTACAAAGACCTTTTTCCACATAAGGTCACATTTACAGGTTCCAGAAACTAAGACATGAACATAAGATTTGGGGGGGCCACCGTTCAACCTGCTCCAACAAGTCAGGGAACAGTGAGTTTTTTGAGAGCAACTCTTCTAGTATACATTGGATCTTAAGCGACAAACAGGCTATGAATTTCTTCCTGTGTGGGGGATACTCACATCCTCCTTTCAGTTTGATCAGCTGTCACATACATGTTTAGGAAAGGGTGAAGAATAAGGACTTTGGGTCTAGATTGTGCTAAGTTATAGATTGGGCCTTTCCAATTTCTAGCTGTGTGACCTTGGGCAAGTAACCATAAATGTTACCTCTATAATTTTGAAATGAGTATAACAATACCTACTTTACAGAGTAACTTAGGATTAACTGAGATAATGTATACATGAGCTAAAATGTTTTTGGTTGCAAGTAATCGAAAACCCAAGAGTGTCTTCCCCTGGAAGGACATCTTGTGTACTTAAGAAGTTTCGAGCTAGGCTGTCTCAGGGTTGATCTGGCCACTCAGTGATAGCTTCAAGGTCTCAGTCTCATGCTTTGCTCTGCAGTCCTCACGTTGTGTTAATATCTCCCTGGGGGCCACAAAATGGGCAGTGAAGCTCCTGATAAAGATGCTGTGCGTCACCCAAATCTCCCTTGGGACCGAAAGACTCAGATGCTGGAAGTGTTGGCCTCTGCTGGCTTATCATTGGGTCCCTTCGGAGCAATTACTTAGGCTAAATGAAACTGCCTCAGCCAAGTTTATACCCATTCTCTGGGAAGGGCTCACAGTGTAGGAGGTACAGATCCTGACCCTCTGACCTCCTTCAGGACAACCCTGCAGAGATATTCCAGCCCCAGAGCTTCTAACTGGCTGAGGCTTTGTTGCAACTGCATTGTAGTCCAGCTTCTCGCTTTGCCCAGTCCTGCCTCCCTCACTGCTCACAGGCATTGTTCCTGACAGTAATCCTTAATAAGCCCGCATCACAATCTCAGGGACTCACTGTATCTTTCTCAAGAAAGCCAACCTGTGGATCTAGGAGTGATTCTAGAAAGGAGGCTTTACAATGGGATTTTTGGAGCCTAACAACCCACTTTCCAGTTGGCAATAAGCACCTGAAATGTTGTAATTATGGGATTGTTAAAACTATCACCTAAAGTGAATTAAGATGGGATACTGGAGGAAGGGAATACTCTGGCAGGGGCAATATCTTAGATGTTTGAGAGATTTGAGGGTAATAATTATTGTAAGGACTATGGAATTTGTATGGGTGTTGCTGAGAACCATTAATACATTAAGAAAGATGATGACCCTCTGACACAGTCATTGCACTATTAGATATTTACCCAAAGGATATGAAAATATAGATTCAAAGGGGTACATGCACCCCAATGTTGATAGCAGCATTATCAATAGCCAAACTATTGAAAAAGCCCAAATGTCCATCAACTGATGAATGGATAAAGGAGATGTAGTATACACACACACACACACACACACACACATATATATATATATATATATAGGAATATTACTTGGTCATCAAAAAGAATGAAATCTTGCCATTTGCAATGACATGGACAGAGCTAGAATGTATTATGCTAAGTGAAATAAGTCAATCAGAGAAAGACAAATACCATAAGATTTCACTCATATGGAATTTAGGAAACAAAACAGATAAACATATGGGAGGGAGATAGAGAGGAGGGAAGCAAATGATAAGAGACTCTTAACAATAGAGAACAAACTAAGGGTTGATGGAAGGAGGTGGGTGGGCGGTGGGCTAGATGGGTGATAGGTACTAAGGAGGGCATTTGTGATGAGCATTGGGTGTTGTATGTAACTGATAAGTCTCTGAACTCTACTCTTAAAACCAATATTGCACTGTATGTTAACTAAAATTTAACTTAAAACAGGAAAGAAAGAAGATGAAAAGATGAGGATGATTAATAATCAATACAGTGCAAAGCATGAAAGCAAGAGGACCTCCTTGGTAGCATATAAGGGACCTCTACAGCCAGATGATAGGAAAAAATTAGGACTTAATTATAAGGACTCAATTATAAGAATAGCACAGCTCCAAGGAACATTAAATTTTCACTTCTGACAGGCCTGCACACCTGAGATTGATGAACCGGAGATCTTGAATCCTCAGATTTTCCTGAATCCTCTGAACCTGCAGCCGTAGACTACTTTTCCCTCTTAAAAGCCAGCACTGCCACCCTTACTTGAAGGCAATGCAAAGTCTTCTGCCTAGCAAGGAAACACATGTTTCCTTGGAGTTTATTTCTACTTCTCCTTCAGGCACCAGACCTATAAATAAGGTCAAGTTACATGATAAACCATCCAGAGACATACTTGGACTGTTAAGGGAGAAAGGGGCTTAGGGGCCGAAAGAGTGGTAAAGTTTCAGTCAATATACACAAAAGTTGGAGGGTTATACATGGGACTGGATCCTGAGTGTGCTGGATAATTCCCATCAGATTCTTTTTAAATTTTTAAAAGTATTTAGAGAGAGAAAGATAAAGAGAGAGAGCGAGAGAGAGAGAGAGAGCGAGCGAGCGAGCAAGCAGGGGAGGGGCAGGGAGAGAGGGAGACAGAATCCAAGGCAGGCTCCAGGTTTTGAGCTGTCAGCCCAGAGCCCACCACAGGGCTCGAACCCATGAACTAGGAGATCACGACCTGAGCTGAAGTCAGACATTTAACCAAATGAGCCACACAGGTGCCGCAAATCCATCAGATTTGTAAACCAAGAAGAACAGAAACAATTTCCATAGGAAATAGGATGGACTGCTGTATACATTTCTGATCTTGCCCTAGGCACACTAATTTCCTATTTTTTGCATATGAGACCTGGACCATATGGAAATTCCACAGAACATCACATTGGTCCATTTGTACACATGATATCACGTTAATTAAACCACAAGAGTAGGAAGTGGTGCTTGTGCTCTAGAGAATGGTAGAGAAAACTATAAGGAGCCCACCATATTAGTGAAGTTTTTAGGAGTCCTATGGTCTAGTGCAGGGGTTGGAAAAGTCTATCCTACTACCTGTTTTTGTAAATAATTTTTATTGGAACACAGCCATGCCCATTTGCTTATGTATAGTTTATATATTGAGTAGTTGCAATAGAGACTATTTGATCCACAAAGCCTAAAATATTTGCTCTCTGGCCTGTATAAAAAATGTTTGATGACCTGTAGTCTACGATGTTCCAGGAGATCCCTTCCAAAGGACGCATAACTGCATCTCAAACTTTCTAGCACTAAGAAGAAAACACAATGTCTGATAGTCTTTCCAAGTTTTGGAGACATCATATTCCACTGAGATATTCCAATGGGAATACTGATCCAACCCATTTACTAAATGACCAGAAAGTCTTCCAGCTTTTTGTAGGGCCCAGAGCATTAGAAGTCTCTGCAGCAGGCCCAGGCTGGGTGCAAACATTCCCGTGGCTTAAGTCAGATGAATTAGCAGATTCTACGCTATTCGAAGTGTCCCTGATTGAGGAAGATGTTGTATGGGGTTTACAGAAAGCCACGATAGGAAAATTACAACATCGACTCTTAGGATTCTGAAGCATATTATCTACAGAAGAGAATTATTCATTATTTGCATATTAGCTCCTGGTGTGTTATAGGGTCTTGGTAGAGACAAATGTGTGACTAGGGGACATGAAGGGACTTTGTGGCCAGAGCTGTTCATTATGAGCTGGTTTCTACCAAGCCTACCAAGTAATAAGATCTGGTGAGCCCAGCAGCAATACACTGTAAGATGGAAATGATAGATCTAGAATCAGACAAAAGTAGGGATAGAGAGCTCAAGAAAGATATGCGGGTTATGAGCTTCATGCCATCCACCAGTGTTTCTCCAGCACACTTATGGCCGTAAGAGGAGGGTGGCTTTTATGGCAGTGTTGAAGGGAAATCCTTTCAATGAATAAAGCTTTAGGAAATGCACCAAAAGGTCATCTACTACTTTGTGTGGAAAGAAAAGTGGACTTGGTAAGAATATATATAGACACTCATGGGCAAATGGCTTGATTGATTGGTTAGGCTCCTGGAAAGAGAAAGACTGGCAGATTGGGAAGAAAAGATCTGTGAATGGATCTATATTTATTAGTCATGCATTTTATTAGTCTCTGTATCTTATGACGTTTGACATATTGGTGGGCCTTCCAGACCCAGTGAGAGATTGCCCCTCCCAGGGATAGTCAATTGCTAAGGAAAAGAAAGCTACTTAGAGCATTCCACTCCTATGAGATCCAACCACTTCCTTTATCTAACTCACACACCAAGCCAATATTTCTTCTATCCTAAGTCAACCCAGGGCTAGAAACCAGACAGCTAAAGAAGAGACAGACCCTACGCCCCAAAGCCTGACAGAATTATTCAAACTAGCCAGTCCTAAAAGCCCTACTTTGTCTTTCCCATGGAAACCACAAGAAAAGTTCTGTTCTAGGCTTTTCCCTAACTCTTGCTTTTGCTTCCTGACAAACACTGATGGTGGTGGCCCTGGATGGTGTGGCATGTCCTCTTTTCTCAGGAAATGTAAGTAGTAAATTCTTCCTTCAATGACATTGACCTCTGTTTTGTCACCCAGCCATCTTTATGAATTAAGACCTGGGCACAAGTAACTGTGGGAATGGGCATTAAATGTGAAGATCTTTGTATTACGTAATGTCTAGCAAAGATCACCAGTCATGGAAGACGCACTTAACAATCCAGTAGACAGAATGACTTGGTCAGTTAATGTCAGTTAGCCTCTGCCACTGGCAATCCCAATGCTGGCATAATAAGCTCATGAGGAGAGTAGCCATGACAACAGAGAATGAGGCCTTACATGGGCCCCACAGCATGAGATTCTACTTTCTGTTACTGATCATAACTGTTGCTTACAAACATCCAATTTTCTAGCAGTAAAGACCCAAATCAAGTGAGAACTTGATACGGCACTGAGCCTTGAGAACACTTGGCAATGAACTGAATACATGGGACCCCTTTCATTGTGAAAAGGGTAATGACTCATCCGAACAAGGATTGATACATATTTCGAATCTGCCTTTGTTTTTCCTAAGTACAGACACTCACCTGGCAGCACTATCAGCACTATCCAAGGGCTTATACAGTCCTGCACATTATTCAATAGGTTAAGGGACCACGAGTCCTACTTTAAAATGAAGGCGATATGGCACTCTGTAAATGATTGTATGATCTATCAGTCCTGTCACATCATCAGCTGCTGACCTGATAAGAGTGATAAAACGGCCTTTTAAAGGCACAACTGAGGTGTCAGTTTTGAGATGTTATCATGTGATTGTGGAGTGCCATCTTCCAGCATGTGGTATATCCCCAAAATACGCTTATGTGGTGCTATGTCTCCAAAAGGTGAACACATGCATCTGTTAACCAAAGGGCAAAAATAAGAGAGGGACCACTTACCATCATTCTCCGTGACCCAGTTGGGAAATTTTTGCCTTCTCATCCCCTCAACCCTAGGCTCTGATTGTATATAGGCCCTATTCCTGAAGGGAGAAGAATTCCACCAGGGAACAGACACTGTGAGTGATTTAAACTTAAAGCCATAGGATTGTACATTGCTTAAACTTGACAATTCTCAAGAAAAACAGCTGTTTCCAGCTCACTGCATGGGCAAAAGAGAATCAATCAAACTGAAATCTTAGAACATTTATGTAGGGGAATAGACATTGTTGGACATGACAACGCTGTGAGTATTAACTGAATGGTGGAGGGAGCAGTGACACACGTTAACTCAAATTATTTGATTCTTAGAAAATCACAGAAATCAAATGCTAAAATAAACTTCTAGCTGGATTTGTTTCTTTTACTGGATTTGTTTACATAGGAGGCGATTGCACCAACAGAAGTTAAGAGACTTGTTACAGGGTCTTACAGAAGAGTCAATAACAGATCTGGGATCAGAACCCAGCCAGTGTCCCCTTCATCCTGCAATGTGGATTCATAGCTTCAAAGTTTTCCTTTTTAAGTCTGTGTAAACTAGGCTAATGTTAACTTACTCTGCATTCTGCATGCACACCACACAGAAGGTTGATGAATAACCTACAGACATTAGGGTAGCTAGAAATCACCTTAGCATTAAAAATGCATTACGAAATTTGCTTGAATAGATAATTAAACAGACTAATGTCAACCTAATTGGCTCAAATTAATGAATGTAGATTTACTTAGATTTTTTAAATTTTATTTAAAAATTTTTATTTGTTATTGGCCCGCACATGTCTTCAATAAAATCACAGAGGCGTCAGAGGTCTCCCTTTCATTAGTCTCACAAAACCATTTTGAATGTCATTGAACGTCATTTGAAATTAGGGATGAGATGTATTTAGGATGAGATGTATTTAGAATTCACCAAATGCCTCAAACTAACTTCTCTAGTCTTTGGGGACCAATAAAAAGTTATATGCATTTTGCTCAGCACATTTCCCTTAACTCAGCATAACAATTGTTCATGGAGCTTAAATAATGCAAGGTTTTTTTTTCCTTTTATGTGCCCTTATGAAGATAAAGTATCTAGAACCACTCCAAATCTAAGGACCTAAGAAAGTAATTGTTTTATCTTTGAGCAATATTGGAATGTATCAAATGAACAGTATTTGGTTTGAGCATATGTTTGTTTATTCTGTGACTCTTCTGGGCTTGAAATGGAGTGAGAGCAGAGTAATACAATCATACTGTAATGTACTTCTCCTGTTGTACTAATGACTGCACTATGTACTCTTATTCGATTCTCCATTGATCTTATGAGACTGGTATTATGGAAGGATTGCTATTTTCCCCACAGCATCCATCCTCCTATCTTTGTGTAGCTGAAAACTTGGCTGTCTGAAATAAACACTGCAGTTCCCAATCTCCCTACAGCTAAGTATGGCCAAATGATTGAAGTTCTTGTTACAGAAATATAAGTATTAGTGCTGGATGCAACTTCTCAAAACAGGTACCCTTCTCTCCTTCTTGGCTGGAATACAGTTGTGATAAATGATGCTTAAGCAGCCAGCTTGTCCACATAGGAAGCTATGTATTGAAGATGGTGCAGTCACACACTAGAAGACTGAGACCCAATGACTGCGGGGAGGCTGTCCTCACCCTGATCTGCTTACCTTCAGACCTCATATATACAGAAGGGAAATCTTATCTAAGTCACTGTTATTTAGATTTTCAACTGAAACCAAGCCTGCATGGTATACTTGAGCTGTTCTGTCTTAACAGAGATGTGCTGTAAGTATGAAGTGCACAGTGGCTTTTGAAGATGTATTTTATTTTATTTTTTATTTTTGTTTTTATTTTTTAAAGTTATGCATCCACTTGAAAGGGCATTCCTTTTTTAAATTTTTTTAAATTTATTTGTTTTGAGAGAGAAAGAGAGTGTGGGAGCAGTAGAGAGACAGAGAGAGAGAAAGAATCCCAAGCTGACTCAGCATTGTCCGCGAGGAGCCGGATGTGGGGCTCCAATTCATGAACTTGAGATCAAGAACTGAGCTGAAGCCAAGTCAGATGCTTAATTGACTGAGCCACCCAGGTGCCCAGAAGATGTATTTTAAAAAGACTGTAAAGTATCTCAATAATTTTGGCATTGATTATACATGTAAATGGTAATATTTTGGATATATCAGATGATTTTCCTGCTTCCTTTTACTTTAAAAATGTGACTACTAGAAAACTTGAAGTTATACATGTGGCTCACATCATATATTTATTAGGCAGTGCTGATCTAGTGCTGCTTTGCTCTGTGTCTGTGGCTGCAGTAGAGAACAGGGGAAGGCCCTAAGGCTAAGGGGAGCCATATAACTGCCCAACTTCCCCTTTCAAGTAGATGAGGGGCTGGACGCAAGCTCAGGTCTATAGGAGCAGCCTCAGTGTACAGCACCTGGTGTCACTGGGTTCCGGCACGGAGAGAAAACACCCTCCCAAACACAAATTTATTTGTTTGCCTCCTTATTTATATATTTACTTACTTATGTATATTTTAATTCCAGGGTACTTAACATGTGGTGCCAAACACGAATTCTTAAAGGCAAGGACTTCTTGTTGCTTGAAGAGTTTTCCTACGTGTCCCTCAAAATGTTTGTAATCTCATGAGTTTCGTAGTCTTATTTTGAAGTTGTATATTTCCCAGCATTTAAAAGAGTGTAACCCACTGAAAAAAGAAATGTAGCACAGTTTATGGAGTGAGCCTGCTGTCTTTAATTTAGGAAGACCTCTAACTTGCAACATTGCCGCAAATGTCTCTGGTCCATGATGACAGAGCCGGAGGACCTTGTGGAAGATCTGTCCTTGGTTGCTTTACCTGACTCTTCTGGAAGCTTAAGGGCTCTCAGCTCTGTGATCTGAGATGCTTAAATGATAGCATATTCTATCTTGTGGCATATGTTCCCTTATTCTGTTGTTTGTAGGTCTGGCTTTCCCAGGCCATGGCCTGCCCTACAGCTACCAAGTGTATTCAGTATTATTTACACCTTAACTCGCTGACCCCTTTCCCACCTCGGCTATGGTAAAGGTGGTAGCTCTGCCCAGGCACCTCTTCTGTGGACATCAAGCACAGTCTCCATCTGGAGATTGCCTGTTGTCTCCAGCTTTCCTGACTTCTCCCTAAAGATGATGGGAGACAACGGGGCATCTGGGTGGCTCAGTCTGTTATGCGTCCGACTTCGGCTCAGGTCATGATCTCACAGTTCATGGGTTCGAGCCCCACATCGAGTTCAGAGCCTGAAGCCTATTTCAGATTCATTCTCCCTCTCTCTCTGCCCCTCCACCACTCATGCTCTGACTCTCTCTATCTCAAAAATAAACTGTTTAAAAATTTTTTTAAATATTAAGATAATGGGAGACAGGAACACCTGGACCAACTGAGGTAAAGAGACATCAACCCAGCTCCATACTTGTGGGCAGCCAAAGACTTCTCTTCCTTTTATTCACAGGGTCCTCCATTATTCTGCCCCAGGGCTAGGCTAGATGCAACTCTTTTCTTGAGGTTTGAAAAGATAGAACATGGCCGCCGTCACCAAAGCAACTGAGATGTGATCGTTTTACTCTCTTCCTCTCTAGAACTGCCACGACTGGCGAGCAATGGTACCCAAACTTAAATTGCCTATGGAGCTACAGCATGAAGCTAACGAGCTGCTCATTAGTGTACCATTGCTCTCTCATTCCTTCCTGTGGCTTCTCTTCCTGGTTTAGAAGCAGAATTAACAAGTTTTCTTATAAGAAGCATGTCTGTCCTACAGCAGTCAGCTCTTTGAACATTTAACTTCATCTTCCAAATCGTTATGGAAAACACTTAATGGCTCTGTGCCCAGACCTGACCCCTGCAGATCCCATTTGCCATGACCGTCAAAGGCAGATGGATCACCTCCAGTAAGTACTCTTTGCATTTGGCTTCCAAATATAGGAGTGGTTGGGCAACTGAGGGTCATTAGACTTTTCTAAATTAAATTCCTTCAAAGATCTATTTCTCTAACGCAACACAAGGACAGTATGTGCCCCTGACAGTGTATGCTAAGCCTAGGAAGACAAAATCCATGCTCTCATAGGGTACTTATTGAGGATAGAACTAGGAGACTGGTCTCTGAATATGAAGATTATTCAATATTCATCATCCCTATTAAGTATCAAAAATGATGCTCAAAGCTGCTACACATTCCAATGCAGTGTGCCACCTTAGTTTTTTTTTTTTCAACCAAATCTACTTATAAGCTCTAGTTCCTGAATTAATTTACTCTGAGGGGGCTCTCTGTGTGTTCTTTGCTTTACATCAGGGGTTTAAATTTCGTATACCTTGTAATGACAATGTAAAAGTGTGCAGTTGCTGGCTGCAAGGTGTTAGGGAATTAAAAAGATTGTAATAAATTGTAGTTTTCAGCCTCACCTAGAATGCAAATGTAGTTGTAAGAAACACACATACTGCACTAGCCAAAGGAAAACATGTCAGCTTAGATTTCACTGAAGAGAGACCAGTTTGTGACCTTGCCTTTAAATCAATTCATTATACGTCCTTTGTAGAGTTTGAACCCGAGGCTCAAAGATGAGGTGGGGGGAGGAGAGATGGAGTGGCAATTATTATTATCTTTTTTAATCCTTCATGATGCTGATATTCCGTCTGCCCCTCTGGTTGAGAATAATCAAATTCTACATCAATTTTTACATAAAATATTGGCATCGAGGCACGCTCATTCCCATTTATGCTCATGAAGTGCTTCCCCACATGTATGTCTATTTGCCACTAGCTGCAGACTCAGATCCCATTAATAGAAATCTAGTGTGACTGGAAAGGAATCAGACATTTCGGGTTTTACAGCTGTTTGGAGACAAAGGCTGCCTACCTGCTGAATTTCAAGTACTTCCAGCCTCTCCCTATGGCCTTGTTTTGATAACACTTCCTTTTCCTGAGTTGGGGGTGGGGGAGAAAGCACGCTCAGTTACTGGCAAGGCACTCAGGCCTGCCGGTTGCGGGCCTTTATTCTGGGTATAAGAGAGGCAGACTAATTTCCTAATTTTGCCTGAAAGCTGTCAACAGAGGGCTAAGAAATGACTTGATTCCTTTCAGTTTGCTTTTCAATTAAGATATTTTCATTTTCATTTTCTTTTCTTTCTTTTTTTGGTTTTTCCTGACAAGCATTTGTAGAGCAGTCCAGGTCTAATGCTTAGCTGAATTAGGTTGGGGTTAGGGAACAAGGCGACTGTGACAAAAGCATCCAGAGACTGAATGGAGTGTAAGTCCAAGTTCAAATCTATAGAAAAATACAACTAAAGACATACTTTCAGTGACATTTGCTCCAAGTATTCAATGACCAGCTGACAGTGGTGATAGGATATTGTCCTTTAATATCCCTTCTTCCTTATTGGTAGGATAATGGCAATTTGAGTTTCAGTTGGACCCATGGGCTCTTAGAATATTTCAAGCCTCTCTTCCAACTTAGGTATGGCAGTGTGGCTGAATTTTGGACAGGAAGATAGAAGAGGAAGTAGTATGTACAATTTTTGGGAAGTTCCTTAAAGGGAGAAGGTATGTTCCTTTTCCCTTTTCTTCCTCCTGTTGGTTGGAAGTCAAATGGTGATGGAGGGAGCTGAAGCAGCCATCTTGGGCCATGAAAGGAGTCTAGGAATAAATAGCATGCATGATGGAGCAAAAAGGTAGGAAGAATGTCTGACATCATAGAGGGCCATATCATCCCTGGTCCCCTTGGCTGCACCTATAAATGAAGAGAAGACACAAACTTCTGTCTTGTTTACATTACCTGGCAGGGTGGGGGTGAGAGTGAGGAGGCAGTTTTTTTTTTTTATTACTCACAGCCAAATCCTTTTTAGACTCATATATAGTGTATCAGGTGGATACACGGAAGCAAGCCTGGGACATTGGCATGCTATCCCTTTGAGGCAGACAGGGTTCAAACATCATTACCATTTCACTTGTGGGAAACTCCCACAGGAAGATTAATTCAGTTCTTCATCCCATCTTCTATTAGATCGCATGTTCTTTCCTTCCCACCCAGGTCTCTAGCAGGTGGACCTCTCACCTTTTATCACTACCACTCCTCAAGTTCTGCCTTTTAGTTTTGCATATTTTGTAGACTGTAAGAATGTGGGAATGGAAAATGTCTCTTTTGCAGCCCCTTCTCCCACTTACGCAAACAAAGCACTACTTAAATTTCAGACACTCCATAAATTCCATAACTGAATTAACTTGGAAGGCATTTTTGAACCCCACCCATTATACCACTTCCTGTGTTTTCTTTCACCTTCATCTTCAGACTTTCTGGTCTTCAGAGGAATGATCTTTGCAAGGGACTGAATTATAATACTATCCAAAATGGTGGCCCTTAACTTGAGGAAGGGGAAGACAGAACCTTGGGGAATCCATCAACACTGCAACGTTTTGTATGTGGGATTATGAGCTTTGGTCTGGAGGAAAAGTACATGGCTTTCATCCAAATTTCCAGAAAGTCAAGATCTTCACTGGCCTATGGAAAAAAAAATCTTTGGCTAAAATGACACCTAAAATTGGTTGTTAGATGAGGGTAAGAGAGGGAACAAGACCTACTTGGGACAATGCAGTTCATAAAAAAGGAAAACCCACAAGCAGATCTATATGTTTTATATAGCCAAAGTTGCTTTTTTTTAGGCTTGATTTTCTTTCCATGGTTTTAAGAAATGACCTTAATCCTTAATCCCAACTGAAGAGGCAACCAAACAGAAAAGATCAAACATACACTGGGAATAAACCAAAGCAATGCTTTATTGGGACCACAAAGCACCAGTTCAACAAGGCATTGACACACAGAGATTTGAACAAATGTCTCTTTGAACAGAGATGTAGCAAGCCCACTTTTTCAAGTTCTTAAAAACAAGTACTCAAACCAAGAATCCAACAGAGCATCAGAGCAATTAAAAAAATATTACACCATCATGAAGGAATATATATAAAAATACTCTGTACTAGTAACAAGGCTTTTTGATCTATAACTTGGCAAATTCCTTCAGAAACAAATTCGTATAAATACAAACCATAAAGTGAAAAAATGCTTTCTTCTTCGGAAACAAAGAGCCAATTTGAAAGTAAATCTAGGCAGAACATACCATTATCCCCTGTGAAAGAAGCTGAAGATGGATGGATATCCCCAAGACACAAGAGAGTTTCTCTTTTTCAGAGGTTCTGCTCCTGTAGGGGCCGTGACGCACATTCGTCTCAAACATCGCAGTATCCCAGTGAAACCTTAATAAGGTCAAGTGGAGGACCCTCTATAAAAAAGGGTGTCGGCAATTCCATCCAAATAACACAAGCTTTAAGGAGCAGAGGAATTCAAAGGAGACAGCAATCTCTCTTTCTTTTCTCCCCTTCCCCAAGTGTTCTTGTTTTTAACCTCCCTACATCTGTAACCAAAAGATTGTTCAATTCAATCCTTTTCCAAAGATTTTGGGAAAGCAATCTGTGAAGATCCCTTTGGTGGGGAGGGGTGTCCAATCATGTCAAAGATCACTCAATTTGACAAGCTCCACCAGGAAAACCATTTTGTCTGTAAGTTATCCTTGCTCCTCCTGGCTGAATTCAGGTCAGCTGATGGATTGCCTAGTCTATCCAATAGGATAACGTTTCATTTGACTGAAATTCTTTACATATACACATGTATGTATTCTGTTACAAAGTTTCATCACATGAAACTAAATTATGTCATTATGTATTTTTTGAGGTCTAAGACCCCAACTTAACTGTCCTATGAAGAGTTGTTCTTTAAATGCTTTGTCTGCAGAGGTTTTACATGATACTCATAGATTTTCAGAGCAGGCCCCAATTTTAATTGAAGTCCTGTTAACACGTCATTTCTTGTCATCAATAGCAGGGATTTTCCATCAATTTCCTATAATTGAAGCAGAGGGTAAAACCAACATGTAAGCCCAAAACCAAAGTTCAAAAGAAAAAGACATAGTGATCATCCGCAAGCTAAAAACATTAAATTTAAAATTTATGCCAAATGGAAAAAACGGACTCCTGTATTTTTATGTTCCATCTTCCACTTTTATTTTTGGATTAAAATTCATAGCTGATCTTGTTTTCAAGATCAGATCGCTAAAGTCGCATCTTAAGAAAATGATGGCAGACTTGGCATATACACCTGGTAGGGATCCAAGATACTGTTTCTGAAAGAAATAATGACACTTGCCATTTATAAAATATATTGAAGTTTATGCAGAATTTCTGTGTACTTAATTTCCTAAAACAACTATAAATTAGGATGGGCAGAGGTTATTATAATTTTACAGGGAAACACAGGATTAAGACAGGAAGTTAACCTGCCTAAGATCAAGAAGTCAGGCAAATGTAACAGGATTTGAACTCATCTGTCTATAGCCAATGCTGATGTTCTTTCCATAACTCTCTTCAGTTTCTCTTGACACTTGGAAGTAAATGTGAGGTATAGATACACCAAAAGGACCATAGAGTCCTAGGCTTTCTGAAATCTTGTTAATCAGAACAATGGACAATGGAGAAATGATACTCTCTGTGAACTTCTCTGTCCTTTAAAAGAACCATCCTGCCTCAATCTGAAAAGCAACTTCTTGTGTTGAGGACCCTACCATACTTCCTCTCAGTGGATCCTCAAGATTCTAAATAAGGTAGTGAGGGACAGGGCTCCACCCCTGTTCTCTTGGGGTCCACCTCCCACACCCTCTGGAGCGCCCTGGAGACCACAAAGCTTGGGAGTGAAAAACAAACAGGCTTTCCATGAAAGAAATGAGGATCCCAACTACAGAAAATGGTTTGGAATTTTTGGAAATAAATCACTGAGAAGGATGCTGAATGCCACCTTATTTCTGTTATTTTTTATTGTGAGACAAGTGAGTTGGCTTTTAGGGGGACCCAGACCTGAGAGATGGACCAACTGTCCATGTTCGGTAACCCTTGACATGTCTGTCCCCACCTCCCCCACTGATGGACAGACAAAGGCACATGGTGCCTAACTGCAACTATACAAAACTGTGACTCCTTCCTGCACTGACCCCTACAACTCCAAACTCCCTTGTGTTTTGCCAGACTGTGAAGATGTGCTTTGTACATCTCTGTGTGTGGAGAAATAGCACTGGGCTAGCGGGATGAAGAAATGCTCACTTTGCGACCTGTAAATCCTTTCCTCCTCTGTCTCTCAGTTGGTGATGTGGGGATTTGAGGTTTCTGACAGGATCCCATGAGATACTCTGCTTGCAAACGCTTCCTGAGCTATAAGTTATATAATCACTTGTGATTATTCCGCAACAGACCTGTGGTCCTCATGTAATTTGTCAACCGCCCACCACGAACCAGAGCAGAAGGACAAGAAATTACTTCTAACTGCTCTGTGGTGTTTCTGAACTCTGGAAACCTTTATTTTGCTGATTACTAGAGAAAAAAGATCTCACATTAATTTGTGAAAGACAACTATTCAAAAATATGGCACATAAAGAATTAGTTGACAGGGCAAGAGTGGAAAATTATATAAGGACTTGGGAATTGACCTTCCAACTCTCAAGTATTTTCTTCTCCTTAAGCAGCTAGTAAGCCCAGAGACTGCCCATCAGTAAAACCTGTAAGGATGAGAGTTTGCAGGAAAGCTTTTGACATGCGGAAACCATGGTAGCAATCCTGAAGGCACTATGAGGTCACATGAATCTGAATCATAGGTTCCTTCAAAGCTCATGGTTTATCTTAGATTGAGATGAAGATTGATTCTTGGAACACTGTATAAACCAGCAAAGCCCCTCCTGCTTTCCGTCTTCCCTTTACTGGTATTTGCTCATACTTAACTTCTTACATGTTTTAAAGAGGCCTCAGGAACAGATGACACTGCTTTCATTTCTACACAACAAGAAAACTTCCTTGACTAACTGAAAGTGAATTCTTTTTTATCTTTGCTGGCAAAAAAAAAAAAGTCCTTCTACAACTCAGCATTTCTGTCAAGAGCCAAGTATGTCTGTGAAAAATGCTGAAATTTGGATTTTATTTAAGACAAAATAGAAAATCAAGTTTCAGAGTCCAATTTGATTTTCCTTTTGTTCAGTAGCCACACTGCAGTTCACCTCACACTAGGATCGGTAAAAGAAAGCTCCATCTGGCGATCCTCATTTTAAAAATTTGAAATGAATCTAAGTCACACATACAACAAAATCTTCCTCCTAAACCATGACTATAGCAGCTCAAAGGAACGGCAGTGGAACATAATGGATATGTGAGCTTCCAGGTCAAGCAAAGTGTGGTCAGAACCCTGTCTCCACAACTTATTGTGTGACTCTGGATAAAGGAAGGACTTGACTTCCCTGAGCCCCAGTTTCCTCACTTGTAAAGTGGAAATAAGCCCTTGAAGGATTCTAGAGATTAGAAATAAATCATTCATGTAAGACACCTAGCACAGTGCCTGACATATGGGAGACTTTTCAATGACTACTAAGTGGAAATGCAGAGGCTTTGAGTGAAACAGGATGTGTTCCAATTCCAAATCCATCTACTGCTTCCTTTCTGGAAGTGTGCTCCCTGCCTGAATGCTACCCTTTGCCAGAGGGATGCAGGCATATTCCTGTTCATCTTTGGAAAATCTGGTAAGATTAAAAAAAACTCAAAGACTACATCAAAAATTTGCCTCATAAAAATTGCAAACACAGAAAAGTTCCTTGATTAAGGAAGCAAATCATTTGTTACGTAACTTCTATAAAAGACTGAGATGCAAATGAAATCTGAATTTTGCCAGTCAGCATGGTGTACTAGAATGAGCATGAGATTGGAAACTGGAAGTCAGAGTTTCTGATGCAGACTCCACTAGTAATTTTCCACAAGCAGCCACTCCTCTATACCCCAGTTTGTTTATTAGTATAAATGACGGGGTTGGAATGTGACCAGATCCAGTTAAATAAATAAACATTTTTAAAAATCCCATGATTTTGCATATACATCATGATTAAAGTCAAAACAAAGAGATAATTCACATTTTTGGATCCTGTTTACATTCTTGTGTTAAGAAATAATCATTTGTCAGTTTCAGTGAAGCTTTTTGTACATTGCTTCTGATTTCATGTAAGAGTAACCAAGTACCTGTTGGGTAATAATATTCATGCAAAAAAATGTCTGCATACTTAAGAAGCTCCAGCAAGTACTCATGTGTGGAAGTAAGGTTTAGAGATGATAGGTCTAAGTTTCCAATGAGGGCAAGATCCTAGATCTAAAAATAAATGAGTAGGATCCTTAGATGTTACAGCTCAGTAGATAAGCATGTGTTGTAGAGTAAGACATTATTTTATTGCTTATTAGGTGGGGCCTGGGCAAGTTAATCTCTCTAAGCTTCATTTCCTTATCTATATGATGGAGGGAAAGTAGCCACTGTATGTATTTTACTGCTGAAAGGATTAGTGAGATAACATGCAAAGCAGAATGTCTGATACCTACAAGAGTACTCAATAAATGCTAGCTATTAAAAAAAGTGTATAAAAAAATCTTAACCCATTTACTGTTCACTCTTTCTCTCTGTGAACACTAATCTACACCTAAGTAGCTTTTTCAATTGAGCCTAATTGTGATATGGTCCATTGGAAATGGACAGGAAGAAAGATGAGGTGGGAAAAGAGAGGCTAGGAAGAGAAAAAGAGTGGCCGTCAGGCAAGAGGCAACCGGTTAATAGCAAAAAAGGACAGGGGATAAGTCAAAGAGAAGTCAATGGATTTTATGATGATGAGGCCCTGTAACTTACTCAGAAGGCCGTATTTGTGGTAGTGGTCTCCACTGCCCTAAATATAGTGCAGAGGAAATGAAGGCTCAGTTTAGACCAGAAGACTGGCTGGAAGCCAACCTCTGCTACTTCCTAGTTTCTTGTGTAACATCTGGCCCGTTATTTCTTTGCTCTGTGAAATGAGAGGTTTGGACTAAGCTGGTTTCTGTCCATTCAACTTTAACACACTCTCAGATTCCAACTCTGTCTTTGATAAAGTATCAGACTCATCAGCCTTATAGTAAAGTCTCCCTGTGAAAGAACAAAGCACAGACTCCTTACCAAGGATGTGGAGGAATCTGATGAGATAGGTTTTCTTTTTCCACTTCAGTCTTCCCTCTCACATTTTCTAGAACTTTCTTTTTAACAACTTTCTTGCCTTCCACTATCTGGCTACAAGTGGTGACCAGTCTGAAGTTTCCCATTCCACTGCTTACAAAGGGTACAAATGTTTCAGTGGAAGGGGGACGTGGTCTGGAGCCCAGGGATACAAATGTGGAAAATCCTGTGTCCAATATGGGGATCACATCAAAGAAGGAGGAACAGAATCTTCTGGTCCTACCCACATGACCAGTGGAAAAATAATCTCCTGAGAAGCAGTCTTTGTCTTCAAAGACATTTTGAAAGCCACAGTGTGGCCTCTCAAACCATGGTTCCTCTTTGAAACAGTTTTTGTCACTGAAGTCTCCTTTATTTTCCATTTTGATGTGGTTCCCTCTGGACTTGTCATAGTTGTTGCGTTTCTTGGCATCAGACAAGACCTCATAGGCTTCTGCTACTTGTTTGAATTTCTCCTCGGCTGCCTCCCTGTTTTTTGGATTCTTGTCTGGATGTACCTGAAGAGCTAACTGGTGGTAAGCCTTCTTAATATCAGATGGGGAAGCATTTTGAGGCACTCCCAGTACTTTGTAGTAATTCAGCATGTTTCTCCAGAAGACCTTTCCTTACTAAGACACAGAGTTTGTTTCCAGAAGAATTTCCATATAATTTTGGAAAGGAAGATGGTGAATTATTCAAGTCTACACCAAGACCATTTGAATCTTATCACATGGCTGTTGGGACAAACTCTCCTCTGGGGAAGAAATTCCTCTTTGGTGTCCTCTACTATCCTCCCCCACCCCCCACCCTGACCAGCTCTGATCCTGCAGCTTAATGTGGGGGAGTGACTATGAGCTCAACATAATCACCCAGTGACTCTCAGCTGACGCTGTGCTTGCCTTGCATTCCTACTGGTAGAAAATTTGAGATGGATAATATACATATTAGGAAGACTTTACCTAGTTTAAAAAACCAACACTGAGTAGCTTATCTACAGAAAAAAACCTGTTTATGTGGCTCAGAAAGAAGTCTTTACCTCATTTGTTAAAGTAACAGTCAGAAGCAAAATGGGTCTTGTCCTTAAATCAGACACAAATCCATTTTGGCTCATTGTCAGGGCTCATGCCTTCAGTGATTTAAGTATTTCTGTGGTATTTAATATTTGCTGTTAGCATAAAGTGAGTATAAAGCGCTCTATTAAAAAAATCTTGTACACATTCCTGATGAAAAAGAATGAAACTCACTTCATCAGATGAGGAAACTGGGTTACAGAGATGTCTGCCTAGATTTAAAACCAAACCAAACCAAACCAGACCAAACCAAACCAAACCAAACCAAACCCAGAATAGATATAAGGAACAGAATTAGAAGTGAAGGCTTCCCATCTATGATCAGATAGGCCTCTCCACTTCAGCCATCTTTTAGAGTTACCCTTTTTGAAACTTATCACTAGACTTAAAAACAAAACTCAGCAGCCGCTTCACAACAGGAAATGCTTTTAAAAATGACTTTGAGGCTCAAGTGTAGCAAGGGCTGTCGATTGCTTTTTTTTCCAGGACACACAATGACACACTTCTCAGATTTCCTTGTAATCTGGTGTGACCATGTGACCACATTCTGGCCAATGACAGATGAAACGGTGATGTGTACTTCTTTCAAGGTGCGCCTGGCCCATAAAACCACCTACATGTGTCCCTCCTTGCTCCTTATCTTTATGCCAACTGGATGTCAATGCCGGGATGATGCTCATCTTGCTGAAGATGACAGAGCCTCCATCAACCTCAGTTCTTGAATTATAGTGAAGGCGAACACTCCCAAGACCACCTTGGACTATTTACATGAATAAGAAACAAACTTCTACTTGGGGCACCTGGGTGGCTCAGTTGGTTAAGCCTCTGACTTTGGCTCAGGTCATGATCTTGCAGTTTGTGGGTTCAAGCCCCACATTAGGCTCTAGGCTGACAGCTCAGTGCCTGGAGCCTGCTTCAGATTCTGTTGTCTCCCTCTCTCTGCCCTTCCCCCACTCACATGCATGTGTGTGAGTTCTTTCTCAAAAAACGAATAAACAATAAAAAAATAAAAAAGGAACAAACCTCTACTATAATTTTGACATTATGTGTTTTCATCTACTTGTGACAGCAGTTACTAGAACACATGGTTTCTACTTTACCTTCACTTCTAGAACCTTCTATAATCTTACCAACTAGAAGAGTCCAAAATCCTACAACACTCAAAGTCCAAAATGCTATTCTATCTCTCACTCCTCACTCTCATTATACCCACTTTCACATTTCAAACCCAGTTTCACCCAAACTCCTCCTTTGTATCAGGTCTGCACCCCGCGGTTGGCCCTGGGAATCATTCTTTTAAATGTCCTCTCAAATTGCCCTCTTAGGCTAGTAGCCATCCACTGCGCCCATGCAACAAACACCCCATCCAGGAGCAGAGTAGCAATTCAGCTTCTCTGACTCCTATACCTGGTGCAGCTGGGGAAAAGAATCAAGACGCTGTGAAGATGAAACATAAGACACGTGCAGCGTACCAGTCTCAGCTGGGTCAGTAAAATTCCTCAACAGTTCTGTGTATCCTTAATCAGAGCTCTCTTCCATTCCCCATGGTGGCTGCTCTTAACCGTCACTGCTCTCCTTTAGTTCCTTATTAAACCTCTCCCCATCCTGTCCACTCCAAGCCCAGGAGTTTGCCTCTTATTTAGCAAAAAAAGTAGAGACTGTCGGGAACTCCCATAATATCCCTGGGGACAAGGGGAATCTTGGACAGATCTGCACACATCCTCACCTCTGTCCCCAGAGCACAGGAAGGGTAGAGGAAGAACAGGAATGACAGAAGATGATATCCCTGTCTCGCTTGGGATTAATCCCTTCATATTCTTTTTAAAACATCAAAATAAAATATTTGGATACTTTATCGACCAAACTGAATGAACTGAATCATGTACATTATGGCCAACATTACATTTTATTATGGTTAAATATATATAACAGGAAGTAGGCCATTTTAAATAACTGTTTTTAAGTGTACAGTTTAGTGGCATTAGTGTATTTACAATATGGTAGGATCATCGGCATCATCTCTTTTCCGAACTCCTCCATCACCTCAAACAGAAACTCTATTAAGCAGTAACTCCCCTGCCCCCGGTTCTTGATAACCTCCAGGTTCCTCTGTGTCCCTGTGAATAATTTGCCTGTTTTAGATATTTCATATAAATGGAATCGTACAATATTTAATTGGTTTACTTCACGTAGGAGAGTGGTTTCAAGGCTCATCCATATTGTGGTGTGTGTCCGAACTTTATTCCTTGTTATGGCTGAATAATATTCTGTTGTGTGTATACACCACATCCTCTTTACCCATTCATCTGTTCATAGACACCTGGGTTGTTTCCACCTTTTGGTTATTGTGAACAATACTGCAATGAACACTTGTGTACAAGTTTCTATTTGAGTCCCTCTTATCATTTCTTTGTGAGGAATTGTTGAACCATATGGTAATCCTATGCTAAGCTTTTTGAAGAACCACCAAACTTTTCTATAGAGGCTGCATCATTTTATATTCCCAGCAGTAATATATGAGGGTTCCAATTTCTCCTATCCTTGCCTTTCCATACTCTTTGATCTCATCCTTTTCCTTATCCTCAGGGAGTTTGCTTTATTTAACTGCCCTCAATTTCATTGAATTTTAACCTAATTCTTCGGGCTACTTTCCTGCATGTAAATAAGTGTGAGCGTCTCCTCTCTTAGCAAAAAGCTCTCATGCCTATATGATGCCTCACCTACTGGTTCTCCCTCCACTCGCCTGTCTCCTGCTCACTCCTCAGCTTGGAGGAGAGGGTCCTTCACCTCAATAGTCAGCGATACTCTCCCGCCCCCCCAACTCCACTGAAACTCCACCATCATTTGCAGACTCCACTGGGGCTTCACCTTTTTGAGGAATTTGACCTGGTCAATCATTTCATTTTTCTTGAAACTTCCTTTTTCATTGGTTTGTATACAACCTCTCATTACTGGTTTTCTCCCCACCTCCCTGATTTCTTTCTCTGTTGCTTTTACTAGTTGCCTTTCTCGTCCCAACTATTAAAACCTTGGTGTTCCCCAGAGCACTGACCTTGGCCTTTTTCTCTCCCCCTTCTAAATGCCTCTCTCATTTTCATCCTTCCTGTGATTGTTGATGACCTCATATCTCTGCCTCTAGGTCTTACTCTTCCCCTGAACTGTCTGCTAGATATGTCCACCTGCTACAGGCCTTCAAATTTAATGTGACCCAAACTGTGTTCATTATATCCCTTGTACAACTTACCTCCCACAAACACCCTAATTAATGGCACCACTTTACAACCACTCAATCTGGAAACTTGGCAGTCACCCAATCCCCTCCCTTCTCCCCTGTGGGCAGTGAGCTCAGTCTTGGGTTATGGCAGAGAGAGAGATGGGACAAATCTTCAACCTCCATTGCCAATGATCGACTAAATTCTTCTGGCCATCTTCCCCAGATCTTTGAAGATTTTTGAAGCTGTGGAATTATTACACCAGCATTCCCACCTTCCGTCTCTTTGTCCTCCAAGCCACATTCCACATTGCCACTAGACTGATCTTTCAAAAGCACAAATATCACCCTGGCACTCACTGCCCACTTAATATCTTTCCATGGTTTCCTAATGCCTCTCAGGTGAAGTCTCTCTTCTGCCAGGCAAACCAGACTATCTGTACTCTGGACCTCTGTTTATCTATCAGTCTTATCTCTGGATGTTCCCTGCTCCACACCTCCTAACTCCAAGGAACTTGGAATTATCAAGAGAAATCATGCTTTCTCATGTCCTCATGCCTTTGTATTTGATCTTCCCCTGCCAGGAATCTTCTGTGCTTCCTTCAAATGGTTCCCATACCTATAATCATTTCAGGTGGTTTTGTTAAAGTAAAATAATACTTGTAATAATGAGCATTAATTACTTCAATAGTTTTACATTTATTTTAGTGAGTCTTAGAAAAAGCTACAACAACTTTGAGACAACTGAGCAAATGAATAAGACAAAGCAGCACCATGTATGTACCTGGCTATGTGATAATGTCTTATAACTGATGTCATTTCAAATAAATGACTTAAACAACCATTTGGGATTTTTGTTTTATAGAAAACTATTCCATTTCAATCAAAAATTCAAATGGTTCCTTCCTTATCAGTTTCACTTTCAATTCTCTTGGCTATTTTCTTATCGTTAGTATTATCCATTCACTTTTTAACTATTTCCTAAATATTTATGGGCTGGAAGGACATAGCAGAATCTGAGTTGCCAGTTCCTCTGGTTATTAGGTTATAAAATATTTTAAGCATTTCAGAAGCCTTCAACTGTTAAGAAATACCAGGTGTCAAAGCACCTTAAATATTTTTAGTAGTTGGTATATGAAATTCTGATAAAGTAATAAAAGTGATTTCTAATTTGGGGGAACTTAGCTGGTCTAACTCAGAGCTGAATTTACCATGGAGCTAGTGAAGCTTAACTTTTGCCTTAGTAATTGTGTATTCATATTTTCTAATTTTTCTCCCTAAGGAGGGCTCTAAAGATTGTAAAAGCCTTAGGCCTCCCCAAACCTAGATTTGTCTTGGGTCTAATTAGAAATATCTACCAGAATCACTAAGTTGAAATCCATCTGGTTAAGACTTTGGCCACTATGCTCAGAGTTGCTCTGACTGGCCTCCCTACTTTACTACTCCATTTAGAAGTAGTGTTATTTGGCAATTTGTAGCAGTGAGAATTTGTACTCACATTTGTTAAGTCAGAAAGTTAGCAAATAGCCATCTGAAAAGCAATGCGTTTCAAATGAATGGTTTAAACAACCAGTTGGGCACTTCAGAGTAAAACAGTGCTCTTCTTCATTTGTTTGGGGACAGTGAGGAGATAATGGAGTAAAATTAATTTGTCACCATGAATTGCTTACTACACTGTCATGTATCACAGTGATACATATTCTGTTCTAGAAACAGAATCACTGATGTTACTCACTTCTAACTTTGAGGAATCTGAACAATATGAATTATAGGACACTGACTGAGTGGCAGACTGCTGTTTTCCAGCTTCTTCATATATAACACAAGTATGTGAGTCAGACAGATGGACACATGGAAGTGAAGTGGCTACATGACGAGCGGCAGAACTGTCTGTGACCTACATTAGGGTCCAGTCTGAGTAGTGATGAACTGGACTGCCAGAATTCCTTAAATGTTAGCAACTAAAAGCACTGTCAATAGAAGCAGCTTCATGCCAGAGAATGGTGCTCATTTAGCCTTCAGAGTCTGACAGGGTAAACCTCACCCTAAATTTTCTGTGGGCAAAGTGGAGATGCTTTTGAATGACATTAGTCAGAGGGTTCTCTTAAAAACTAATGCTCTTAGGAAAGTAAAATTCCTTTTACTTTACAAGTACCTTTGACTCTTGAAAACCAGGCAACCTATATCCAAGGGCAAGTGCCATACCATCTAGTCACCAAAATTCAACTGTGTGTATACAACATCTCAAGCAGTTTTGTGTTCTGTGCTGTGCACTGAAAGTGTACTTCATCAAGGCCAGTTCTAAGCTAATACCTGACTATTCAGAAGCAGCTTGAGGAATATTCTGCTTGTTGACATCAACACTCACTTTATAGAAATCTGAGTCCTTTCTAGAAAGGGCAGACTCTTCAGGATCCTGCAGGGATCAATGTCAGTCAGGAGAAAAGAAACTAGGAGCCATGACTCTCACTAACACTCTTCGCCACAGCATGAGAGATCTGTCTGCCAGAAGACACTTGGGAAAACGTTCACCACACCCTGGTGTCCACAGGAAAGAAAGCCCTGACACAGTTGTCATCACTGTGTCCTCCACTAAGGACTCCCACTGCCTCCTGTTCTTACACGTCAGGGAACCCTCTGGAGCACGATGTTAATGGGACCAGTGAACCAAGGAAGAGTGATATCACTGGGCTTAAAGAGGACTGGTCAGAACAGTAAACACAGCCCGAAACATACATTCTGTTGACACTGCGTCGTGGTAGGTGGGGCAAGGGGCTAGGCAGGGGCTTAGACCTTCCCTCCTGACAGTTCTTTTGGCTTATAGTTGTGGCTTACACAGAAAGGTCAAAAGAATTTTACAGAAGAAAACTTGGTAGAGATGATTGTACCAGAAGGAAATGTAATGGAAACCACTGCCATGTGGCAGGGCAATGTGTCTGCATAGAGAAAAAGCAGTCATGCAAAAATCACAAGCTCAACCAGATGCTTCATACCACAGGAGCACGGGACACCATTTCTGCCCTTGGGACAAACCTCACTCAATGGACTGACATGTTCCAAAGAGGCATGCTATTAGAAAGCCACAGGTGTCTGGTTGCTATAGCAACAGAATATCCAGTATGGTACTGTGAGACCTTTCCACCAACATGGATATTCCAAAAATCAACCCAGCTGAAGGTGGACAAATCTGGCATCAATGTCACTATCTTGGTCAGCTCTAAGTTCTGATCACAGTTCTGAAGGCTGGGAGTCCTCATAGTGCCAGCCTGGGCAGGTTCTTGGGGAGGCCCTCTTCCTGGCTGGCAGTTGGTATCCTCTTGCTGTATCCTCGTATGGCAGAGAGAGATGAGTAAGCTCTCTGGTCTCTTCTTTGCAGGGCACTAATCTCATCACGAGGGCCCTACACTCATGACCTCTTCTAAATCTGATTATCTCCCAAAGCCTTCTTAATCCCATCACATGAGTTTGAGGAGGGGCACAAACATTCAGTCCATCATAACAGTCAGACATGGAACTAAGCTCCCCACATCATTGGCGACTGTACTATCCTTTCCAGACTTGCCCTTTTCCAAAGTGGTTTAGCGGGTGCTCTCCAGTCCTGTCCTGCTACTGTCCAATGGCAGGGCAAAGCTTTCCCTGAGGAGATTTCTGTGGCCCTTCTTATTAGCTGCTGAGACCTTGAAGATGAACCTGGAAGGGTCATGGTGGGGTGGGGGTGGTCTCAGTCTTCCCATCTAGGATGAACTTGGGGAGTGACTGCTGACTCTTTGAGGTTCACTGCCAGGAAGATCCTTGGAGGTGAAACAATAATCCTTTTTTTAAAAATATTTTAATGCTTATTTATTTTTGAGACAGAGACAGAGTACAAGCAGGGGAGGGGTAGAGAGAGAGGGAGACACAGAATACGAAGCAGGCTCCAGGCTCTGAGCTGTCAGCACAGAGCCTGACATGGGGCTCGAACCCACAAACTGTGAGATCATGATCTGAGCTGAAGTCGGATGCTCAACTGACTGAGCTACTCAGGTGCCTCACCATGAATTCTTCTAAGGCGTGTGATGGAAGAGGCAGGCTAACATAGTAAGGGATCCCAATCCTCGGTCCTCATGGAAGTCACAGTAGCTACTTTTCTTATCAGCAGGGCCTGACCAGTGCTTCCCTCTCTTCCCTCCTTCTACCTCCTTTAGTGAGAAGAGGGAAGGCGATGAGAATTACACAGCAGGAGGAAGACTGGGATCATTACAGAGAATAATTCAAGGCACACTCTTTTCAACCACCCTTCCATGAGAATGAAGGAACTCAAGCTTCTAGACCATTTCTCAGGCTCCTGAGTAGGGCTCAGCACAGAAGCAAGATGCTGCCTTCTCCCCGCTTGAAGGACTTCTGAATTAAATGCTTTGGGAGAATGTGTTCCCTTTTGCCTCCAGTGTTGCTGGTGCCAGAGTGATGTCATCCTTGATAGAAAGTACCTGCTCCTGGGCCATGCTCAGGGCTGGCCAGCTCCATTCTGAGGTCCTGAACAGAATCTGGAAGGCCCAAAGGACACTCCTCTGTCCCTCAGTCTGGGACATCTGCCTCAGAGGAGTCTGAGTAAAAGCACCATCTGAAAAAGACTTGTGGGCAGCTGGGAATTTGGCCAAGAGACCTTTTAGCTAAGTCCTTTTTTTGGTTAACCTTTCACAATATTGTTTAAATTTAATTTTAGAAGAGAGTCATTCAATGTAATGATACAAATGGATATTACTCCATTAAAACCTAAAATAAAATATCTTCCAACTGATCAGCCTTCACTTTTCAACCTGAGCTATTCTCCCTACAATTTTATTATGAAATTTTTCAAACATAAAGTTGAAGAACTTATATAGTGAACACCTTTATGACTACCACCTAGATTCTACAATTAACATTTTCTATACTTGCTTTATCACGTTTGTCCATCTACTCATTCCTCTATCCAACTGTCAATACATATTTGATGCATTTCAAAGTAAGTTGCATAAATCAGTATATTCCTCTAAATATTTCAGCTTGCATCCTCCAAATTGTTTATTGTTTTTTATAGTTCTTTTCCTTTTGAGGTAAAAGGTAGAAGCTATGTAACACACACATGTGAAACATCACAAACCTGTGCACATACGGATGCATATATGTATAACCCAAACCCTCATCAAGATACGCATGCTGTCATCACCCAGAAAGTCCCTTCATGCTTCTTTCTGGTCATTCTCCACTCCCACCTATCCAGACACAACCACTATTTTAATTCTTGCTATTAATGATGCATTTTCCTGTTCTCAATCTTTATCTAAACGAAATTGTGATGGTCTGAATGCTTGTGTCTCCCTCAAACCATACGTTGAAACCTAATCTCCAGGGGATAGTAGAGGTAATTGGTAATAGTGTTAGGAGGTAGGGCCCTTGAGAGGTGATTATAAGGATTAGTGTCCTCACAAAAGGAGCCCCAGAGAGCTCTCTCAAACCTTCTTCCATCAAGGACACAGCTAAACGACAGCCCCCTAGGAGAGGACCCTCATTAGACACCCAGTCTGCAGTTTCCTTAATCTTGGAAATCTCCAACTTCTAGAACCATGGGAAATAAATGTTTGCTGTTTATAAGCCACCAGTTTATAGTATTTTTGTTCCAGCAGCCCAAACGGACTAGGATAGGCACTCTTCAGTATGGACTCCTGTGTGAGGGTTCTCTTACTCAGTGTGATACTTTGAGACCCACCCAAACTGCTTTACATTATTAGCAGTTCCTTTGTGTTACTTAGTGGTATTCCATTGTGTGACTATACTATGTTCTCTCACTGATGCACAGTTAGGCTTCTGGTTTGGGACTATTATAAATAAAACTATTAAGAACAATTTTGTACAAATCTTTTATGCACATATGCTATCATTTCCCTTGCATAAATTCTCAGGAATGAAACTGCTGGATCATGGGGTAGATGTCTGAGTATTTTATACCCCCACCAACAATGTAGGAGAATGTGTTTGTTCTACATCCTCATGAACATTTAAATTTATCGATCTTTCTAATTGTAGCTATTCTGGTCAGTGTGAAGTGATTTAAGCAGCTATTTTGGCAACTTTTCCAAATTAACAGCAACAACAAATACACATGCACACACGCACACACGCGCACACACACACATATATATATACGTATGTAGAGAGAGAGGAAGGGAGTGAGGAGAGAGAGAAAGAGACAGAGACTGAGACAGAGAAAGGGAGAGACAGAGAGATCAGGTTTGAAAAAATACTGAAGGAGATTTAGGGATTGACATAGTAATATATAAGGAATGTTTCCCTGTCCAAACCCAGTGGAGAGAATAAAAGAAGGCTAAACAGATATGGAAAAAGCAGCCAGACACATTCTTCAATTTGTAATTCTATCAATTATATTACAATACTGGAAAAGTAAATTTAATGCTTAGAAAACTGCAGCCTTCACTGATCGGGAGATAGGCTCTCTGCTTCCCTACAGGGCTGGTCTGGTGTGGACCACAACATGTCCTCTCAATTTGCTTCCTTATGGTCAAGGCCCTTTTAGCATCATCCCTAGAGAGCTAGCACAGCCCTAAAAATGGAGTCCAAAATCATGTAGACAGTGAAGAGGGGCGCTACTTTCCAATACCAACCCTGGACCTGAGAGAAAAGAATGAACAATCTGGGGGCATAAACACTGTGCAGGACCTACCCCAAGCACTGTGCCTACACAATCCTTTAATCTTCACAGCCCCACCCAATTGAGTGAGGCATTGATAGCCTCTCTTGTGGATGTGAAAGCAAGAGTCAGAGAGAGATAGTAACTTGCCCAGGGTCACACAGAGTTTAACTCTACATCTTTAGTCTTTCTACTCTACCGTGCTAAGAACCCAGAAAGCAAATTGGAGGGGCCTTGTGAGCTCAGTTGGTGCTGAGGCCAGTACTACACGGTGCTGCATGTCTCTAAATAGATCTGCCCCCCTTTTTCTTTCTTTCCTCTTTCTGCTTTCCAGTGTGTCTGTGTTGAAGGGAGGGCTGTCCCATCTTTCAGAAAATGCAGATGTAAAAGAGCTTTTAGTCCTCCTTCCTGAGCTGTGACTGTGTCCTAGGGCTTGGGGCTTCCTCTTGCTGGGAGAAATCACTAGCTTGGCACTTCCCTTCTCCCTTTCCCCACCATCCTCAGTGTCTTAGGGTCTGGTATGATCAGCGTGTGATGTGGAGGACATGTACAGACTCACAGATCCTCACTGCTCCGTGGTCCTCTTCCTCCTCATTCCCTCTACCCACCGTGGGAAAGAGGTAACTGTGTTCACCATACGTCTCTCTAGACCAACTTACCTGCTCTTGAAAAGCACTGGCCTGCTCCTCAAATCCCGCTGTTCGGAAATAGTCGACGACATCCATCACAGCCCAGTCTGCAGGGTCCGGTGGCCTCCCATTCTCCAGGGAACTGCGAAACACAAACCCAGACACTTGTCACGGGGCAGCACGCAAGAGTGTGTGGTCAGGCTCACTTACTCTGACTCCCAGGGGCAGGCCCCGGCCAGCTGGCTAGAACCATGGCCCTCTTCCCTCAGAGGCCCAGATCCCAGTTTACCTCTCTCAGGACCATACTCATTTTTTGGGTTTCTTGGGTTCAGGAGATCACTACTCTTGCTGGCTCAGCCATTGTTTAGACCCTTCATGTTAAGTACTTCCTTGTGAATTGGTTTTCAATCCAGAGATATTAAGAGTGGTTCCATGACTTCTGGCAACTCACAGGATTATATTTATACTCCTGGATTACAAACACCAGGCCTGTACAATATGGCCCCACATACCTGTCTTCCCATCTCCACCCCCATCCCCACACGTCCTCTCTGCAGCTATGAAACTGCAGGGCTAAAGCCATTCTCCAATATGTTATGCCCTTTCACAGCTCTGGGCTTTGCACATGCTGTTCCAGCCACTTGCAATGCCCCCTCATTTGTCTCTAGTTGGCAAAATCAACACATTCCTACCTAGTTCCACCTGGTTCCCATGCTACCGCCTCTGTGAGGCATTTTCTGGCTCCCCCAAGAAACTGTTTTAGTTATAACCTCCTATGCATTTGAGAAATCCATTCAAACTCCACTTGTAGCACTTTCTACACTGGATTATACTCCCGACTTACTGGACAGTCTCTCCCATCAGAGTGGGAGATGTGGGCTAGGAATATTCATCTTGGCCTGAATCATTTTACTATTCCTAGTGTCAAGCATGTGTTAGGAACACAGCCAATGTTCGAATGACTAGACAACGATCAAGGATCTGAGCGGGTCTATGGGTAACTTGCCTCGGTGGATTTAGAAAGGAGGGATAGGAAAAGTAGAATGGCAAGGACCGATCACTACTGTAACTCTGCCTCATTTCTGTTTCAGGAGTTTTTGTCTGGATTTCGGTACATCTCATCCAAAGTGATTCTTCATCTAATCACATTGTTCCCCTGCCTCAAATCCATCAAAAGCTTTCCATTGCCTTTGAGTTAATTTCAAATAGCTTAACTTGGCTTGGGAGATCCTTCAGGAGAAAGCTCCTGCCAGCTCTCCAACTAGGAATATACTAATGAGCAGACAGACATGGTCCTTCCTCACGTGGACTTAGGGTCCTGTGCGGGTAGACACTGATCAGTAATTATACAACTAAATGCAGAGCTGGCTGCATGTTGTGGTAAGTGCTATGGAGGACAGGTACACCATACTAGGGCAGTTTAAAGGGCAAGAAGATGCTTTCCTGTGGAAGTGTCTTTTGAGGTAAGGTCTAGAGAGCAGCCAGAAGTTAACTGTATGAAGTCAGGTAAAGATTACTTCACGTTCTTTGACAGGAATATATACAGTCAAGGGAGCCATGCAGATCTTTGCAGGCCATGTTAAGGATTCTGGATTTTCATCTATGAGCAACGGGACTTGCTAAATGGTCTGATGTAAAGGGGGTGACCAGATCAGATTTGCATTTTGAAAAAGAGAATTAGAGAGGAGCTGGAAGGGAAGGAGGGGTGCCAGTAAGACGTGGTCTACTGCAGTCATTCCAAGCAAAGAGATCGTGGTGATCCAGACTAGAGTGGTGGCTATGGACAAGGAGAAGAAGTGCGTGGATTTGAAAGATTTTTAACCAGGAAAATCAGCATGACTTAGTGGTGGACTAGACATGGGGAATTAAGGAGATGGAAGTGTCACGGAACCGGATGGATGGTGGTAACTTCACTTAGATGGCAGCCAGGTTTAGCTGGACACACTGGATTTTGAGTACCATCTATCTCCAAGCAGAGACTGAATGTGGGACATGTGTCTGGTGGTCAAAGTGGCAGAGTGGGTGAGAGGTACACATTTGGGAGACAGAGGCCTTTAAAGAGTAATTGAAATCTTAGGAGAGGTTGAGAAGAAAACTGGGCCTAGAACTAACAACATGTTAGTTTAGGATTTGTGTTCCTTTTAATGGAAATGAAATTGCCCAGACTTTGGGGACTCCTGAAAACCTTCAAATGTCCATAAGTCAAGGGTCTACATCTGCCTAATCCCCAGCATGATGGTTTGCACATAGTAGGAACTTAAAGTATTTGATTAAAAAACCAAAATTCAGGGTGCCTGGGTGGCTCAGTCGGTTAAGGCTCCGACTTCGGCTCAGGTCAGATCTCATGTTCGTGGGTTCGAGCCCCGGGTCAGGCTCTGTGCTGACAGCTAGCTCAGAGCCTGGAGCCTGCTTCCGGTTCTGTGTCCTTCTCTCTCTGCCCCTCCCCGTCTCATGCTCTGTCTCTCTCTGTATCAAAAATAAATAAAACATTAAAAAAAAATCTTAAAAAAACACACACACCAAAATTCTGTCTTAAGAAAAGAGAGCCCTTAACCAATGGCACACATGATCAATAATTTTCTCAACACAACACTTGATTTAAAAACATTTACAGACAATGCTTACTAGTTAGTAGTGTTTTCCCTCTTGGGTTTAGGGATTGTGAATCTATCCACACTGCATACCCCTGTACACATGCACTCATATACACGCATGCTCACACACACACACACACACACACACACACACCTTCCTACCATTTAAAAGGCAATATACACAGAGAAAAAGCTACTTTCAACCTAACCTTGGCAAACTTTTACTATGTATTTTAAAGTAAAGCTAAATGGGTTTTAAAAACATTATCCATATGCTGGGATTTTCCAACATCCCATTAATATACGCAACCATGAGCCGACAGTGGGCACTCCCTTAAAGAAACCATTTTCCTTCCCTCTCTTGTTTAACGTAAGTTTGAAGTTTGAAGAATGTTTAGAAAGGAATTCATTGTTCCAACAGATCTTTTAAGTTTTCTAATCAGCTCACTTCCAGCAGCGAGCAGAGAGTCTCATCGGATATACTTTTAAGTGCCCCAGAAAACATCTGAATTCATTCTCCCCGTGGCTGACTTCAATTAACTGCCTTTCCTCATAAAGAATAGTTATCCAATGGTAATAACAAAGTATGCTACGTTGTCATTTTAGAATGGGAGGCTTCCCTGATTCTTATTCTCCTGGGATATGACATCATCACTTCCATAAACGTGAAATGTTCCTGAGTATTAGCAGCGCAGCAGAGAACAAAGACTTTACAACACTGCGGGCAATGGACCATGAAGACAAGGAGCCAGGGAGAACCGGTGCTCTCTCATATTTAGGGTAAGAGGATCCACACAGAAGAAACAAGCAGCATGAAACCAATCAGTGCATTTAGTGACTGATCTACTCTAAGTTTAGGGCTGACAGCAAAAAGCCCCCAAATAACTAGGAAGAAAAAATCAGTGTTAGACTACTCACATCCCAAGAGGAGAAACCTGTCTATCTTCATCTCTTCAGCTCCCCTGCACCTGGCACAGGTCTGCGGTGCATAGTCGGTGCATAGCAAAGCTCTGTTACGTTCATTAGTGGACTAAGAACCAGAGAGTACATAGAGTCTATAATACATTTTTTATACATTTCCTACTATCAGCTTCCCAGCTTCTTATAAATTGGCTACTATAGCCTGTTTTTAGGAAACTAAGGCTTAGAAAGGTTAAGAAACTCACCCCAAATCACAGAGTGAATAAACCAGGATCGGATTCCATATATATTTCTTCCAAGCTGGTGCTTTTCTACTCTACTTAACTCACTGATATAATAAATATTTACTAAAAACCTACTGACTTCTCAGTCTAGATGCAGGGCTACAAGGATAAAAATACATAATTCCTGCCCTCACCAGCTAGCAATCTGGTGAGGGAAGCAGACATGTAAACAGCTAACTCCAAATAATACTAGAATTGAGAGGTGGAGCGCCTGGGTGGCTCAGTCAGTTAAACACCTGACTCTTGATTTTGGCTCAGGTCATGTCATGATTTGTGAGACAGAGCCTGGAATCTGGCTCTGCACTAACAGCATGAAGCCGGCTTGAAATTCTCTCTCTCCCTTTCTGCCCCTCCCCTACTCTCCTGCTCTCTCTCAAAATAAAATAAACTTAAAAAAAAAGAGAGAGAGAGAGAGAAGTAAACAAGTGCTATTGAGGACGCACGTGCTGGAGGGCCGAGAAGGTTCCGCCTGACTAGGGCACCTTAAGATTTTCAATGCAAGTTTGAAAGGCACCTATTATTCCGGCACAGCCTAAGTTAGGCCTTGGGAGGGGATGGCTTGCAAAGGCAGGCACATACAGGCATCCCTTGTCACTTCAGGACTGTTTATGGTAGAGTATGATGGGTAGTTTTGCTGGGCCCTTCCAGTGCTTTTGGCAACAGTTTTAAGGAGAAAATTGGAGATGATCAAGGGCAACATGAAAGTAGGAGTTGAGGGATCCAGAGTGCCAAGGCCAAATGAAATTATGACTACATTTCAGAGGATGGATTTAAGTGTCACCTTTCCCCACTGGGAAAGCCATACGTCTCCTAAAGGACGGCTCTTGGTGGCCAAACTGAGCCACTTTGTTCCCTTTTATTTATTTATTTATTTTTTTTATTAAAACAATTTTTAAATAGTTTATTGTCAAATTGGTTTCCATACAACACCCAGCGCTCTTCCCCACAAGTGCCCTCCTCCATCACTACCACCTCTTTTCCCCCCTTCTCCTTCCCCTTCAAACCTCAGTTCATTTTCAGTATTCAATAGTCTCTCAAGTTTTGCGTCCCTCTCTCCCCAACTCTCTTTCCCTCTTCCCCTCCCCTGGTCTTCCATTAGGTTTCTCCTGTTTTCCTGTTAGACCTATGAGTGCAAACATATGGTTTCTGTTCTTCTCTACCTGACTCATTTCGCTTAGCATGACACCCTCAAGGTCCATCCACGTTCCTACAAATGGCCATATGTCATTCTTTCTCATTGCCATGTAGGACTCCATTGTGTATATATACCACGTCTTCTTGACCCACTCATCAGATGATGGACATTTAGGCTTTTTCCATGATTTGACTATTGTTGACAGTGCTGCTATGAACATTGGGGTCCATGTGCCCCTATGCATCAGCATTTCTGTATCCCTTTTAAATGGACCATTCTCTCTAAATCTTTTCTTATAACCTGTGCATGTCCAATTCCAGGAGGATTTAAATGGCGCTGGTGGTCCCCGATGGTGGTCCCCATTGTGGCTGCTAATTTTGCACTGATGAAATGAGATGGCAAATATAAAAGTTCCATTATCCATTTGATATTTATTATTCACTATAATCGTAGCAAAATGTTTCTTAAAATATAACACATATAGATGACAAATTCATGAATATTTTTCTAGGCATGGGATCTTTAAAAAATATATATGTATGTTAACTTATTACAAAAAATTAGCAAGAAATGAAGGGTAGAATTTGTCTACAATCCCATCACTTAATCAAATCAATGTTTCCACTTAACCCAGTCACTCTTTAGTCCCTGTGCATATGAGTTAAGTACATCATATGTATATTGATAAAAATTATAATATGCATGGATAATTCACACTGGGAAGCAATTATACCCAAATTAAACAGTCACCTCACTTTTAAAGAGACCTAGAGATACAATCATTGGGACAGAAATGCAATAAATAACAAATTTGGCAGATCCATGCAGATGGAGACCTTATTATGAATGTTTTTCACATTGGCACATTATAATTTTAAGTGCTGGCACCATAAGTCTCCATTTCCCCTTTACACACTAGTGAAGGCAGGTGGAAAATAGTTGAATCCCTTTCTTGTACTCTAGCACGTGTGTATTTTATAGAATTCATGATATTCTCGATTCTGAGGGTAGGTCAAACCAAAAGGAAACTGTGCATAAATAGAATCCATGTGAGATTTCAAAACCCCATTATACTCATTAATTGCATTTCTGCTTTAAAGTTCAGAGCAAAAGCTATTTTAGACACTAGTTAATGTAATCTAGTAATATATTTATCACATTACTCCTTTTATAAAGCTAATTCTCAATGTTACTTAGGTTTCCATTCAGCAATGCATTCTAACTTCATAGTGCCTTCATCTTTATAACTTATTTTCAAAATGAAATTAAACTACTCTTTGCCCATATCTCAGAACAGCCTTTGGCTAAAAGCAATATAATTCTGATTGTAATAAATTAATATTGATTTTTTTTTTTGCCTATCTCACATATCTCACAACAAAGCAATGAAATCAGCTTTAAGTTTTATCTCTACTCCTTCTTCCCTTTCCCTTCAACCAAACTAGCAGGGATCTGGTGAGAAGGAAGGCCTAAAAAGAGAAAGGATGATTCAAAGGTTCTTGACAGGCCATTTTTCAATTTTTTTTGTACTCTGATAAGTCAGAGTTGACTGCACTTAGCTGCAGCATATTCGAGCAATGAAAGCACTGAAAAAGCAAAGAATTCTTCAAGCCTTCTGTATATTTCAAATTCTTTAGTTTGGCTTTCAGAAATTTGATTCAAACATAACTTTCCAGGCTTATTTTCCATTCTAAGTTTGTACTGAAATCCAACTGGGCAACATCCTGGATTTTCCCATATCCACAGCTTGGTTATGCCGTTCAAAGCTCTGTTGGTTCAGCTGCCAAAGATTAGAACCCGACTCACATTTTAAAGGTACTGGGTAAAAGTTCTATTCCTAATATCCCCAGGCTCTCTTTCTAATCATTAATTAATTTTAGCCTGCCTACTCTAAGCCAGGCACTTGATGAGCCTTGGGAACTCATTGTCTAGCGAAGGGGAAAACCTCAAGTCAGCCAACTGATGAAAAGGGTTATGTGTGTCCCCAGCCTTATTCCAAAAAGTGATTAAGGAACAGGAGGAATCGATAGATGGAGGAAGGAGGCCAGAGATGTAAAAGTCACCATGTCAAGGTGGGTCAGGCTGTGCTGGGGTGGGGAGAGGCTGGAGGCCCTGAATCAGAAGCAACACAGGAGCAGGCCCGAGAGACAGACAGGGCATCTTCCTGTATTTCTTTCCTCTGTACCAGATCTCTTCCTTCAGGCCGATGGCTCTCCTCTGAAACCACAGAGCATCTGTCTTTGACATACCTGTGCTGGGAATTCTCCCGAACACCCCACCCCATCTTTCTGAAAACAAGGCATTCTATCACTGCCTCTTTCCCTACCTGTTCTCAACTTATTTGTACGAATAAAGACCTCTGAACAAGTGTAAATAAGGACACTCCTCTCAAGAGGACACAATGAATTAATTTTTTATTCACTATCAGATACAATTCATGCCAAAATTCCTGCAAAACACAAACACACTTGTTTCATATCTCATTCAACACTTAAAGACAACTGTGCAAGCACCACCCGACAAGCCTTCCGTCCCGGCTCTGAGCCACCGCCCAGTGGTCACTATTCCAAAGGACTTAGCTATGGCTTTATTGTTAGACAAACTTGACTTTCCTTCTGTAGGGGTATCAGTAGCATGCCAGAAACTAGGTAGAAAACAGACACACTTCAGGGCCGCTATGTATAAAAGATATATAATGCATGTGTATGAATTTTGCTGGATTTGACTGAAATCCTGTTTGTTTTCATGCTTAAATGATGATATGCTTGCCTGACTCTCTGGTTTTATGTATTTTACTCTTTTGAAATGTACACTTCTTTAAGGTAGTCATTTGCAATGGACATAATAAAAATCAAAACAATAAACAGACTTGATTCTCAACTCAGGTTATCATTTAATTTAAGGAAATAATCAAGTAGTTATCATAAAACCATATGATAAAACTGAATTGTGTGCCCCCCACCAATTCACATGTTGAAGCCCTAACCCTCAATGTGATTGCCTTGCGATATAGGGCTTTTAGCAGATAGGACAACTAAGGCTAAACAGGGTCATAAGGGTGAGATCCTAATCTAATAGGATTAGCAGCCTGATGAGCCAGTATGCATACACTGCGGAGAGTCCACATAAACACTTAGTGAGAAGGTGACCATCTACAAGCCAGAAAGAGGTCTTATCAGGAACTGAATCCACTGGTACCTGGATCTTGGACTTCCCAGCCTCCAGAAGTCTATGCTTCAAAATGAAACCACAGGCTGACCACAAAGGCGGGGATATGGTGAGATATGTGTACAAGAAAGGCACAGCATTAACAAGAAATGGCTACTTTTCAAAGTCCTTGCTAAACTTGGCTACTGTGAATTTTCTATTGCAGCAGCTTCCCCACTGGGGGGCGAGGAACATGGTGATGGGAAATAAACCACTTCCTGTTGAAAAGCTGCTAACTTATTATAAGCATCTATTTATTGTGTGAGAACGTTTGTTCCTCCTCTATCCTAGAAGAAAAGGAAAGAAGGGAAAAAAGACCCACTGTTGAAAAAGGGAGTAAGACTAAGTGAATGACAAAAAAAAATTTATACTGAATACTTGTGATTTGTATAGATAGGTCCATGCATGTAAAATAGCTAGAATTCTTTTTTTTTAGAATTTAGTAAAAATTCTAACATGGATCCAACATGTTCAAATACAGATTAATGATAAGAGTGTCATGTATCAAGATTTATGATTAATCTGAAATCTGTGCATCTACAACCCACAAAACAAGAATACTATAATCCCACTTGTTCAAGCTTACTTTATGTATCCTTTAAATATATGTGCACATCCCCATATTCTTGAATACATGTGAATATATGTGTATATTCTTGTATGACTACGTCTATACATATGGAATCAGAAAAGTATTTGTATGCAAACTGTCTAGGATATAGTCCAAACTATTAAGATAGTTCCCTCTTAGTTATTTAATTATTTTTAAACTTAATAAACACCCATGAACCCATCAGGCAAAATAAAAGTTAAGATCTTGACAATAACTACATCTATGCCCCTTCACTCCCCTGACCTGAGGTAATCATCATCCTCAATCTCATATTCAGGTAACCCTCCTCTTAGAACAGATGTGCAAGAGCTTCACCTGGCTATCTACCTGGGCAATATGGTAGCCATCTGACCAAAGAACTGAATTATTAATTGTATTTAATTTTAGTTAGTTTAAATTTAAATGTAAAAACTTGAACAGGTGCAAAATATGTTTCTGTTAAACACCACTTCATTGTTTTGGTGTGACATCATATCACTTTAACTGCTGCATCACCTAGCACCTTCAACTTTGATGAATTTCAACTATTAGATGCATGTGTCCTCTCGTATTATCCACAAACACATGGCCAATCTAGTTGGTATCAACTGAGTGATTCAGTTCAAATGATTTTTTCCTACACATCCATGTAACACTGTACTGTATTTGAGGCAGATAGCTCAAATTATAAGAATCTCTTTGTGTGTTATATTTGGTAATGAAGTTGATGCTAACTACTTTATAATATAATTATATATTAATTATAATAAATATTTCTTAATTATAATAAATATTTTTTAGTTAAAAATAGGTAAGGATATGGGACGCCTGGGTAGCTCAGTCGGTTGAGCATCTGACTTTGGCTCAGGTCATGATCTCACGGTTCATGAGTTCCAGCCCCGCATTGGGCTCTGTGCTGACAGCTCAGAGCCTGGAGCCTGCTTCAGATTCTGTGTCTCCCTCTTTCTCTGTTCCTCCCCTGCTCACACTCTGTCTCTCTCTTTCAAAAATAAATAAACATTTTTTAAAAATTTAAAACAATAGGTATGGATAGATTTTAAGGTTTAAAAGAATAGCATACAGGATGCCTAGGTGGCTCAGTCAGTTGAGTGTCCGACTTCGGCTCAGGTCATGATCTCGCTCATGTGTTCGAGCCCCACATCAGGTTCTGTGCTGACAGCTCAGGGCTTGGACCGTGCTTCAGATTTTGTGGCTCCCTCTCTCTCTGTCCCTCCCCTGCTCACTCTGTCTCTTAAGGATAAACATTAAAAATGTTTTTAAATAAAAAAAATAAATAAAAGGGTAGCATACTACTGATGTAGAATCAAGAGGAGATGTACAAACTAGCATTAGAAAAATAGAGGCTGGCTAAAAGCATATTGTAAATTTCACGATGAACAGCAATTGCAATTTGCTGAAACAGAGCAAAAGGAAAAAAGCAGTTTGTTGTGTATAAAAAAATGACACAGATAATGGACAGTATTAAGAGACATTTTCAGCAAATATATAGATTTGATAACTTTCTTCTCAACAGTCAAAAAAGAATTAATAACATTAGCCACTTGAATTCAAAATTCAATGTCCAATAAAATGCTTTGAAGTGACTTTAAACAGAATCTGAGGATACAAATTTGTGTATCTATATATGCATTGGATTCTTGCACAAAAAAGAAAACAATTTTTCCACAGACATCTGGTTATATTCAGTTTTGTTAGAATACTATAAGGAAAGACTAAAAAGGTATTTCACAAAAAGTGAAAGATTTTTCAGTCAAGCCATCCAACAATTGTCTGAAGAAGACAAAATCTTTTCAACAATATTGACAATCACCTGGTTAAAAATGTGAAAAACACAATCACTTTTCTTTAGCTTTAGATGCATAGTGCAACATAAAAGACACTGCCCAGTTGATACTTGAAGTATGTTTTGTCTCAAAAGAACTTCTAAATTTTTGAACAAATATTGTCATTTTATGGTCTGAAAAACTGGATTCATACTGTAAATATTTTTAAATATTTTATATGTGTCAAAGAAGAATTTCAACTAGACATGAAGAAATTAAACTCTATCTGATGGATGTTAACTGAAACAAAATCTGGATTAATGTGATTCTAAAACAAGTGACTGATGTTTCCCCTCACTGCTTTATTTCATTGCATGATATTCACGTTCAGTCTTCTAAGGCAAATTCTTGAAATGTCATGGATAACATTGTTAAATCATTCATTATGTGTTTGCAAAGGCTACGGATCAATGCCAGATAACAGAACTGTGAAAAACAAAACAAAACAGAACACAATGAATTTAATGATGTATGTTCATTGCCAATTCTTGTTGGATAACTCCTAGAAGAATTTTCCAAAGATCTACTGTACTGTTAAGTCCAACTCTAGATTTTATTAAAGCAAATGAATGCTTGCCAATATTCAGTGAAGATCAAAAATGGCACAGTTTAATATATTTTCTCATTGATATCACACTACATGTGAATAAACTAAATTTGGAACTCCAAAAAAAAAAAAGAAAGAAAAGAAAGAAAAGCTGATTTGTGACAAAGCTAAACAGGCATAAAATTTGAAGTTGAAACTTTTTGGAGTAAGTATAAAATAGTAATTTTATAATTTTCTAACATAAATTTAAAGAAAACTTTGAGAAATGAGACATTGACATTGATAAACTTATAGTTGTTTATAAACTTATACAATACCACTTTGAATTAAATGTCAGTAAGATTGACTGAAGTAAGTTTTAGTAAATTTATTTAACTTGGACAGACATTTTGAAACTGATATGCATTGGCTTCAAAGTCAAATCAAATCTAAAAAAGAAGAACCAGTTGTGTCAATGCATATACATATAGTACAAAAATATCTTTTTGGTACTCGATTCAGTTATTGAAACTTGTAAGTATGTTTGGAATTATTTGGGTATGTGATTCTATTTTTCAACTGTAAATCTTATGAAATTTAATACAGATCAAATATTTCCAATGAAAATTTTGCATCCAAATTGAGATATAAAGCATAAAATACACAGTTGATTTAGAAAACTGAGTACAAAAGATGTAAAATACCTCATTAGCAATGTTTTTAACTTCCTGGAGCATCAGTTTTCTCATCTATAAAATGGGAATAATAAGATATACAGTACCTGAAAATATGGTTGTGAGGACTGGCAAGTCTCATAATGTACTAGACATATAGAGGGACTCCATAAACAGTAGCCTTGCAAAACTAAGCTCTGGGGCACCTGGGTGGCTCAGTTGGTTAAGCGTCTGGCTTTGGCTCAGGTCATGATCTCATGGTTCATGAGTTCAAGCCCCGTGTCAGGCTCTGTGCTGACAGCTAGCTCAGAGCGTGGAGCCTGCTTCAAGATTCTGTATCTCCCTCTGTTTCTGACCCTCCCCTGTTCGAACTGTCTCTCTCTGTCTCTCAAAAACAAAACAAAAACAAACAAACAAACAAAAAAAACCCAAACTAAGCTCTTATCAGAAGTATGTGGCCAGTGAACAAAGATTGTTATCTTGGTCTTCTCTGGAAGTGACCGTTTGTCACACTACATTCCCTAGTAATGCAACTTTTAATTTCCATGCCTGGAATTAAACAAAAGCAGCACAAGCCCCCATTTTGGTAGATCTCAGAAATAGCCGTAAGATCTTATGTTCTGTGCCTTTTGGGACTCTATGTAATCTAACTCTACTCTGTTCACTGGCCGCTTGTGGCTGTATTAATTAACTGGAGCTTCTGTTTCCAGTCAAGATGGTGTAATGAGGACCAGATCTATCCTTCTGCCTAAAACAACTAGAAAAGTAGGAAAAAATATATGAAAGAATGGCACTCAAGACATTGGACATATGTAATAAAGGACAGTGATCCCTGAGGAATGGAAAACAAGCAAGGTAAGCTCTATCCCCTCACTGCCTGAAGAGAATTTTGGCTGGGCACAGAGGAGGATTCCTAAGACTAGAGAGGAGACCTGCAGAGCCTTCCTTCAGGTACTTAGCAGAGTACTGAGTATTGCATACCTGTGAGAACACTAACTGAGGTTGATGAAAGAACCACCCAAAATAATTTGAGAGCACGATCCTTGGCGATCATACAGGGATGGGAATAGTGCTTTTCTCCATCTGCCAGAGAGGGAAACCTCCTAATTCAAGAGCACTGGCTAGAGTACAAGGTGGGCCGTGACTCAGTAAGAGGGGAAAAATACCCTTTGATTAAATGCAGCCCTTGTCCTGACTAACAAAACTTAAAACCAAGTCTTAATAGGATCAGATTGTTTGCAAGTCACTTAACTACATCTAGGACAGAGATCAAAAATATTTATAGAGGGGCGCCTGGGGGGCTCGGTTGGTTGAACGTCTGACTCTTAATTTCAGCTCAGATCATGATTCCAGGGTCGTGGGATTGTGCCCCTTGTCAGGCTCTGTGCTGAGTATGGAGTCTGCTGGAGATTCTTTCTCTCTCCCTCTCCCTCTGCCCCGCTCCCCCATTCACACTTGTGCTCTCTCTCCCAAAAAAATATTTATAGGAATACCAAAAATATCCAGCACCCAACAAGGTAAAATTCACAATATCTGACAGTCAAAAATTACCAGGTTATGGGGGCGCATAGGTGGCTCAGCTGGTTAAGCCTCCAACTTCAGTTCATGATCTCACAGTTCATGAATTCAAGCCCCACATTCAGCTCTGCACAGAGAGCTAGTAGCTTGCTTCAGATTCTCTGTCTCCTTCTCTCCCTGCCCCTCCCTCCTTCTCTCTCTCTCTCTCTCTCTCTTTCTCAAAAGTAAATAACATTTAAAAAAAAACATTAAAAAAAAAAGCAGAAAACCACAACCCATTCTCACTGAGAATCAATCAACTGAAATGGACAGAGAAATGACAGAATTAGTAGACAAGGACACTGAAACAGTTACTATGACTATACTTCATATATTCAGAAGCTAAGCACATCTATGAATATGTTAAATAGCAATGTCTAGGGATTAAAAAGAAGAAAGACCCAGTTTGAACTTCTAGAAATGAAAACTACATTGTCTGAAATGGAAAATACATTGAATGGGATTAACAACAAGATTATACTCTTCAGAAGAAAAGATTAGTGACCTTGAAAGCAAAACACTAGAAACTACCCAAATTAAACACAGAGAAAAAAAAGTGAACAAAAAACACAAACAACCGAGGGCATTGGTGAATTGTGACACAATATCAAGTGATGAAATATACCGTATTTGGAATCACCAAAGGAGAAGTGAGGGAAACAAAAAAACAATGCCTGAAAAATTTCCATACTTGATGAAAACTAATCCCATAGAACTGAAAAGCAAAACAAAACTCCAAGCATAATAAAAATACAAAACTATACCAAATCTCATAATCAAATTGCTTTAAAATCAATGAAAAAGAAAAACATCTTAAAAGCAGACAAAAAGTGGCACATTATCTATAGAAAGCCAAAGATAAGAAAAAGACTAAATGTTTGCCCTTAAGAAAAAAAACTAGTTTGTCCAATTTCACCACTTCTATGCAACTATTCACTGAAGGGCCTACTCAGTGCAATAAGAAACAAAATATCACATTTGGAATGAAAAAGTCAAACTGTCTTTACTTACAAGACATAACTGTCTATGTCAAATATCTAAAAGCTACTAGAAGTAATAAATGAATTATTAAGATTATAGAATATAATGTCAATTAAAAAATTAACTATATTTCTATATACTATCAACAAACAATTGGATGTTAAAATTAAAAAAGCAATATCATTTATAATAGCCTGAAATTATAAATTATGTAGGGATATATCTGACAAAAGATACATCAGACCTACAGATGGAAAATTACAAAACCTCACTAAGAGAAATTACATTAGACTTAAGTAAATGGACAAAAATACTGTGTGAATGCGTTGGAAGACACAATACTGTGAAGACATCAATTCTCCCTAAGTTGATCTGTATATAATTCAATGCAATGCCACCAAGGCCCCAACAGGCATTTTCTTTTCGTTTTGTTCTTTTTTTTTTTTTTTTTTGTAGAAATTGACAAACTGATTCTAAAATCAATTGGAAATGCAAAGGACCTAGGAGAGACCAAACAAGTCTGAAAAAGAACAAAGTTAAATAGATAACACCACTTGATTTCAAGATTTGTTATAAAGCTATAGTCACCAACATTGTGTTACATTGGCATAAATATACACAAAATTATGAATGGAATAAAATAGAGAGTCCATAAATACATCCATACATATGTAATCAATTATTTTTCAACAAAGTTGGAGGAATAATTCAACAAATGGACTAGAACAACTGGATATTCATAAGCAAAAAACCCTACATCACCATCACACCAGAAAGAATTTAATCCTTATCCCACACCATACACAGAAATTAACTCAAAAGTCACAGTCCCAAATATAAGAAAATGTAAGAGAAAATCTTTGTGACCTTAGGTTAAGTAAATACTTCATAGACACAACACTAAAAGCACTATTCATGAAATAATAAATAGATAAACTGGAGGTCCTTGAAAGGAACAACTCGTACATTTTGAAAGATGCTATAGAGAGAATGAAAAGACAAGTCTCATACCACTAGGAAATATTTTCAAATTTTGCATATAAGGGACTTGTAGCCAGAATATATTAAAACTATCTATAAAATAATACATAAATACTAGCCTAATAAAAAGATGGGCAAAATATTTGAACAATATTTTACTTATGAAAGAGGTATGGATGGCAAATAAGATGCTCAACATCTTCAGTCATTAGAGAAATAAAAAGAAAACCACACCTAATATAATATCTAATATGAAAAAGACTGGTCATACCAAATTCATGAGGACATACAACAACCAGAATGCTGACATACCATTGGTGGAATGTAAATGACCACCAGTCTAGAAAACAGTTTAGCTTCCTAAAAAGTTAAACATAACCTGCCATATAGCCCAGCCATTGCATTCTTAAATGAAAAATGAAAGCCTGTGTCCACATACACCTGTACACAATGGTCACAGCAGCTTTATTTGTAATACCTAAAAAATGGAAACAACCCAAATGTCTTTCAGCAAGTGGACGGATACAGTGAACAAACTGTTGTATATCCATATGATGAAATACTACTCAGTAATCGTAAGTAATGAACTACTGACAGACACTGTAACATGGGTACATCCCAAATTAGTTATCCTGGGTGGATGTAACCAGACAGCCACACTCCTCCCCCCTCAAAAAAGTACACTCTGCAGAGTTTCATTTACATAAAATTGTAGAAAAAGTAAATTAATCTATAGTGACACATAGCTTTTCAGTGGTTGCCCGGGGATATGGAGGCAGTGAAGGACAGGAGGGAGAAGATTAAGAAGAGTCATGAGGAAATTTGGGCGTTATCTTAATTGTGGTAACAGTTTCACGAAAGTATACAAATGTCAAAACTTACACACTTTATATTTTAAACACATGCAGTTTATTTTATGTCAATTATATTTCAATAAAGCTGTTAACTTTTAAAATTAATTAAAAGTTCAGTTAGTCAGTTACACTAGTAACTAGTAACATTTCGAATTTTTAAATAGCCACCTTTGGCCAGACATACCATTTTGGACAGCACAGTGTACCACATTTCCAGTACTACTGGACAGTACTGATCTAACTCATATAAAAAAAAAAGTGCATCTGTTTCTTTCATTTCTCCTACATTTACCTACCCTAAACTTCAAGAATGGGATAAGCATACCAACATGCCACTGATATATAAATTACCTGAGAATTTTAAAAGCTGAGTTTGTGTTTTTTTTAATGTACATTTGCTGTGAAGCAACTATACCTTCTATTCACAAATAGACAGCATACTCCTTCCTCACATAGATACCATAACTTCTATGGATTATATTTAATTAGTTTCCTCCAAAGCTCAAGTTCAGGGCACTTTTAAACTAAATGACATGGAAAACGAAACAGGTAACACTCTCTTGGATCTTACTTTCTCCTTGTAGCCAAAGTGGTTATAGTTTCAAAATTAACACCTAAATAGGAATATACATATTTTTCATATACTCACAACTATCTTATGAGTTACCCTGAAATATGTAGCATGTTTTAGAATATGCGACATAACACAATTGAATTTTCCTTTTTAAAACAATCAAGCATATAAACTCACAACAAATATAAAGTTTCAAATGTGAGAATGGACATGAAAACAGAATACTATGTTATGCACGGAAATGTTTCACATTCGAGGATCAGTTTATAAATTTAGTAAGACAGAGTTGTTCAACTTAGTATTCTTAGTATTGTAACTAAAGCTCCCCCACCTTTTTTTTTTTTTTTACTATAGGTCTTGGTTTTGACAGAAATACTCAAATTCTCTGTCCTGCTCCCCCCCCCCCCCCCCCCTTGTAGCCTATGGACTAGGAAGGCAGAGTCTGTTTGCTTGGTGTTTTGTTTCAAGATACAGAATGCGGGGCTGAGATCCTCCACCGTCCCTGTTCCAAAGCCTGATCCGCTAACCCTCTATGCACGGTTTGATGCCTGAGTCATCTCTGTCTTAGAAATGGAATAAAGAAAAAGGCAACTGGGGCTGGGGGGAGAAGGGAGTGTGGTGGCCAGTGTAGACCAAGCAAAACAACCCCCAGACAGTGTACTGTAGTAGATAAGCAAGAAGTATAAAAATAGAAACCGAGTCCCTCTGTTGTTTGCAGAAGCAGAACTCACAAGCCAGTTTCACTTACTTTTTTACACCGACAGAGCCATTTTCCTTGTTTTCCATGTCAACAGATAGCATGGGAAGGCTGCAGGGTTCCTTTACTTCAGCAACTAATCAATAAGGGAGAAAAGCTTGTGTTTAATTCTTAGAAAGTGAGAGAAGAATATATATTCTGAATCGGAAACATAATGATCCCTTTTTCCAGCTTCACACCAGTTCACGTATGTTTGTTTAAACCTCCAGTTCCCTCAGCGATTGGAGAGATGTGATTAAACCTAAAGCACTGGAGGAGACGGACTGGGGTGCTTTCATCTGTACGGGCACTCCCTGCCTTGACAATAAGCATTTGCAAATGAAATTGAATCCTCGTTCAAAACAAGTGCTGTGTGAACTGGCACAGCTTCTCCTGGGTGCCAAGCTCTCACTTAAGACACTGCAACTCATAAATGAGTCAAAGTCGAGACAAACAATCCCCCTTTGCCTGCCCCTTCAGACCACGGGCTGTGATTTCTTTCTTTCTTTCTTTTTTTTTAATTGCATTTTTTTTGATCCACTCACAAACCTCCTATTTTTTCACTGCAATGCAAAAGACCACTTAAAGCTTTTGTCAGCAAGTATTCCCCTACCTCACATATTCTCAACGAAAGCCTCAAAACCTGTCTGTGAGCTGGCCAGGCTGTGGTAAGGCTGGAAGCTTACAAAAATGTCAGATAGCCCTTAGCACAGAAAGGTGGTGCTAGTGTGTGTGTGCGTGTGTGTGTGTGTGTGTGTGTGTGTGTGTGTAAGACAGGGGAGGCAGCCCATTATATTTATGTAAAAACCACCAAAACATCCAAGGAAATATAGTAGCATCCGTCACTTTATCTTTTTGTTTAGTAGGATGAGGACTGTGAAAAAATAAAAACCCTCCACAATTAATATGCAATTAGCAAGATGAAAAACCTATGAACAAAACTGCTTAAAAAAACTAGTTCGGAAACGTGCTTGTTCTACAGCTGAAGCCATAAATTAAATACATTTCCTCTCAAATTACTTTGTACTTCGGCACTCCTTCTCTAGGGATTACTCTGAAATGACAAGTGCATCATTTAGTATATTCACAAGATTTTATCACTGTTAGAGAAGTAGATGATTCACAAATAATACTGTTAAGTGTGGGATAATCTTCACTCCTGATACACACACACACACACACACACACACACACACTTCCAGTTGCTAAATCACTTAGATCATTCATAGAGAAATCCAACATTTAATATACATACAGATATTAACATACATTCACACACCGTTACAGAGTAGACAGAAGATAGTGCTGCTGCTCCTTGCCAAAAGAATGATTTCACTTCAGTTGGAAACTGTTACACATTCACCATTTTCTAAGCATCTCAGAAACAAAACAAAACAAAACACTCACACTGATACTCTGAAACACCATACCACACTGTCTTATTACTATTATTATTATTATTATTTTCTTTTTTTGTGGAAGAGTAAAAAGAAAACCTACCTAGAAGCAACTAAAACATGTCATTTTTTATAGGCTTATCAAGAACAGCCAAAGAAACCCCAATGTTTTCTTTCACAAAGTAGGCTGGCAAAGGAATTCAATAAGGAGGTACAATTTGACACAGTGAAATAAACCCAGGCTGGCTCTCAGCCAACATGACGTTAGGAATCACACACAAGCTGCACCAACTGCCTTCTGGTTCATGGCTGACTTTTTAAAGCTACAGTGTGCCCGTTCACTTTGCTAACTACCTTCGGCACAATTAGTACAAGTGAATGAATCAGGAGTTCAAAAACTGCAGAATTCTCCCTGCACCTGTCTTGTGAAGAGAAAAACAAGCTGTATCAATAGCCTCTTCTCTTCTCCCTCCCTTTCATTGCTGCTGCATGGTATGTCTTCGCTGTTGTTCTGAGCACAGATGTCATGTTTCGAAAACTATTTTTCTCCCCCGTGGGAGAAAAACAGAGAAAATAAGACAAAAAAAACGCTAGTGTTTAGGGGCTATAACCAGTGAATACTCAGAAGCTGCAGTCCTGTGTTACTCTTTCTTCCTTGCAGAGACTCATGGACAAAGTTCCCAGGGCTGGCTTTTAAGTAATCTCCTTGTGAGAATAAGGAAAGCACTGCCCAGCAGAAAATCCTTTTCTTCATTATGCAGGGAGTAACATATTTCAGGGGATGCAAGTGGACGGCCAGGTTTCCTGAGAACACCTACATTCTCTTACTTTTGCATTCAACCTACCAGATGAAGTCAGCAAAAATTCAAAATGAAACAAACCTCACTCTACAAAACAATTAGTTCTGGGAGATTTCATCTTAATTGTTTACCCCAGCTGTACAAAAAGCATAATTCAACAAATTTAACTAACACTATCTAGGAGCACCGGGTACTATATTAGTTGCATATGAAAAAGAAGGTATTTTATGCCAATCCCCAAATTCACAGTATCTCCCACCATTCAGGAAACGGGAAGGTGGTGTGGAGAGACTTGGCTTGATCCTTTAAGAAACCCAGTCAATCTCCGTTTCCTTGCATGGCTGGGAACCACTGCCGAAGGAAAGCATTCCCATTCCACAGACATGTTGGAGATACACAGGAAGCCTGCACTGTTGTCATCAAAATAAACACCAACCAATAATTGGACACTTTTAGGTCAAGATAGGGCAGAGAATACAGGTTCCCAAGAAGGATCCTAGAAAAAGTCATGTGTTGCTGTATGAATGTATAGAATTCAGGCAAAACTGAGGAGAAAGCGGCAGGTCTCCTCTTTCTTTAGTAATGTTTAAGGGCCCTGGACGATCAGCAACTATAATCTAAATTTGCAACCTGAATTTCAAAGTCAAAAATTTGTTTCCTTACTTATTCCAAGAATGACATTAGAAATAAACAACTTCTTGAAAGATCTCCCTAAGAAAGAGTTCAAGTGCTCTCTCTGCCCATCTTTACTGTTGCTCCCCCGATAAAGCAAACAGTAATTTAGGGGCAAATTCTTAGTGTTTATTTATTTTTGAGCACCATTTTCTGAGTCTGGTCAAACAGGTGAGTCTTACCACCACTGATCAAAGTGATGAACTCTTCTGGATATAGAGAGCCCTTTCACCAACATATTTCATGCTTTGGGACTTGATCTGAAATTCCTGAAATGTGCTCCAAGCAAATTCAGATGGAAGGGGGCTGTGAGTCCTGGGGACAAGGGAGGGGGCGAGGGAGGGGCAAGGGGGGCAAGGAAGGTGTCTCATAGCACTGCCATGCAATTGCTCAGAACAAAATCAGTGCAGCTCACCACCCTTGAAAGGAGAGGCAAACAAAATGTAGTTATATTGAACTTTTCCTTAGACACCCTCACAGGAGGAAGGATTCTGTGAAGTTTCTCCAAGATTTTCTTCCTACACATAGAGGACATCCCCTTCTGTCTCCCCAGCTGTGATCAAAAGTTTTCCTGTTAGACAAAGGAAAGGTTTTTAGAAGGTGATATAGGAAATCAATCCCATTTTATGGAAAGAAAGAAAAAAAAAAGCCACTAAAGCATTCAAAATTTTGACCACAGCAGGTTTCACTTATCAGCTAGTTTCTAACTTTGGAATAAATTGACATTTGTGGGTATAAGTATATACACTAGTACTCACCCACTTCCTCCTCACTCTTTCCAACGAACTGATTTAACCCTCTTCTCTGCTAATAAAAATGATGTGTATGTAGCCTGCAGCCTAAATGAAGTGTGGGTATGTAATGTATGTGTGTGTGATGAGCGTAATGTGTATGCTGCGTGTAAGGTGTACGTGTGTGTCTGTGGCGTGTGCATGGTGTGTTTTTGTGTGCGTGTGTAGGGTGACGGAGATGTGGACAAGATTTTCCGATCCAGGATATCATGGGATGTGCTTGCTAGTATCACTTGGGAGATCCTCATGTTGGGATTCTGAAGCAGAACTGTTGGGCACACTTGGGAATGGGCTCAGGAGGGAACATGGGTCAGGAAGGGTGGGGAACTGGTGTTCCGATGGGGTTCCTTTTATTGAGCAGCACTCCCTTCCCTCCACCCCCCGAGGCCAGAGCTGTCCCAAAGGACCCACTCGCCCCTGCCTCCCGTCTGGGACTCGGCCAGCATAGAGTCCAGCCCGCCTCGCAGAGTGCAGACCTGGGTCCACGTGGCTGCAGAAGAAATGTCCAGAAGTCGCCGGAGGGCAGGGCCGAGCTTAGCGCGTCCCTAAGGGCGTCTCTGGGGAGAGGAAGGAGCGGCCTGGAGAGTGAGCGGTGGGGGCAGGACAGGGCAGGAGAGGGGACGCCAGGACGCCTCTCGGACGAGCGGCGCCTTCCGAAAGACAAACGACTCTCTGGTGGCACCGGCGACAAGAGAGGAAAAGTTTCTAAGACTTTCAAGTAGAAACTGTTCGCCTTTGAGTTTGGGGGCTCCCCGGGAGCCCGTCTGTGGATAGGAGGGTGGGGGTGTGGCGCTCGCTGGGCGCCCAGCTGAGCCTTGCCGCCACCCCGTCCCGTCCTGCGAGCTCTGCCCCGCAGCCCCGGCGAGCCGCAGCTCTCCGCCGGAGCCCGGCACGCTTCTGCCCCCAGTTCCACTCCGGGGTGACAGATTCCACGCTCGTGGGTGCAACAAGCTGCTGGAGCACCGGACATACAGCAGAGACGAGGAAGGGCAGGGCGGTGTTTATTGTGGTTTTCTTCGTTTCCTTCCATCCTGGAGAGGGGAGGGGGTGGCCGCGTTCCCAGTGCCCTCGCAGCACGAGCGGATCACTTACCTCCCCGCACAGCCGGCGGTGGGAGGCTTTCCCCCGCGCAGAGCTCGGCAGCCGCCACGCGCCCAGCCCCGGTGCAGCCGGCCGGCAGAGCGCGCGGCACGCCGGGACTTGTAGTCCTCCGCGGGCGGGCGGGCGGGGCGGGGGTCCGAAGGCTGCGCCCTCCGGGGAAGCGGAGAGGTCAGGAAGGGAGGGGACTAGGCGGGGGCCCTGGGAGGATATTTGCTAGAACTTAAAAACAGCCAGGGAGCTGGGACTAGGGAGGGTTGGGGGAAATTCCTAGAGAGAGTTTTAAATTGGGGGTTTTCAGGCTAATACCGTTATCTCCCTGTCTTATTCGCCCACGTCCCGATGAAGTTTTAGGCAGGGGTTGGGCAATAGTGAGGAGTAGACATCTCCCCGGCCAAATTCATATTATTTGGGGCCTTAACGCTTCCTTCACCCCGAACACAAAAGTGGAGTTTTCTACTTGGAACACCTGTGCTGTCGCTCACAGAATAACACAGGGCATGCAAAGGTAGGGTGAATATATTACACTTTACATTTGTAGAGCACTCTACAGTTTACAGAGCCTCTCTCCCTTGGTTCATTATGTTGTACTCATAAAACAACACTGAGTTAGGCAGAGAAAAACTTGAGATGTGGGGAGGTTTTTTTGTATCCGCTCTATTCATTTCCTTTTCTAACCCTGCTCTTAGGAGCTTGGAAAAGAGTGGGGAGAAGGAAGGCTGGGGGAAGATGTGGTGGGCGCAGTGAAAGAGGAGCCTACTGTGAAGGACTCTCTTGAAATAGCTGGTATATAAATCCTCACTAAATAAGGAGATAAGTAAAACCAAAGGACCTTATGGATTGTAAGAATGGACTGAGAAAGAAAAGGCAGGGGGTTTAGGGATAGAGACAGAATATAAGATTGTGATCAGGTGCGAGATAATATGGGAACGTGGTAGATGAATATTAGATGGAGTAGGAAGGAAATGTCAGGCAGGATAAATGTAGAGACTAAACAGAAGGTTGTCAATTGACTAGAGGTCTAATGAAGTGAAAAGGTTTTATATATTATAAAAAAAAAAAAAAAGGAAAACCAACAGCGATTTTAGAACCTAGATAGACTGGGCATCCTGGTGTCACTTCAAATCTAGCTCTGTGACCTTAGGTAAGTTATTTAACTTCTCCACACCTCTTTTTTCTCATCTTTAAAATGTAAATAATGTTAACTCCTACTTTATGACGTGGTTGTGCACATTAAAGAGATGGGAAACATTTAGTATAGCGCCTGGCATATAATAAGCACTTTAATAATATTTAATAATATTATATGCCAGGCGCTATACTAAGTATAAATAATATTACTTATAAATGCTAATAATACTATTATTACCTCCTTTTGTGGAAATATCAAAAGAAATTGGAGTAGGAATACCATTTAGGAGGCTGTGATCATATTCTAAGTTACAGGTAATGATAGCTTGAACTACAGTAATAGAAAGGAAGCAGATATGAATTGCTTCCAAGGCAAACTGGACAGAGCTGAGCAGTCGTGGGAGTGAGGGGCAAGGAAGAGAGATGGTTGTCATTTGTAGACTGAGTAAGTAAATAATGTTGTCATTCCCATAAACAGGTACAACTGATGGAATAACAGGTTTTAGAGGAAGATGACTGGTGTCATTTTGGACGTGTATAACTTGAGGCTTTCTGTGTATGAATGGCAGAATGTCAGTTGGAAGTGTGGACTTGGGTATCCTGTGTAGAAACGGACCTTTGAAAGTGTAGAAACTGTGAGAGTGTAGAAACGGAACTTAGAAGGAAGTTGAAGATCATTTGGAGCGGAAAAGGAAGGGCCGCAGAAGTGGGCAAGGAGAAGTAAGGAGTCAGACAATGACACGTGACTGGAGCTGCAGAAGGGATGAGAAAAAGCTGCAGGAGAACAATGACACGGAAGCCAAGAAAGGAAAGAGAAGTTGCTCATTAACAGGTCAAACGCTATAGAGAGGGAGCCAATGACAACAAAAAAAAAGTGGGCCACTGGATTTACAGACCCAGCCTGTTGGGATGGATCTACCTCCAGGAACCGTTTTGGAAATTTACCAGAGTGATTTTGCTTGTCTCAGTGACTGGGGAGGGAGAACTACTGGAATGTAGTTGATGGAGCCAAAGATGGTAGATATCATGCAGTCATCAGACTAGTACTGCACGGGAAAGAATTGTCCTGCATTCTCTGTGACTTGACTGTTCTACTGGTCCTTCGTGTAGATGAAAAACCTATTTATATTGACTGGAGCCTAAAATCTATTTTATTTTTAAATATAAAGTGTTTTTCACACAGTTTTAAGTACTACATCCTGGGATGCCATTGAATGGCAATACAGTTTTTGGAATTCGCATCACTAATACAGTTCATTTTATGGCTGTCCATTTCATGGTGATTCTACAGATGAATGCAAGCATCAGATTACTTCATTGTGTCTTTTAGTTTAGGAATGATGAATCACACATTTACTTTTTCCTTTATATTTCAGTTAAAGCATCATTTGAATTTTTAAAAGAATTATAAGTGTAGGTAGTTTACAACTTTGCTTTCACAATGTTAAAGAGCAGATTGTCCCGTATTTGTTATTAAAAGGGGTGTTAGGCTTGACAACGCCAAGAATCATTTAGGTCCATCAACAGGTGATACAAGGCTTATAGGGCATTGCACGGACTTTGGCTTCCATGCTGCATGAAATGGGCAGCTGCCCGAGAGGTTAGAACAGAGGAGTGACATAATCAGCCATATTTTTAAAGGATTATTCTGACTGATCTATCTAGAATAGAGCAATTGTAGAGGCTGAATAGACAAGGAGCTATTGTAGTAATCCAGGCAAGAAGGAAGAGTGGCTTGACCAGAGTAATAGCAATGGAAAGTGATGTGGGAGAAGAATTATGAATTACAGAGGGCTTGGTGGAAGTTTCAGGGGTGAGGAGGGCTGGAAGATGGAGATGGATTACAGGATGTTTGGAGCCTTGTGGGAAGGAGACTTTGGGAGAAGTCTCTTAACATTTCTTTTATTTATTTTTTTATTTCTTAAAGTTTTGTTTTATGTGTTTGAATGGTATATTATTTTATATATGAAGATTCATACTAGTAATAACTTCATTGTGAGTTGTAGATCTTTTGCCATTATAGGGGCACCCGGGGTGGCTCAGTTGGTTAAGTGCCAGACTCTTGATTTTGTTTCAGGTCAGGATCTCAGAGTTTGTGGGATCAAGCCTTGCTTAGGATTCTCTCTCTCCTTCTCTCTGTCCCTCCCCCCCACTCTCTCTCCTTCTCTCTTTAAAAAAAAAAGAAGCATCTAACCTTTGCCATTATAAAATGTCTCTCTTTGTCCCAAGTTACGATTTAAAAAAAAATAGTTTATTCTACTTGAAATTATTTTTTATTAGATATGTTTAACCTTATCTGTTATGTGTTACATTTTGAATGCTTACTGTTTCTTTGTTTTCTCTTTTGTTTTATAATCTGTTTTCTTTGTTTTTATATTGTTTTTATTTTTATCATCCTGTAGCTACTAGTTATCTTTTGTTGTGTAGCAAATTACCCCCAACCCTAGCAGCTTAAAGCAGCACACATGTTTACCTTGTACTTGCTGTGGGTCAGGAATCCTGGCGTGGCTTTGCCGAGTGCTCTGCTTCAGAGTTTTTACTGTTCAGTTTTCACAGGTGTAGTACTGTTTTCAAGCTTGGCCGCATGTCTCTTGACAGTGTTTAGTTCCTCGTGCGCCCCAGAGAGCCTCAGTTTCCTGTCATGTGGGCCTCGCCACAGGACAGGTCACAACTTGTCAGCTGGCTGAATCAAAGCAAGTATGGGAGAAGAGGCAGAGAAAGAGTGTAGGCAAGATTTTTTTTAAGTTTATTTATTTTGAGAGAGACAGAGACAGTGTGAGTGGGGAAGGGACACACACACACACACACACACACACACACACACACACACACAGAATCCTAAGCAGGCTCCGAGCTACCAGCTGCGATGTGGGGCTCGAACCCACAAACCGTGAGATCATGACCTGAGCCAAAACCAAGAGTCCAATGCTCAACCGACTGAGCCACCCAGGCGCCCCAGAAATCACAGTCTTTAATAGCTCAGTTCCAGAAGTGAAATCCATCACTTTGCCACATTCTCTTTGTTAGAGACAAGTCATTACATCTAACCTACACAGAAGGGCAGAATACCAGGAGTTGGGATCCCCTTTAAAGGCCTTCTACCACACTCTAGCAATTTGGAAGTTGTGAAGTATATCAAATAACACATTTATATTTGTATTTCTCAATTTACCTTAGAAGCAAATTGATGTTAAAAGATGATGAAATTAATCTACTTAGACTATTTTTCTTATCTCCCCACCTTTCTGTTAGTTTGGAGAGCAAATATGGATTTCTGTCCCTCCCTGTCTATTATCATCAAAATATTATTCTTTATATTATGTAATTTTTCTTTAAGCATTATAGCAGTTATTTTTCACTTTATGACTTAGAATCTTAGTTACCTATAGTTTTATGTAGGAAGAGGTTCAAAGCTTATCACCAAACTTTTCCTACCTCGTGACTTTCTCATTCATGAACTTTTTAATGTTACTCATCTATTCACTGTCTTGATTTTTTCCTGGTAGATTTTTCAAAAGTTCATAAATGTTATGTTTCTTGAGTTCTCATGTATTTGAGAATTTCCTTTTCTTACCATTACATATGAAAGGTGGTTAGACATTTTCCACCAGGTATAGCAACTTTTTCTCCTTTAATATTCATTAACCACAGTTCCATTTTCTTCTAGCATCTAATATTGTCTGATTACTTTGTTTTTGAGGATGACTTTTTCCTTCTGCTTAGATGACTATAAGATTTTTTTTTACAGTCCTTGAAGTTCCAGATAAAAGCTTTTATTAAATTTTCTTGGAATGTGGTGAGCCCTTTCAAACGTAATTTTAAGATCTGCTTTATTTCAGAAAATTCTTCTATTATGTTAATTTTTTGGTTCCATTTATTCATTCACATCTTCAAAGATAGCAGGCATTCATATGTCACTTTTCTATTGTTTGTTTTCTGCCTCTTCCATTTTCTCCCTCGTCACTTTCATTCCATGTCATTTTCCACTAAATTCTGTGTGATTTTTTTCAATAGCTTGCCCTCCATGTCCAATTTTTTTTTAGCTTAAATTCTTCTCCTGATGGGTTTAGGGTGATTTTCAGGGATTTAGTTTCTTCTTGTTTATTTCCTCTGCTTTTCCAGATTTCTTTTATTTTTTTCTGCTGCATGGGTCCCATGATATTTTTTTACCTTATTTTTTTTAATCTTTGAAGGAAATCAGTGAGATCTAGTTGATTTGCTCAAGAATAAAGTGAGCATCTTAACTTTCCCTTCCCTGTTTGCCTGTGTACCATTTGAATCATCCATCGAAAAAGTAAACCAGAGTGAGTGTTGATGGCTCCTAGTCTTTGGTCAGTCATTCAGTGATGGATGAGCTGGGACAGGAGGAAAATCTGCTGTGAATGAAGAGAGACCAGGAGAAAGAAAGTGGGGGAGGGGGAGGAGGAGGAAGAGAAAGAGATTTACTTATTTCTTTGGCTTTTTTTCCTACTTACTACTAACATCTTTGAGCAAAGTATTCAAGTGACTTTTAATAACATAAGAGGCAATTTTTAAAACTATTTGATGTCTACATGAAAATAAAATATCAATACCAGAGGAGGAATAAAAATGCAGATAAGTAGTTGCAGCATTCTACAAAGTTGTTAAAATGAAATTGTGACTGAATTTTTAAGCTTCCTGGCAACCAAAGCAAAAAAAAAAAACAAAAACAAAAACTCCACATAATTAGATACATGGTTTTCATTGACTCTAAATGAAAACCTGTGAGTTATTCAGGGGGAAAATTTTTGTGACATTTAATTCTGGGGGAAAAAAATCAAAGGGGGCAAGGTTCTTAATGAATTTGATTAGTAAATACAGTAGTGGCATTCATTAAGCTATTTCTCATAGCATTGTTTCATGAAAGATAAAAACCTGGCATTTAAACAGAGTCCAGAGAAAGCAAATTTCTGTGGTTTACAGATAGTGGGATCCAAGCCTATTTGGAAGATAAAATCTTCTTTCTGAGGAACAAATAATATTACTAGGTTGAAATGTGTCCATCCCTCCCCCCGCAAAGATATGTTGGACTTCTAATGCCCAGTACCTTAGAACGTGACCTTATTTGGAAATAGAGTCATTGCAGATGTAATTAGTTAAGATGAGGTGGTACTGGAGTAAGAGGTGCTCTTGTAAGAAGTGAGTGGGGAGAGGAGGGTGCTATGTGAAGACAGAGGCACAGAAGGAAGATGAAGGTAGAGATTGGAGTTCTACTGCCTGGAGCTCGGAAACACATGGGCTGCAAGAAGCTGGAAGAGATAAGTGAGGACCCTGTCCTAGACTGGTCAGAGGACACTTGGCTCTGCCAAAACCTTGATTAAGACTCCGGCTTCCAGACTATGAGAGAATAAATTTCTGTTGTTTTAAGGGACACAGTTTGTGGTACTTTATAACGGCAGTCTTAGGCAGCTAATACAGATAGACTGCCTTTCGTTCAACAGGGTTTCATTAGCATTAGTTCTCCCAACCAGAGCGGATATTGGACAGTTTGACACTGGGTATTGACATTTGGTGTTGGATAGTAGAAAGTTTGCTAAGGGACTAGAGGAGGTTTTGTGCGATACTGAGGATGGATCCACATGCTTTAAGTGAAAAAATTGTAAATGTTGGTGAGGTGAACATTCCTTGTGAACATTGTACCTGAAATTCACACCTGGAATGCCGGCCATCACACCTACCTGTATGAAGGGTCAAGTGGACACTTTAAAACAAATCCAGGTGTTTTTAAAAAATTTGTTTGTTTGTCTGTTTTTTAACAACATGGGCTCTGCTTTATCACATTAAATAAATAAACATTGCTAAGATGATTTAGTCTAGAAAGTTTATAAACAGGTAATATCTGTCCCTTACTGTAAGAATTGGACTGACATATGATCACAAACCATATAAGTTAGAAAATGCAGGATTAGGGGGCCTGCGTGGCTCAGTCAGTGAAGCATCTGACTCTTGATTTCAGCTCAGGTCATGATCTCACAGTTTGTGAGTTTGAGCCCTGCATTGGGTTCTGCAGTGACAATGTGGAACATGCTTTGGATTCTCTCCTTCTCCCCCTCCCTCACTTTCTGCCACTCCCTTGCTTGCTCTCTCTCTCTGTCTCTCTCAAAATGAATAAAAATAAACTTTAAAAAAGAAAGAAAATGCAGGATAATTTTAGCATAATTGATAAGCCAGGATTTATAACAATGAGTAGATAGTAGATCAAATTATTGTTGAAACTCTCCTACTTATTGAAAACTCACCATTGGAATACAGGCCACCTGCCCCCACATTCCTTCCATGTCCCTCCATAGTGGGAAGGATGGATCTACAGACTTTCCAAAAATTGTCTTCCTTACTTTCTTATTTCTTTCTGCCCAGAGATTTTTGATTCCCAGGCAGATGGTATTAAGAAGCAAAAATTTGTACAGTCTCATCTCCTTATCCAAAGGTCAAACTTTTGGACATTCTCCAAAACACAGAAGCAGTCTAGAGATATGGAAAGGAGGGGGTAGGCATGAGGGTTAGAAATAATCATAAACTCCTGAATTAAAATCATGAAGTTTGCTGTAGAGATTTGGCCAATTGGAAACAGACTCAGTGACAGGAGAAAGACACACTAAGTAGCAGATGCAGGGTGATTGGTTTACCTACAGTAGTGGGTGTTACATAGTGATGTCTGGGCCTATTGTGGGAGCTGGACACAGGACTAAATATCTAGGGGCAGGGAGGTATCCAATATTAAATTTCTTATATCCTAAGGTATAAGCAATTTGAAACAATAAAAATATTAAGTAAAAATATACAGAGGGCTTCTCTTATGCTGAAGCACTTAACATAAGTGATAAAATATATGTCATCTTTTAAATGCCTGAATAAATTTAAAAGTAAAATGAATGTTTTAAAATATGGTAAAATAAGTTATAAAAGAAATAAAAAGTGAGGAAAGAGAAAGAGAACCTAAAGATATCCATCACTTTTGAAAAAGAACAAAATAGAACTTCTAGAAATGAAAGATGAAAAGATTGAAATTAAAAACCCAGTAGAAGAATTTAGAGTAGAGGAAACCATAGACAGAGAATTAGGGAGTGAGACGCATAGGTTGGAAAATGCAGCATAGAAATCTGGAGAGGTTTACCATGTCCCTGTGTTCTCAGCATGGAGAGATAATCAGTATAAAATATAATGGAGAAGTTGAGTCATGGAGGATAGAGGGAGAAGGCTCAGTATGCCTGTAATCAGAGTTTCAAGAGATACAGAGAAGAGGGCAAAGCAATATTTGAGAACTCAGTGAACGAGGCATGTGTAGAATTGATGAAAGATAGTAACCTCAGATTCTAAAACCCAAAGGACCCTCAGTGAGATAAACTTAAACAGACGCAGACACATACACACCTAAACACATTGTTGTAGAATCAGAATGCTGAAGACAAAAAGAAGATACTAAAATTAGCCAAACCCCGAAATACAGATTACTTATAAAGGAATGACAATGAGATAGGTGAATTCTGAGCAGCAAAAAATGGAAGACAAAAGATTGTGGAAAATATTTTAAATGTGCTGAAGGATAGTAACTGAAAGAGAATTATTTACCTATTAAAAGTACCTGTCAGAATAAGTGAGATCAGACTGTGGGTCATTGTCCTTTGGCCAGAACAAGTCCCAAATCCCAAACCAACTTCAAGAGAGAGTGAGAAATAAAGAGAATCACATGGATATTTAGTAAATACTAACTTTCTTTGTCATAGCTGTTTTTCAAATTGGACTAAAATAGAGGTAGTTTAGATAAACAAACTCTGAGAAAATTAATATCAATAACTTAATAAAAGAACTTCCAAGGATGTCTTCAAGAAGAAGGAAAAAGAGGGGCATTTGGTTGGCTCCGTTGGTAGAGCCTATAACTCTTGATCTTGGTGTTGTAAGTTCGAGCCTCATGTTGGGTGTAGAGATTACTTTAAAAAAAATCTTAAAAAGAAATTTAAAAAAAAGAAGTAGGGAAATGATCTAGAAGGAAAGTAATGTCAAGTAAAACTAATGTCAAGTAAAGGAAAAGGCAAATGGTTCAGGAAACCTGAACAATACAACAAAATACAAATAATAAATAATAATGTACAGCTTATAGAATTAAAAAATAATAGCTTTTAAGATGGAGTGATGATAAGAGTTAAAACATTCTCAGGCCATTATGTATTTGGGAAGGTTGTAAAGATAACAAGTACCAACTTTGTTAGATTGACTATGCAAACTCTGATTTCAAAGAAACCAGTTAACACACAAAAATAAAGTTATAATTCCAAAACTAGAGACGGGAAAAACTTGGAATTAAGAAATTGAATCCATTAAAACAAGACAAGAAGGAGAAAAAAAGCAACAGAAAAGTAGGAACAAAAATTTTAAGCTAGATAGTTTAAAACTTGGTGATTGAGGGGCGCCTGAATGGCTCGATCCTTTGAGGAGCCAGCTCTCAGTTTCTGCTCAGGTCATGATCTTACCATTGGTGGGATTGAACCCTGCATCTGGCTTTTCATTGACAGCTTGGAACCTGCTTGGGATTCTCTCTCCCTTTCTCTCTGTTCCTCCTCCCAGCTCATGTTCTCTCTCTTAAAATAAATAAACATCAAATGTTTAAAAAAACTGATGATAGAGATAAATTAAAATATATCAATATCACGGAGGCGGGCACTTGTTGGGATGAGCACTGGGTGTTGTATGTAAGTGATGAATCATGGGAAACTACACCTAAAACCAAGAGCACACTGTGTACACTGTATGTTAGCCAACTTGACAATAAGTTATATTAAAAACATAAAACGAAACATATCAATAAAAATAAATGGACTAAACTTCCTGTTGAAAGTGAGATTGTGAGATTGGATTAAAAAGTTTAAATCTATGTACATACTGGCTACAGAGACATGCCTAAAATATAAATAAAGAACAGCTGAAAATAAAAGGATAGAAAAATATATTTCACACAAATATTAACCAAAAAGAGTTAGTATATATATTGTATAAATAGACTTTAGGGCAAAAAACTTGATAGACAAAGGAGATCATTCAGTGATGAAAACAGACTTGATTCACTAGGAGGATAAAATGACTCAATTTTTACATACCTGGTAGTGTAGCTTCAATATTGTAAAAGGAAATATGACATAATTACAAAGAGAAATTGCCAAATTCTCCACTATGAGTCATTTAAATGTATCTCAATATTGATAGATAAAATATTCCAAAAAGCATTAAAGATATGATTAGGCAATATAGAGTGCTTGATCTAATGAATATATAGAATTTTGCATTCTAAATTAAAGTACACAAATTAGTTTGGATCATGCATGGAAAGCTATAATAATTTGTCATGAATTAGGTCATAAAGCAAGCAAGTCTCAATCAATTTTAAGGAGTGGACTTTTAAAAAGTTATATTTTGATTGCGATTCAATTAATATAGATATTAACTAAAAGATAATGTTAAAAGGCATTCACTTAGAAAAAGAAAACTATACTTCCAAATAACTCATCAACCAAGGAGTAAATCACAGTGGAAAACAGAACATCTTTAGAATTAAATAATAAATAAACCCAAATCTTTACCAACTTTACCAAAACTTAAATGCAGTTTGAGAGGCCTGAGAGAGAAACTTAAGCCATAAAAGCTTATATTAAAAACTAAAAAAGGCTTACAATTGTTGAACTGAGCATCCAGGAGAAATTATAAAAAGAAAAGCAGAATGAATTTAAAGAGAGGAGAAGAAAGGACATGATGAGGATGAGCCCAGAAATTAATGTAGAAAACAAAGATAAAATAAGGCAAATGCCAAAAATCAGGTTTTTGAAGAGGTGACTAAAATAAATCTCTACTTTAACTGATTCAGGAAAAAAAAGAGAAGGCAGCAATAAGCAATTTTAGGAATTTTAAAAATGCAGAGATATAAAACATTGTAAAGTAAAAACAACCTGATGTCATATTTGAAAATTTAGAGAAAATATCAAATTATTAGAAAATGCAGCTTACCAAAACTGACTCAGGAAAAAATAGTGACTCTGAATAGTTTGAAGGTATCGGTTCAGCAATTTTGAAATCTTACCACAAAGAAAAGCCTAGGCCCAGGTGGCTTCATAACTATATATAGGATAAATATGTTCATATATATATATTTGTTTATATATGTTCCTTATATAAGCAGACACCCAAGGAACATAATTCTAATCTAAAATACTCTTTCAGAAGAAAAAAGTCTGTGCATTTTATATATAAATATAATATGAGATAAAAATTACAAATGAACCTCACTCATGAACATAGATGGAAAACTCTGCAAAAACAGTTTAAAAAAACTTAATCTGGCAATGCATGAAAGATAATACATGATGGCAAATTGAGTTTATTCTTAGAACACAGAATAATTTACCTTTAGGGGCACCTGGGTGTCTTACTAGGTTAAGTGTCCAGCTTCAGTTCAGGACATGATCTCACAGTTCGCGGGTTCAAGCTTTGCAACAGGCTCTGTGCTGACAGCTCAGAGCCTGGAGCCTGCTGCAGATTCTGTGTCTGTCTGTGTTTCTGCCCCTCCCCCACTCATGCTCTGTCTTTCTCTTTCTCTCTCAAAAATAAACATTTTTTAAAAATTATAAAAAGAATAATTTACCTTTAGAAAATCAGTTAATGTAATTCACCAAATTATAGGTTAATGAAGAATAAGCACATACTCATCTCAATAATTGCAAACAAATCATTATATAACATTTAATATTTATTCATGTTAGGGCAATCAATCAAACAAAAATTCTTAGCCAACTAGAAATAGAAATTACATTCTTTGAGTTGATGAAAAATATTTGCCAAAGACTCACAACTATTTTACTCACTGGCGAAAGGCTAGAAGCATTCCTTTAGAAATCAGTAAGAAGTCAAGAATGCCTGCTGAAGTTACATCTAGCCAACACATACTGGAAGTCATAGCCATTCAGCTAGAAAAGGAAAAGAATAACATTTTTTAAAAAATTGCATTACTTAAATGATGATGTGATTAGCCACATAGAAAAAATCTATGGAAATTATTAAAATTAATAACATAATTGGATAGATATGGGTTTAATATCAATTGTCATCAAAAAAAGTAAGAAAATGTACTTTGAAAAATATATCATTTGCAAGTACAACAAAACTACAGTATACCTGGGATTAGAACTCGCCAAATACGTGCAAGACCTTTACAAAAACATCATATAATTTTATTGAAAGACATTAAAGAATATCTAAATAAATATAGATATATCATGTTCATGAACAGGGGCATAGGGGTATTCATTATTGTAAAGATTTCAACTCTACCACAATTAAGGTATAGTCACAGTGTAGTTGCAATAAAAATCTCAATACGGTGTTTTAAAGAGGTTGACTAAAATATATGGGAATACAAAAGGGTAAAGAATAGATATTCTGAAAGAAGAGCAAGGTTAGTAGAGGTACGTGGGTGGCTCAGTCGGTTTGGTGTCCGACTCCCGCTTAGGTCATGATCTCCTGGTTCTTGAGTTCGAGACCCATGCTGGGCTCTGTGCTGACAGCTCAGAGCCTGGAGCCTGCTTTGGATTCTGTGTCCCTCTCTCTCTGCCCTTCCCCCCGTCACACTCTAAGTCTCTCAAAAATAAATAAAAACATTAAAAAAATTAAAAATAAAGAATAAGGATAGTAGAGATTTGTCTTATCAAATGACAAGATATATTACAGAGGTAATGCATGAAGAACCTGTGATATTGGTATAAGGAGAAATAAATTGACTAATAGAATATATGCCCCAAAACAGACATGGCATTTGAGGAACTTGATATACAGTGTAATTGGCACATCAATAAGTGTAATTGGCTTTGGGACAATTGGTTATCCAGGTGATGGAAAATATAATGCAGTTGGATCTTTGCCTCACATCATACCATAAATATCGATTTCAGGTGAATTAAAAACATAAATGTGATAGGAAAAACAGGATTTTTGGAAGCAAATATAGGAGATGTTCCTTATGGCAACATCTAAAGACACAAAACTATAATTCATAGATAAAAATACTGAAGAAATTTGAGCACAATCAGAGTAAAACTTTGTTTCATGAGAACATAACATAAATGGGGAGAAAATATTTGTAGTACATTGAACTGACAAAATACTACTATCCAGATGAATAAAGAATGATTAAAGAATTTTAAGAAAAAATCTGGCACTCAAATAGAAAAGCAGGCATTTCCGAGAATAGGAAACCCATGTGGCCAATAAACATATTAAAATATTCAATCTCAATATTAGAAAAACAGAAATCCAAATTCTGAGATACGGCTTCACACCCACCAGATTGGCAGAAATTTAGAAGTCTCAGCAGGCTGTGTTAGGAGGTGTGGAGCAACCAGAACTCTTAACTTTCCTTGGTGTGAGTGTAAATCAGTGTGATTAATTTGGAAAAGAATTTAGCACTATGATGTAAAATTGAAAATCCATATGCCCTATTATTCAGCAGTTCCACACCTCGGTTTCTGCCCGTGGTAGACAGAGTAATTCACAGCCTCCTGTGTGCACATTCTAGTCCCCATAACCGATGGATGTGTTTGGTTACACGGCCAAAGGAGGGTGAAGGTAGCAGATGGAATTAAGGTGCTAATCAGTTGATCTGTAAATGAGGAGAGTATCCTAGATTATTCAGGGAGGCCCAATAATCACAAAAGTCCTTAAAAGTGGAAGAGGGAGCCAGAAAAGTCAGTACCAAAAAGATAGCATTATAAGAAATTCTTGACCAGTTGTTGCTGGCTTTGAAGATGGAGAGGGCTATGAACCAAGGAACGTGAAGTATCTAGAAGCTAGGAAATGCAATAAAACAGATTCTCCCCCAGATCCAACCAGAAGAGAATGCAGCCCTGCTGACATCTTGATTTTAGCCCAGTGAGACTGGTTTCAGACTTCTGACATCCAGCACCATAAGGTAAAAATTTGTATTGTGTTAAGCTGCTGGACAACTAAATTTGAGTTAATTTGTTAAAACAGCAATAGGAATAGTATAGACTCTAGAGAAAACTCTTGGACCATGGCAATAGGTGACCAGTGCCAGATTATATAGAGCAGCAGTGGTCAACATCACAAAAAATGGAAAATAACCCAAATCTTCATGGTTAGGAGGAGAGCAGATCTGTGAATACTGTGGAATAGGAATGCAATGGAATAATACACATTAGAGAAATGAATGAACCATAGGCATATGGACAACATACTAAGAAAAAAAGTAAGTTAGAGGCAAATAAATAAATACATTGGAATGTCATTTAAACAAAATTCAAAAACTAAAAATCCCAATATGTTGATTAAAGATACATAATGGTACATACTATATACATACATAAAAGGGAAAGCATGACAAATACAGTTTAGGGCTGTGGTTGCCTCTGGTGGGGAAGGCAGGGTGAGCAGATTAGAGAGGGGCATTGTCTTAATCATTTGGGTTGCTATAACAAAATATCATAAATAAATCATTAATTTATTTTCTTTTCATAAATAAATTATTTATTTCTCACAGTTCTGGAAGACTGGAAATCCAAGATCAAGAGGCAGCAGATTTGGTGTCTGGTTCATAGATCTTTTGCAGTGTCCCTACATGGTGGAAGGGACAGACAGCCCTCTTGGGCCTCTTTTTAAGGACACTAATCTCATTCATGAAGGCTTCACCCCCATGACCTAATCACCTCCCAAAGCCTCTACCTTCACCTGTGAGGCTAGAATTTCAGCAGATGAATCTGGGGGGACATAAATATTGCAGGGACACGGGGCACTTCAGTAGCATTGGGAATTCTCCAGAAAAGTAATTTTAATGGGTTTATTGTTATGCTTTGTGATGTACATGTATTTCACATATATTATTAGCAAGCACCAAATATTTTATGGTGTAAGAAATAGAAGGGAATAAGGGGCACCTGCGTGGCTCAGTTGGTTGAGTGTCCGACTTCAGTTCAGGTCATGATCTCATGATTCATGAATTTGAACCCACCATTGGGTTCTTTGCTGTCAACATGGAGCCTGGAGCCTGCTTTGGATCCTCTGCCCTTATCTCTGTCTGCCCCTTCCCCATTCACTCTGTCTCAAAATAAAGAAGCAAACTAGAAGAAGAAGGAGGAGAAGGGGAAGGGGAAGGGGAAGGGGAAGGGGAAGAAGAAAGAAATAGAGGGAAATAAAAAGAAAAACATGTAACTATGATGTAACTATGATAGGCTTGTAGCTTGTCTTATGGTGTTTGAAATAATTAACTGAGCTGAGGCATTACAGTTGATTCTGATGCTCAAGTGACTATTAAATATGCTATTTTTACATAAACTCAGTAATTGAGAATTACTATGAGCCCATGTGCCTTCATTGACAGCTGATTTCTGTTCATAGAGTCAAAGCCAAGACATCAAGAAAGGTGGCCATTTCATGGAGAGTGCCTTAGAGGGCAAGCAGCCTTCTCAGCACCAACTCTACTCCTAAATTCTGGTCAACAGTAATGAGTGATGCTCTTTCCAGGCACTGCTCTAACTGCATGCATAATCCTCACAGCATCCCTTTGAGACAGGTACTCTTATTGATCCCATTTCACAGATGGACAAACTGAGGTCCATAGTGGTTAAATACTTGGCCCAGGATCACCCAGCTAGGAAATGACAGAGTCTTGATTTAAACACAGACAGTTCTATGCTCTCATCTATCGCTCTATATGGCATCTCCACTGTTCAACTTTATTGTAAATAACATTTACCTTGAAGCACTGGGTTAAAATGCAGGTTCTTCTGACATAGTTGCTTTGAAGTTGGTCTTCAGGTCTTGTACTTTTTGGGGGGTGGGAGGGAGAGAGAGAGAGAGAGGGAGAGGCAGAGGGGAGGGGGAAGAGGGAGAGAGAAAGAATCTTAAGCAGGCTCCACACCCATCTCGGATTTCACGACTCTGGGGTTTCTGAGCTGAAATCGAGAGTTGAGCGCTAGCTCAACCAGCTGAGCCATCCAGGTGCCCCTGAAGTTGGTCTTCGAATGAGCCCTGGGATTCACATCGTCAGCTGGAACCTTAAGCATTTACCAACTCGTTTGACTTCTTTCCAACTTACCCCTCCCACAAATCTGATCATACCTCTCCCCTGCTTGAGTTTTTTCCACATCTCTCCTCAGCATTAAGACTCAAGTTCAGCCCTTTTAGTTTAGCATACAAGCTCTTCAGACTCTGGCCCCAGTCCCACCATTTTTGTGTCACAGCCATCCATTCTCCTCAACCCTTCCTTTACTTCCATGATATGGACCTTCTTCCCAAGCCATGTACAATGGCTTTTCACACCTCCGTGCCTTAATACTTACTGCTCTCTCTGCCCAGAAATGATCTGCCTATCTTCTTCATCTAGGCAACTCCTACCCATTTTTCAAAATTCTGAAAGTTCACTTTCCACCTTCACTCAGTATTGATCTAGAAGCCTTTCCTCCGCTCTTCTGTAACAGCTCAAGCTTTGGTATTACCTTGTAACCTTCAGTGTATTCAGATGTCCCCTCCAGTAACAGTCTCAATAATAATAATAACAATAACTATTACTTATGGAGCATTCTAGGCAATGGCATCCCTTACTTACAATTGTCAACCCAACTCCAAAAGCTACCTACCTTCAGCTGCATTTTAAGATTGAAGAAACTGAAGTTTAGACAGGGAGGTAGTAAGTCTATGGTCCTACCATTTTAATGGTGGCATCACACTCACATCTGGTTCTGTTAATGTCGTATTTGATTCCATCTCTCTAGCACTGGTCATCAGGACTGACACTTCCCCAGTTAGGTGGATGTGAATAGATGGATGGCCTGGGATGCCATAAATCCAGATTTCAAAAGAAAGGAAAACAAAGCCAAATTTGAAGCCAGGATGAGCACTCACACTTGGGTTCCGCCTCTGCCTCTATCTAGCTGCTAAACTAGGACAGCTCTTGAATGATAAGTGTGTGTAGAGGTGATTAGTATGGCAAGTGGGCTTCTGGGTAGAGAAAGAAGTTGGAACTACAGGCGGCAGATCAGCGGGGAGGCCAGAAAGAGTCTTAACTCAGAGGCGGGGTGAACGCCGGTGCGAATTTTCTGTGGCAGGACTATGGTGTGGTGCCATCTTTATCTTGGTTCCCCAGATAGGAGCTAGCGCTTTGCTATCTCTGTGTGCAGCTGTGACCAGAGGTTGATGTGGGTTTCTTTGGTCTCAGGGCAAGTGCTTACACACCACCTACCTCTTTGGTTTGTGTCCAGGGTGGCTGTTTTCTGAAAATAGATGCTGACACTGCCTCTGACTCAGTCCCTTTCACCTCATGTTCTTTTTGGTACATTTGTCCTAAAGTATCAACCCAGCTCAGATTCCTAGCTAGTGCCAGATTTGCAACATTTGTGAAATTTGTGAGTTGTTACTGAGAGACTTAAACTTTCTTTTATTAATCCCTGGAAGCTGTGAATCAGAGGAAATATATATTTTTATGTTGTTTCCTTAATGATATGGGATCTCCTTGACTCTGAGTCTTTTGAATGAGGTAACAGTGTTCATTAAAGCCACCCCCTTGGGGTCCATCCCACCTCAGTTGGCAGGGAGAATTTCTGTTTCTGGATTAGACTTTTTAACTCCCTGTGACTTTCTGACCCCTCTTAATTCTTCTGCAAGAGCTCTTTCCACCCCCTCTCCTGTAATATCCTCCTTTACAGGTGACTGTTTCATGAGGGCTTCTGGGCACCCCATGTAACTGGAAGTGGCCATGCTGTAAGCTCGGAGCACCGACAGAGACTCCCTCTGTGTGCTGGTCAGGGGGTCCCCGTCTCCAACTGGCTCCTCTGGAGAGAAGCCCCGAGTAGGTTACTGTTTCCCCCTCCACACCCACCTTCCCCAGCCCCAAACTGGGAGATTTAAATGGTAATTGTCACTTTTCAACTCTTTTTGTGTTTTCATTGACAGGTTAGGCTCTGAGCAGTTAATTTCCTGTGACGCAAACTCTCTTAGTTGTATGTAACTAAGTCTGTCTATTTCTCCCTGACTTACTATCTCAATCAATATAGTATTGATTGGATAACAGCAGAGCCTATTCTATTTTCTGCCTCTAATTCTCTTTTCTCTCTGCCAAGAAAATCAGGGATTTGGGGGCAGGCAAGTATCTGGACTTTCTTCTCTTTCCTTTTACCATTTCTCATTTTATTATGAAGGTAATATGTGCCCATCATCAGTAACCAGTCTGACACCATAAGAATTCCCCAATCTTATTTCCTGCTAACAGTGCAGTAAGTATTCTTCCAGTTATTCCTAGGTATTTGCAAAAGTAAAATAAAATGAAATGAAATAAGACAAAATAACAGAAAAATCACACACAAAGTATACTTTACATAGAAAAATAGAATGCTACCAAAGATATGATTCTGCTAATTGACTTTTTTCATCTAATAATCACTGACCATTTTTTAATATTTGTCTATCATTCTTCGAATGCTTACAGAATACTTCTGTTAAGTTATAACACTCTGGCTGCAAGTTACAGAAACCCAACTCAAACGATCTCAAGCAAAAACGAGAATTAGCTAGTTCGTAAGAGTGAGGGGAAGAAAGGCATGGCTGGACTCAGAAAGAGACCTGTCCAGAGATGCCAGGATGCCTTCTCTTTCCGTTTCTCAGCACTGATGCTCTGCTTTGGCCTCCTTCTTTCCTAGAGCAAAACAAACTTTTTATTCCAGGCAAAAGGGAAGGGGAGTGCTGTCCCTGCGGACACCCTCAGGCTTACACCGTCTCTCCTAACCGCAGCCGTCATGTAAGCAAAGGTTCTGGGCCTCACTGTCCTGAGTCTCCCTTGTGGCCCAGCCGGACCAGGCCAGCGGTGGAAATTGGAAGTCCAAACTATCCTACTGCTCCCACGCAGGTCCCTGTAGGTGCCGAGCGCCCCTCCTGGGAGAGAAACGTGACCACGTTCTCGAAGGCCGCCTGAGGGCAGCATCTTAGAGTCCACCTCGTCTCCTCTGCGCCTGGTCTCTGGGAGCCCGCGGGGGCCCTTCATTTTATTGCATGCACCTTCAAGAGTGCAGGGGGAGCTGCCCAGGCTATGAATCGATGATCAAGTGTCTCTCTAAATAGCGCACCGTTCAGGAACCCTCATTCAGTTTTTGGTAATGAGACTGCTTTTCCTCCCAGGAATTCCCAGGGTTACATCTTATTATTTCAAAATGATGTTTTTGAGGCCATAACACACCGGTGCCCATGGGTGGAGCTTTCTTCAAGTAAATATCCCTGGGACTGAATCCTGGGACTGATTTGGGGTAAGGCCCAGGAATCTATACTTTTTAAAAGCAACACACCTGATTTTATGATCAAACATACTTGGGAAGGACAAACATAAATCCTCCTACATAATTCTCTTATTTAACTGTACCTTCCCCAAGGGCAGAAGCTGGGTGGGTGTTGGCTCCTTTCCTACGGCATAATGACTGGTCCTGGCCAGCCGCACTCAACACAAAGGTGTGTCCAAGTCTGCCCTGCTTTTACCCAAGTCAGTTATTTTTATTCCTCAGAGACGTCTGAGATAAAATATTTTTCCTAAGTAGGAGGAGATCTAGGTTTTGTTGATCCTGAAGTGTATCCAATTTGGGGAGAAGCTTTCTTTAAGGAAAAAAAAAGTACGAGTACAAAATCAAGTCTAGAGCCTTGGAAGAGGCTTCATAATTAAGCTTCATTACCTTTATGGCAGTTCTGCCTCGAACAGCATTCTCGTTCTGCAGCAAATCCAAAGAGCTCTGCTGCGCATCTTGTCTACACCTTCTATATATACTAGATGAACTGAATTTGTGGAAGAGAAAAGAAAAAGACTGCAGAAATAGATTGTTTTGGCCTAGATAAGTCTGAAGCTGAGTTTTTAACCAAAGCATGGTGGCATATGTTTCATTTTTTGGTGAGTTTACTTGTTATGCTCTATTTTCCCTGAAATTGAAGGGAAGCAACGGGGTTCTTTTATAACCCCCATCTGTTACCTTTCTGACCAACCACATCCCTACTACTCTTCTCCTTGCTTGCTCCTCTTCAACCACACTGGTTTTCCCTGGCAGGCCTGGCACATGTTAGCCCTCTGCTCTGACCTTGGGGCTCCTCTCCTTAGAATGGTGTTGTCTCCTTTTTTTTTTTTTAATGTTTTTTATTTATTTTTGAGAGACAGAGAGAGACAGTGCTAGCAGGGAGGGTCAGAGAGAGAGGGAGACACAGAATCCGAAGCAGGCTCCAGGCTCTGAGCTGTCAGCACAGAGCCCGACGCGGGACTCGAACCCATGAACCGTGAGATCATGACCTGAGCCAAAGCCGGACACTCAACCGACTGAGCCACCCAGGTGCCCTGGTGTTGTCCCCTTCTTACAGAGAGAAGGCATGTGGGCTCAGAAAAGTTATGTGTGGAAATGTCAAGTGATTAAAACCCATGAAAACACTTTTTCCACTGGTCTCATTCTTGACTTCTCTCTTTCTCTCATATGTCATCCAGTGAGTCAGGAAACACTGTTGGCTCTTTCTGCAAAATAAGTTCTGAGTTCAACCACTTCGTCTATCTGCACCTGTACCCCTTGGGTGGGACCCTCACCGTCTCTTGTCTGCATGGCCACCATAGCCTCCCATCTTGTCTCCCAGCTTCTCAGCTCACCCCTGAAAGCCTGTCTCAACATAGCAACCAAAGTGATCCTCTAAAATCTAAGTTAGATCATGCCACTCCTGTGCTCAAAATTCTGTAATTGCTCCCTATTTTCTATGGTGTAAAAACCAATGTCCCTACAAAGGCCTGTAAAGCTCTGTAGCCGGGCTATCCAACGGGATGACCACTGTTGCACCACTTGAGATATAGTCAGTCTGGATTGAGATGTAAAACGCACCATAGATTTTTAGGAATTAATTTGGGAAAATAAAAGAATGTAAAGATGAGTGGTTACCAAAGGCAGGGGCTGGTGGGGTGGGGGGTAGGGTATTGGGGGAATAGGTGGCAGAGGGCTCAAAAGGTACAAACTTGTAGTTATAAGATAAGTAAATCATGGGGATATAATGTACAGCATGATAACGATGACAATAGTTAACAATACTATACTGTATATTTGAAAGTTGCTGAGAAAGTAGATCTGAGAAGTTCTCATCATGAGAAAAATTGTATGTGAGGTGATAGCAGTTAACCAAACTTACTGTGCTAATCATTTTGCAATGTATACATAGATTGTTAGGTTGTACATCTTATATGTATGTGTCTGTGTGTGCGTGCGTGTGTTTGTGTGGTACCTTATGTTATACTCATATAATATTGTATGTCAATTATATCTCAATAAAACTGGAAAATAAAAATGAAAATGTAAAATATTCAATATTTATACTGATTAGATATTAAAATTATGTTTTAATATATTGGATAAGAATATATTATTAAAATTAATTTCAGCAGTTTCTTACCTTTTTAAAGTGACTAATAGAAAATTTTAAATTACATCCATGGCTCGCATATCTGGCTTGAATTATATTTCTATTGGACAGCGCTAGTCTACAGTATCTGGCCCTTCCCTAAAATTTTTCTTGATTTTGTTTCCTGCTTACTCCTGTTCTTGTTCACTCTAATACAGCCACACTGGCCTCCTTGCTTGTCTTTGAACATAGGAGCATACCTGGCATCCTCCTGCCTCAGGGCCTTTGCACTTGCTGTTTTCACTCCTAGAAGACTTTCCCTCCCATTATCTGGATGATTTGTTCTTTAACCTCTTCTGGACTTCATTCAAGCCTCGCCTTCTCAATGAAGCTTTCTCTTTCGTCATCCACGTCTGCTCCTGAATTCACTGAGCTCCTTTCCTCACTTATTTTTCTCCCCAGCATCTGTCATATATTATTTGTCACATATTGTATATTTTTTGTATTTATTTTTGTTGTCTAACATACCCTCTAGGATCCATGAGGGCAGGGTATAGTGTTTAAAGCTGCGCTCCCAACATCTAGAACTATGCTTGGAACGTAGTAGGTTCTCAACAAATATTTGTCGAATACATACTGAGTAAATTTTAATCAATCAATGATACAGGCTAAGGAACTGAAAGTAAGTAGAGTTCTCAGGGCGTCACAGGAATTTAGGGACAACGTGTTTGCACCCTCAGAAGATCAAATGTCATCCATCAGAAATGCAGGTGTCACCACCTAGAATCCTGGCCTTCGTGTTTCTTCACTGGAATGCCCACATTTTCATGTCTCTTCTAAGGCTTACACTTCAGGAAAGAAAGATCTACTCTGGAGTATATTTCACTTCAGTCCTCATACCCAGGAGATGACCTCTGACATTCCTTTTTGCTCCAAGGTTAAGCCTTTGAGATTTTTTTTTTCTAGACAGGAATTCTAGATCCGTCTGGAGCTGTGGAAACTTAACGGCATTTCTCCAGGAAAGAAAATTTCTGGGAGGACGCCATTACATGTGATTATACAATGAAATATTTAATTTCTAGCCTGAAGAATTTTAAACTAGTTTATTTATTTGACTAACCAACACATTTTATTGAGTACTAATTTATGTGGGGCATTGGTTTTTAAAAATTTTTTTACATTTATTTATTATTGAGAGACAGAGAGAGACAGAGCATGAATGGGGGAGGGACAGGACTAGAGAAGGAGACACAGAATCAGAAGCACGCTCCAGGCTCTGAGCAAGCTGTCAGCACAGAGCTCAACGTGGGGCCCGAACCTGCAAACTGCAGATCATGACCTGAGCCGAAGTCGGTCGCTCAGCCAACTGAGCCACCCAGCCCCCCCCTATGCTGGGCATTGTTTTAGGTTCTGGAAACAAATACAATCTTCAGGTAGCTAAGAGTCTAGTGTGTATGTGGGGCAGAGAGGGTTAACAAACCCAGCATGTAATTGTTTCCTATTGCTGCTATGACAAATCACAAACTTAGTGGCTTAAAATACACATCTGTTCTCTTACAGTTCTGGAGATCAGAAATCCAAAATGGATCTTGTTTGACTAAAGTCAAGGTGTCAGGAAGCTGTGTCCCTTCCGGAAGCTCTAGAGGAAGATTCATTTTCTTACCCTTTTCAGCTTTCAGTGGCTGCCTATATTCCTGGCTTGTGACTCCCTACTCTCTCTCTCAGAGCACATCATTCCATTCTCTGCTTCCACCATTCCTGGCCATCTCTCTCACTCTGACTCCTCCTGGGCCCCTCTTACTGGATCTTTGTGATGATACCCACCCACTCACATAATCCAGGATAATCTCCCCATCTCAAGGTCCTTAACTTAATCACATCTGCAAAATCCCTGTTGCTATATATAAGGCAAAAATTATAGGTTCTGGGGATAAGGACATGGACATCTTTGGGGACCACTGTTCAGTCCACCACACAGGTCAGTGTGACAGGTGCCACAGTGGAGATAAACACTGTGTAAGCACAAATGATAGACCAGACAGGGTGTAGAGAAGGGAGTGGGACAGCTTTATGGAGCAGCTACTTTTCTGCTAAGGCTTGCATGGCGGAAATGGACAGTAGATACCATGTATAAAGGATTATGCACAGGATAGGGAGTATAAATGAGGATGGCTTTTACATTAGTTATCTGTTGCTGATGACAAATTATTTCAAAATTTAGCAGCTTACAACAATAAATGTCTGAGATCTCACACAGTTGCCGAGAATCGTGAATCTGGGAGAGTCTTGACTGGATGGTCTTGCCTTATGGTCTCTCATGAAGTTGCTCTCAGGCCTTGGCTGGGACCACTGTCATCTGAAGGATCTGGAAAAGCAGTTCTCCGCTGTCCTGTGACTGTCAGCAGGAAGTTGCATTTCCTCACCACGTGGGCCTTTCCATAGAGTTATTTACTTGACATGGTTTCCCTGAGGGCAAGGAGTCTGAGAGACAGAGTTCAAGATAGGAGCCTGAGTCACTTATACACTTGGCGTGGAAGTGTTATAGCACCACCTGTGCCATTCTGCTAGTCACTCGGAGCAACTCTGAGATGGTGGGGGAGAAGGCTTCACAGGGGCATGAGTACCAGGAAGTGAGGATCACTGGGGACCATCTTGGAGTGTGGCTACCACGGTCTTCTTGGGGTTAGAAGAGTTACCTCACTGCTGGACTGTGGGGCAATCAGGAGAGACTGGCAGCAATGAGGTTGGCATAGGGAAGGAGAGCCAGAGCATGAGGGCTATATGCTTGGCCAAGGAGTTTGGAGATAATTGTTTTATTAATAGGGAGCTATTTCAGGGCCTCAGTTAGAGAAGTGACATGACCAAATAGTTTTTTAGAATGTTCACTGTAAGAGTGTAATAGAGTAAAGCAGAGGGCAAAGAGATTAGGGAGAAAAGCGGCTAAGAGGCTATTGAATAGTATAGGAGAGAGAGGATGAGGCTTGGTATAAGGCAGTGGCCGTCCATGAGTGACAAGGATGGCGGGTTCAGGGTGTTTTCAGAGGTGACATGGTTAGGGAGGCAGAGCATGGGGGAGGGAGGCCTCAGAGTGAGTCCTGGTTTGCAGGAAGGATAGCTAACAATCAATGCAAGCAGAAGGATGGACACGGTTGACATGGGAGTCAGAAAGAGTTGACACGACCAGATGTGGATACAGAGTCTGAGCTGCTTATGGGACATTCAGGTACAGAGACAGCTAGTGGAACAAACTTAGTTTACACCATCTGTAGCAAGGCCTTTGAAGCATTTCTGAGTCTGTGCACTCTGGCCAGACCAGAGCTCTTTCATTCTGTGTTGTTGTGTCCCACCCCCCCCCAAATGAAAGTCATTTTCTAGATGCCATCTTCATAATATCATCTTTCAAACTACCATTGTTTGAGTGCCTGCTGTATACTTACTCTGTACTATGAACCTTGCATTCATTTACTGCATTTCCTCTTCACACTAACCCAATGAGATATGTCATGTTATGATTTCCTTTTTATAGATGAGGAAACCGAAGAAGGTACTACTATTATCCCATTTTACAGATGAGGAAACAGGCTAGTGTTAACAACAGCACTCAAGGTTACACAGTACGAGCATGAGGGACACAGGTCTCAAATCCAGATCTTTTGCCTGAAGACCCTATGCCCTTAATTGGAAAGCCATCTATGGTGTGCTTTATAGAACTAGAGACACTTTCCGGCAAGGTTGTGTGAATGACGATTTATAACCTGACGTGTGAGAGACAGCAAATAAACAAAGCAGGGACAAGGTCAGGAATCCAGATATGCAGTGGTGTGGAGAAAGGATCAGATGCCTTCTTCCTGTTAAGTATATAGGAGCTTTGGCCTATTGGCAATGCTTGCTAGCTTTTCCCTGGGACTCTCTTCCAGTTTTTTGTTATTTCTGAAAAAAATGTGTGGAATTGTTATCATTCACTTAATAAGACCCAAATTGCTTATTTTCTTGTTATGGGAAAGTACAGTGTCTTGTATTAGCCAGATGGCCTTTCAAGCCTAAGACTGATGCACATTTTTCATCAGAAAAAAGAATGTGGAGTGGGTGGGTGAAGGATGTCAGACAGATCATGTCTTTTTCTTAAAGAGGGTTCCCAAAACAGGAGCTAAATTGGTCTGGAAATAGCTCCCAGCCATTTCTTTATGTAAAACTCAGGTTAAAAAAAAGTTCCCATATCTAAGGTTATACTGTCGAATTTAACAGGAGATAAAGGGAATGTCAGTCATTCGTAAATGGCTCCTAGACTATTCGTGTCCTAGAGAAGATGGCCCTCTGGACCTCAGGCTTCCTGCAGATCAGAGTGTCAGAGCACAGGGTCCCGCCAACAGACAAGAGAAACTTCACAGCTTCTCTGCACTTGTCTGGAATTTCCTGGAGAAAGCAAAAGACAAGGCTAAATATAGTCTTTCACCTTGAAATGCCACAAAGGTAATAAAAACAGGGTTATGATAGGTTGGTTTGCAATGCTCCCACTTCAACTTCTGTGTGAGTTTCCAAGCAACAGACTTTTACTGAAACCAGAGAAGAAGGGAAGGAAGTGACGAGCCCAGGGAGGTGGGTTCAGCCATGGGGGTGCCCAGACAGTTCTGGACATCAGAGAACTGCTGGTCCCATCTCCCTAATCTAAGCCTCTCTCTCCACTGCGCCACCGCCAGACCCTGCTGAAACCCCCAGCACATAGTAGGTGTTCAGTCAGTACATCTGTCCTTGACTCGTTGTCAGTTGACCATACCTCATGTTTGAGTCCTGATTTACCGAGGAAACATCTGCTGTTAGAATAAAAACAGGTTTCATCTTAATTTTCTTTCTTTCTTTTTTAAATATTTATTTTTGAGAGAGAGAGGGGATGAGGGGAGAGAGAGAGAGAGAGAGAGAGAGAGAGAGAAAATCTGAAACAGGCAACAGGCTCCAGACTCTGAGCTGTCAGCACAGAGCTCCGCACGGGGCTCGAACTCACAGACAGTGAGATCATGACCTGAGCTGAAGTCAGATGCTTAACTGACTGAGCCACCCAGGCGCCCCCATCTTAATTTTCTTCAGTATTTGTTAGCGAGTTAAGTAAAGCAGCTCAGTATTTTGGGGAGTCTTAAGTCAATATTTAACTTTTGGACACAACTCCCCTTGCATATAGCCCCTAGGCCTTTATGGAATAATTTCTGGTCCTGGTTTTGGGTTTCAAAACATTAGTATTTAATTAAAATTAATTTAATAAAAGCTCACCAATTGAATTTTTTTCTCAACTAATTTTAACTAATGCTTTTTACGTCTAACTTTTATTTTTCTATTGAAGGAAATGTCTATTAAATAAGAGAAAATTATGAAACTTTTCCAGGCTGGGTTAACAATTAATATGGTGCTTAGTGCTTATCAATATACTTGTTTGTACTACATCATAAAAGCACACAAGTTCACACAGATAAGCTAAGGAAAGCAAAAAGCACATCAAGACCGCCTAACAGGGAAGTAATCCACATTTCCAGGAGGCCCACAGTAATAAAGTCAAATGCTGAGTATATGAAGATTTATGACATGTTAGCACATTGTTACGACACATTATATTGCTAAGTCAGTCATGGGAAATCAATTCAGGGCCAGAAGGAAGTCAGTCCACGGATACACTTAGCCTTCCGTTTGCAACTCTTGTACCTGCCACGGTCACAGAGCCCGACCAGTGCTGGAAGGTCAGCACCTACGGGACCTTAGCAAATGCTGGCCGAGTAAGACCCTAGTGACAGTCCTCTGTTTGGACAACCTGTCCAAGTTTTCTACAAAGATCTTTATAATCCTGCGATTATGATTTTGCCTGTTGAAGAAACCATTTGATGACATCACTGAAATGGGCCTTGTCTGACAGGCTTTTGGAGAATGAAATTCCAAAAAATGTTTTCCAGGATGGAATTTGATGTGTTTTGTGTTCTCCTCCCTTCTCAGGGACACAGCTAGCTGTCTCGAAGGAGAGGTGGCACCCAGGACCCACGTGGGACAGGGACACTCAAGCTGGTGCTCAGTACTTCTGAGGTCCAGATGGACCCAGAGAGACAAGCGCACCCCAGCATCTCACTCTGACTCCCGTTTAACCCTTAGCTTCTCTCCCCAGTTCTTCCTCTTGTTAGTTCTTCCAGTTTAGGAACTCTGTTTGAACTGATGGGCTTCCTTCTTCTTCCTTCTGTGTTTTGTGCCCTCTTCTTTGCTCTGGTACCTGCTTCAAGCACTGGACTGGGTCACTGACCTCTCCGCCTCAGCCGGGCTCACCTCCGTACCATGCCCCTGGCGACAGAGCTGCTGTGTGTCCAGGGGGCCTCAGCCAGCTCCTGGGCTTCTTTCAAGACTTTCTTTTCTTAGAGTAATTTTAGAGGAAGTAACTTTAGAGGAAGGTACAGAGATTTTATGTCCTCCATAGATGCAAAGCGTCTGCCTTTATCAACACCCCCACCAGAGTGGCATATTTGTTACAATGGATGAGTCTGCATTGACACATCATAGTCATTCAAAGTCTATAGTTTACATTAGGGCCCACTTTTTCTTTTGAACATTTGACACACAGTGTTACATTAGTTTCAGGCATACAACATCGTGATTCAACTTCTCTGTACATTAGGTTAGGCTCATAACAAGTGTAGCTAACACCTGTTAATGGTACAACGCTATTACAATACCACTGACTCTGTTCCCTATGCTCGGCCTTTTATTACGATGATGTATTCATTCCGTAACTGGAAGCCTGTATCTCCCACTCCTTTTCACCCACTTGCCCATTCTTTCTCCTCCATCCCCTTGGTAATCATCCATTCGGGTTCACTGTTGGCATTGTGTTCTGTGGGTTGGAACGAATGTATAACATTTATCATATGGAGTGTTTTCACTGCCCCCCAAAATCCTACGTGGTCCACCTATTCATCCCTTTCTCCTAACTAACCCCTGGAAATAACCATATCCATAGTTTTGCTATTCTAGAATGTCACATAGTTGGAATCATATATGTCTTTTTATGGCTTGACAACTCATTTTCTCTTAGTACTGAAAAATACAAAAAATTGGATGGACCTCCGTTTATTTATTTATTTTTTAATATTTTTAATTTATTTTTGAGAGAGAGGGAGAGCGAGCAGGGGAGGGTCAGAGAAAGAGGGAGACACAGAATCCGAAGGCAGGCTCCAGGCTCTGACCTGTCAGCCCAGAGCCCAATGCGGGGCTCAAACCCATGAACCATGAGATCATGACCTGAGCCGAAGCTGGACGCTCAAACGACTGAGCCATCCAGGTGCCTTGGACCTCAGTTTATTTATCTGTTTACCTACTGAGGCGCATCTTGGTTGCATCTAAGTTTTGGCTGTTCTGAGAAAAGCTACCATAAACATTCATGTGCAGGTTTTTATGTGGACATAGATGCTCAGTTCTTTTGGGCAAATGTCAGGAAGCTTGATTACTGGATCATGTGAAAAGAGTATGTTTAGTTTTGTAGGAAATTGCCAAACTGTGTTCCAAAGTGACTATACATTTTGCTTTCCCACCAGCAATGTCTGAGGGTTCCTGTCACCATACACCCCACCAGCCTTTTGTGTTGTCAGTGTTGTAGATTTTGTCCATTCTAGATAGGTCTGTGGTGGTATCTCACCATGCTTTTAAGGTGCATTCCCCTGATGACATATGATGTGGAGCATCTTTTCATATGCTTTTTAAAGTAGACTACAGGGCTTTTATTGTATCTTTAAAATATCACACATAGGCCTTAAGAATCATTTGGGGCGCCTGGGTGGCTCAGTTGGTTAAGTGTCCAACTTTGGCTTAGATCATGATCTCACGGTTCGTGAGTTTGGGCCCCGTGTTGGGCTCTGTGCTGACAGCTCAGAGCCTGGAGCCTGCTTCAGATTCTGTGTCTCCCTCTCTCTCTTCCCCTCTCCCTTCCCACACTCTGTCTTTCCCTCACTCAAAAATAAACATTAAAAAAATTTTTTTTAAATCATCTACTGGGGTGCAGAAGTTTTGGGGCACTTGGCTGGCTCATTCAGTAGAGCATGTGACTCTTGATCTCTTGGGGTCGTGAGTTTGAACCCCACACTGGGTGTAGAGATTATTTTAAAAATAAAACTAGGGGTACTTGGGTGGCTCAGTTGGTTGAGTGTTCAACTTTTGATTTCAGCTCAGGTCATGATCCCAGGGTCTAAGACCTGCATCAGGCTCCATGCTAAGCATGGAGCTTGCTTGAGATTCTCTCCCTCTGCCCTCTCCCCTGCTCACACATGTTCTTTCCCTTTCTCAAATAAAAAAAAAATAATAATAATAAAATAAAAATAAAAGCACCCCTCTTGATAATATTCACAGAGCAGAAGTTTTTAATCTTAATGAATTACAACTTACCAGCTGTTTCTTTCATGGATTGTGCCTTTGGTTTGTATTTAGAAGTCATTTCCATACCTAAGGTCATCTAGGTTCTCTTTAATGTGATCTTCCAGGAGTTTTATAGTTTTGTGCTTTATATTAAGTCTATGATCCATTTTAAGTTAATTTTTGTGAAGGTATAGGTCTATGTCTAGATTAATTCCTGGGTAATACAAATGCCTTATATTAACAAAATCCTAATTCCTTCCTCCCTTCCTTGTGTCACTGTTGTCATTTATTTTACATACATACATAAGAATATATGTATATATGCACACATAAGCTATATTCATAAGCATACATAATCAAATACATGGTTGCCACTATTATTTTGAACAATTATCTGGCTAGGTCAATTAAGAAGAAGGAAAATAGGGGCACCTGGGTGGCTCAGTCAGTGAAGCATCTGGCTCTTGATTTTGGCTCAGGTCATGATCTCACAATTGATGAGACTGAGCTCCACATCAAGCCCCACATTGGGCTTGTTACTGACAGTTTAGAGCCTGCTTGGGATTCTCTCTTCCTCTCTCTCTCTCCCCCTCCCCTGATAGCTCTCTCTCTCTCTCTCTCTCTCTCTCTTTCAAAATAAATAAACTTAAACATTTTTTAAAGAATACAAAAAATACAAGTTTTTATTTTGTCTTCACTGTTTCTTATTTCTTCTCCAATGCTGTTTCTTTATGTAGATCTGAGTTTCTTTTGTTTTTAAGTTTATTTATTTATTTATTAGGGACAGAGAAATAGATAGAGCGTGGATGGGATTGGGGCAGCAAGAGAAGGAAAGAGAATCCCAGGAAGACCCCGCACTCTCAGTGTGGAGGCCCAGGCAGGGCTCAAACCCAGGAGCTGTGAGATCATGACCTGAGCCAAAATCAAGAGCCAGATGCTTACCCAACAAAGCCAGCAGTTTCTGATCTACATTCTCCTCCTAAAGAACCTCCTTTAACATTTCTTGCAAGGCAGGACTATTGGCAACACATTTCTAACATTATTGTGAGAAAATCTTTATGTCTCCTTCAGTTGTGAATGCTAATTTCGTGGGGTTCAGAATTTTCAGATGTTTGGTCTAGGTGGTTGGCGTAAGATAATTTCTGAGGAAAAGCTGAATATACTTTTTATATTTGTTCCTCTATAGGCAAGACTCCCCCCCGCCTTTGGCTCTTTTTTCAGGATATTTTCCTTCATTTTTGATTTTCTGTCATTTGAAAGCGACATGCCCACATGTAACTGTTGTTATTGTTTGCCTGTTTGTTTTTTGCATGTGTCTCGCCTGGGGTCTCTGAGTTTCCTGGAGCTGTGGTTTGGTGTCTGGCATGAACTTTCCCCAGCTGACTCTCAGTCATTACTGTTTCGAATATTTCTTCTGTTCCTTTCTCGCTTTCTTCTCTTTCTGACACTCCTGCGGCAAATATGTTACATCTTTTGTCCTTGTTCCGCAGTCCTTGGGCATCCTCTTCTGTTTTGTTCAATCTTTATTCTTTGTCTTTGGTCTTGAAAGTTTCTACTGATATATTCTCAAGGTCAGATAGTCTTCCCCCAGCTTTGTCCAATCCACTAATAAGCCCCAAGGTGTTCTTCATTTCTGTTCTAGTGTGTGTTTTTTTTTTTATCTCCAGCTTCTCTTTTTGTTTTTTTCTTAGGATTTCCATCTCTCTGGATTGTCCATCCACTACTTCATGTGTCTATCCCTTCGACCCATATTAATCCTAGTCTGGTTCCTGCCACATCCCTGCCACCTCTGGCTAGGATGTTTCCTTTATCTTTCAAACAAAAAAAAATTTTTTTTTTTTTTGCCTTTTAGTATGCCTTGTAATTTTTTCTTGATACCTGGACATGATGTACCAAGGAACTTCTGTAAATAGGTCTTTAGTAATGTGGTGTGTGTGAGGGGTGGGGATGGATGGGTAATGTGGTGTGACGTGTGGGGAGAGAGGGAAAATTCTACAGTCCTATGGTGGGGTCTCTGCCGTTTATTGAGCATATGCCTCTGGACTTTGAATTTCACAGGTATTTCTCAAGGTTTTTCCCCCCTAGGCGAGACAGGATGGGCTGGAATTGGGTATTTCTCTTTTCCCAAGCCAGTGAGGCTCTGGTAATACCTCAGCAGATCTGTTTCTGGTTCATTAGGTTCCCCTGCGGGCAGGCCTTGTTAAGACCAGAGAGTTGTGGTTTCTTTCAAAGTGATTCCTTTTCCCCTCTCCCTGCTGAAAGCCCAGGGATTTTTTTCTTGGCTATTTTTTGTGGTCATGTTCTTGAGGGTAAAATTTCACAAATGTTTGGGGCCTTCTTTAAAACTGGGTTCCCCTGTAGTCATTAACTCTCAGACTTGCCCACATTGAGCCTTCTTTAAATCATTCATTGCAATTCACGTTTTCCTAGCCTGGCGCTGGTTCCCATGGCACTTTCTGCTCCTCCAGAGTCTCTGCTCAGGTAAGCTGTGACTTCCTGCATTTGCCTCTCTCTCTAATACTAGGGACAGTGGTTTGCCTTGTCCTCTCCTCTCTTATATATTCAAGAAGAGTTGTTTGTTTTTCAGTTTGTTGTCCTTTTTACTTGTTGGGACAGTGGTGATTTCCGAGCTCCTCTAGGTACAGAACTGGAAACTGTGGACCTGAGTTTCTTGCCCTAGCTGGAGGAATTTATGATCTCCAGGCTGCCTGGGTCCCAGGTGGGACACCATGTGCTATGAGTGGCCTTCCGCCTGACCAGCCAGGCCAAGGAGAAACACTTCCATGCTGCAGAATGTTCCCTGCTCAGAAAATATGACGATATGATGGGGATGCCTTTCTGTCTCCATGAATTTACTACTCTAGGTACCTCATATAGGTGGAATCCTCATGTTTGTGGTTTTGTGACTGGCTTATTTCACTTAGCATGTCTTTAAGGTTCATCCGTGTTGTGGCATGTGTCAGAATTTCCTTCCTTTTTAAGGCTGAACATTATTCCATGTGTGCATACACCACATTTTGTTTATCCATTTACCCCTCATTGGACCTTTGGGTGGCTTCCATCTTTTGGCTATCATGAGTAATGCTCTATGAACAGGGGAGGACAAATATCTGTCTGGGTTCTTGTTTTTAGTTATTTTGGGTTTATATCCAGAATTAGAATTACTGGATTGTGTTGTAATTCTATTTTAAATGTTTTTGAGGAATTGTCATGCTGTTTTCCTCAATGGCCACCCAATTTTACATTCCCTCAGGCCACAGACAGGAGCTCTGATTTCTCTGCATCTTGACCAACTCCTGTTATTTTCTTTTCTTCTCCTCCTCCTTCTTCTGTAATTAGCTATCCCAATGGGTGTGAAGTGGTATCTCATTGTGGTTTTGATTTTTGTTTCTCTCCTGTTTAGTGATGTTGTGCATCTTTTCATGTGCTCAATGGCCATTTGTATATCTTCCGTGGAACAGTGTCTGTTCAAGTCTTTGCCCATTTTCTAATCATGTTGTTTGTTTTTGAGTTGGGTCTGAAATGTGATTTTTCAAAATTGTTTTAAACAGATTTTAAATACTGGTTACTAAGTAAATATTTTAAAAACATGGGGAAGAGCTCTCAACAATGGTGGAAGTCGGACGAATCCTATCAGCTGGTGGCGCTAGCCCGAGTGCTACCCGTCCCTTGCCTCTGTTGTACATGGCTTGAGGACAGCCCTAATGGGGGGTCGTGCAGAAAACAAAACATGGTGGGAAGGACCAAGGAAGGGATTCGCTGTTTAACAAATGCAGTGGTTTCCAAAGTCTTATTTTCATTCCTTCTGTTTCCAAATCCTTACCTGTGCTCACCACCGCCATGAAAGCAAATTATGTATTTGACTTTATTTAAGGGAGGGCCTCACCTGGTGAGGAGTCAGACAAAACTTCCCATTAACTAAATGTGGAGCCTTAAAGACCTTTGTTCCATTGTACAGAATATTGCTTTGTAAAATATCTGCTGACTCACTGCAGGAGGAGAAAACACCACATTGACCTGAAAATATATTAACGAGATAACTCAAGGAGATGTCTTCCAGTGCTGCTGGGAAAGTGCCTCGCCTGAGCTCAGTGGACGCGACCTGGACTGGAAGGTCCCACGGCTGATTCTGCCCCTGCTACTGTCTTGTTTGACCTCCTGTTCTGAGCTGTTTCTCTCCCTAGAAGGAGGCCCTAATAATACCTTCCTGGAAGTGCTTTTGGAGGAGTAAAAGATTTTTTCTTTTTATGAGAAGTAGAGGTTCTTTTAAATATAATGTTCTATGTAGCCCTAACGTTTGAATCTCATTTTTCCATTGGTCTTGGGAACAAGGGTGGGAGAGGGTGACGCTTGTTTGGTGTGTGCCTCCTTGAGTGTTCTACTGAAGCTCCAAGCCCCCTGGACTTTGCCCTTTGAAAGGCGATGAATTTTTTGTTTTGTTTCTCTGCTGCAATTATTATTGTTCTTGATATTTTCCACTTCTTGGCTTACATGTCTCCTCCTGTCTTCCTTGGAAGCCACTGCCATCCCTCTCCAACACACCCCTTGGCAAAGGCACTGCAGTGGTTAGCCAGGGTGGCCTGTGTCCTTCGTAACCCACGCTATGACGAGCTCAGTATTTGTTCCTGAAGTTCCTGTCAACACCTGCTCAGGTCTCCCTGCAAGTGAGCACAGTTCTCCAGGCCAAAGTCTCGGGAACTGAAGCAGATTAAAGGCCCTCTAAAGGAAGAAAGTGTTCTCACCGAGCCTAAGAATACATTTGACGTACATGGAGACATCTGTCTCTATGAATTCCTGTTCTGGGTACCTTATGTAGGTGGAATCATAATATTGGTTGCTTTGCTACTGGCTTATTTCACCTAACATAACGTCTTTCAGGTTCATCAACAAAGACCTCCAGAAATCTTTGGCTCCTAATGTAGCAAAGCATGTTCCAAGAGGCCCAGTGATGGAAAACAGGAATGCACATAACGGACAAAAAAAAGCATGGCCTTCCATACCCCAGGCCCTCTCTTTGCTAGCCACATCACATTGGGCAAGTTTAACATTCTCTTCTATGATCCCATCTTCTCAACAGGATGAGAGGGCTAAATGAGACATCAAACTGAAAGTGTCAGGAATTTGGGGGGAGCATAATGAAAGTTCCTTAACAATTTAAAGGAGGAGAAACATTCCAGGGACAGGGCTCTGGAACATTTGCAAGGTGCCAGCCAGAAGTGCAACTGGCACATTTTTTATTTTCAAGGAGCTGGGGTCCAAGAGGGATCCAAGCACTGGGCATCCTCATGCCACCCAGTGAGTATCTTGTCCTCAACGGGTGGTTTCCTGGGACGTGGGAGGGTCACGTTACCTAAAGTCAGTGTCGTACAAGCCCATTGTCTGTCTTCCCTACTTCTCCTGAGAGACTTAGGAGCCCTTGTACAATACAGCTCCTGGGGGTCTGCCTCAGAGCCAAAGTGTCCCAGAATGGGTAGGAAGGTTGGGCTCCTCACTGTGCCTTTTACACAAATGGCCATAGCTATCATTATTCAGGGCCAAGCCTGCAGAGAAAATTGTATAACTGTGCAGATTAGGGCCATGACAAATCCATGGTTTTCAAAATCAGTTAACCCTTAATGGTCCTTTTGTCAAAGGTCTGCTCCTTTTGCTATTTTCCTCAGCTACTCTTCCAAACCTTTTTTAAAAGAATGTTTTAAGTTTGTTTGTTTTGAGAGGTGGGGGAGGAGGAGGGGGGGAGAGAGAATCTTAAGCGGGCACTGTCAGCGCAGAGCCTGGTGTGGGGCTCAAACTCACGAACTGTGAGAACATGACCAGAGACAAAATCAAGAGTCTGATGCTTAGCCGACTGAGCCATCCAGGCGCCCCCTCTTCAAAACCTTAACCCTTCTCCACAGACCTGCTACTGTACCCAGCCCCCATCCTTGCTGCATATGCACTGGCCTCCACTGTCCTGAGAAAACCGGTTTGCTCGGCATCAACCTTCCCATTCTCACCTCTCTGCATCTTCAGAGTTGTCTTCAGCACCTTGACTCCTCAGAGTCAATCCCGAGACTCTTAGCAGAGCCGTTGAGATGCATTCGGTTTATTTTACTGAGACTCTGGGCCTTATAGACCATATAAGGATGGAGATGGTGGGCACCATCTTTGCTGCCACATGGGCACAGACTGCGTGAGAAAAGTGAAACAAAGGCGGGGGGGGGGGACCAAGAGAATCCTGTAATATTTTAATAAATCTTTGGAGGCAGTCATGCCTGGATTTTTTTCAGTTGCAAGAGTTAACTCTCCTTTCCTCTTAAGCCGGTTGAGCTTCTGTCACTCACAACTAAAGGGGACCGAAAGAAAGCTCACTCATCTAGACTGTAAATGTCACGAGGGAAGGACTATGCCTGTGTCTGAGTTGTTTATTCCCAGCACTTAGGACAGTGCCTGGCACATGGTAAGTTCGCCATAAATATTTACTAATTCTACCTGTGCCTAGTGTTGATGGTCCCATCTCTTCACCTCAGCTCCATCTTTGTTCTGTGTTCTCTCTTTTTTTTTTTAAATCATTTCCTTTCCTGTGTTTTAAGCCTCTCCCTTCCTCAGATAGTATATATGTTCCAGTCCGCTTAGTCTTGAAAATAGCACCAAGCATGTAATAACAAAATACAAATCCTCCTTTATGGCGGCATATCTTTCTAGCCCCCTGACCTACTTTCCCGTCTCATCTGAGCTTTTCAAAAGCATATTCCTAACTCACTGCAACCTGGCATCCGTCCCAACTGTTTCAAGGCTGTCATACTCATTCTTGACATCCCTGACACGAATGCATATAGCACTCTCTGTCAGCCACTCTGATTACTCCTCACACAGTTGACACCCCTTCTTCCTAGGAAGCAGGATGTCTCTCAGAATCTTCTAGGCTCTGCTTTCTAGATCTCCGCTCAAGGCTCTCCCTTTTGCCTGAAAGTTCTGCTTGAATCCTAGCCTTCCACTAAACAGAATTTGGAATTTTTCCCCCTGCATCACCCACAGCAGCACAACACTCCCCTTGGCCTTGGTAATTTGCTCCAGGCCTCTGTCACCCAGTGTGTTCAGGGCCCACACTGATGTCACACTTGGACCTTGAGAGTTTTACGAAGTGGAGGATGGGCCATTGTGATTCCGAGGCTGGCACTTTCAGCTCAGTAATTTTCCGAGGCCAATCTCCTAGGCCCACACTGTAACTATTGAACTGGAATGTTCTCTGCAACTCCAGGATTAGGTTAAAGGTAGATTTCATTTTATCTAGGAGAATGTACTATTACCTAAGGCCATTTCAGGAACGAGCTCATGAATGGAAGTACCTTGTCACACTGTTCCAGGAGCCCCTCTGAGAATTAATCTTGGCTGGTTCTGATGACCTGACAAGGTGTGGAGGATTCTAAGCATCTAAGTAGAAAATTACAGCTTCACCCACATAACAAGCGAACGTGCATAAATAATCTGAATTGTTTAATTTATGGAGGCTTAAGAGATACATGATCTCTGCTTATCCCGCTAGCTTTAGAAAGCATCAGAGTTCTCCAGTGGCTACATCCATTTCATTTATGTACTCAGCAAATATTTGGCAAGCACCTACCGCCTGCAAGGAGTTTATTATCCACATAGGGATAAAAATCATGCAGATAAATAGCTTTAATAAAATGTGGCATTAAATTTCAAATGGGTTTTCTTCTGTTAAAAGGCTACAAGGAGCCTTAAGAGTAAGAGTTAAGTCAACAAACATGAAGTGCTCATTTAATCTAGTAAAACTCCAGTTCATCTCATTCAGATACAGCGAAACATGGCTGTGTATCAGAGCCTAGAGCCGTAGCCCATGGCAGACCCTGGGAACTGATATTTCTAACAATGTTCCTGAGTGATTCTGACATGCCCCTAGATTTGAGCATTGTTGGTACATTTCATTCTTTGCCTCAGAACTGGATTTGCCATCTCAGTGTCATTTGATGGTATCTTCTTAAAACATTTTTTAAATAAATGTTTTTGTTTATTTTTGAGAGAGAGAGACAGACACAGGATCCGAAGCAGGCTCTAGGCTCTGAGCTGTCAGCACAGAGCCCAATGCAGGACTCAAAACTACAAGTTGTGGGATCACGACCTGAGCCAAAGTCAGACGCTTCACCGACGGAGCCACCCAGATGCCCTTGATGATATCTTCTTAAAAATAAGTCCTGTCTTGATTAGCTAACTATACTCCCTCTGGTTCTTTCCTGACTGGTTTTTTCTCAGTCTCTTTCCCTGGCTACTAATTTTCTATCAGCCACATATTAGTTTTCTATGGCTGTCATAAATCACAAACTTAGTGGCTTGAAATAACCCAAATTTATTACTTTACAGTGTTGTAGGTCAGAAGTCCAGCACAGGTCTCCCTGGGCTAAAATCAAGGTGTCAGCAGGGCTGTGTTTCCTTCTGGAGCCTCCAGGGGAGAATCTGTGTCCTTGACTTTCCCAGCTTCTAGCGGCTCATGGCCCTCATCCATCTTCAAAGCCAGCAATATCGGCTTAAGTCTTTTTCATGCTACATCACTCTGACTTCCTCTTTCTTCTCCCTCTTCCACTTGTGAGGACTCTGCAATCAGATTGGGCCCACAGGGGTAATCCACGATACTCTGAGCAAATTTGATTCCATCTGTTGCCCCCTTTGCCATGTATTCTAACTTCATCGTAGGTTTGGGCATTTGGATGTGGTTGTCTTTGGGTGGGGGTGGAGGAACGTCACTCTGCTGCCGCGGCCCTTACCGTGGTGGTTTTGTAGCCCTCTCCTTGGAGTCCAGGACTTCAGAGGCCAAACAGGTGGTGTGTAAGTGAGTGAAGCTGGACAGGGAGGCAAAGCAGTGGGCTGAGGCCCCTTTTAAAGGAACCCTGGCTGATCAACCAGCCGATTGTTGCCATGTGAGAATGTGTGCCCAGTGTTGCCAAATCTTTTGATTTTTCAGAAAAGCCAGAGCTTTAGATTTTGTTTCTTTGTTACATTCCGCAGCTTTTAAATATTGGCAATAAATTTCAATCTTTAAAAGCATTATGTGAGCCAAGCCAAACACATCTATTGCTGTATTTGGCCTCGAGCTGTCCATTTATAACCTCTGCTCTGTATATTCCCCCTGGAAATGAGCTCATTCTCTGTAAGGATTCAACTACCACCTGTTCTGTGCATGATGACTCCCAAACCTATATGTTTATTTAGACTTCTCTGATGTGCTGACAACTATCTCCCCAACTACATTTTCAACTGCCCACTGACTCATGCTCCCTCTGCACAAATCTGCTACTTGAGCCGGAGACCTGACAGTCCCTCACTTTCTAGTCCAATGGTCAGCAAGTCCTAATGATCTGTCCCTTCCTTTGCACTTGGGGCCATGATGCCTCTTTACTGGATTATTATAACACTCTTTTTGCTCATCTCTCAGGATCTACTCATCCTGATTGCAGCCTGTGCTCTAAAATGCAACTTAGATCACATCATCTTTTGCTTCTTTGGAACATTCTTCGGTGATTCCCAATAACCTACAAGATGAAGTCTAAAGTCCATAATATAGCATTCCATGCCTCTCATGTTGTGACCTAGCATTATCTCTCCAACCTCATTTCTCTTTTTTTTTTTTAATTTTTTTATTTTTGAGAAAGAGAGAGACAGCATGAGCAGGGGAGGGTCAGAGAGAGAGGGAGACACATAATCCGAAGCAGCAGCTGTTAGCACAGAGCCTGATTCTGGGCTCGAACCCATGAACCGTGAGATCATGACCTGAGCCGAAGCTGGACGCTTAACCAACTGAGCCACCCAGGTGCCCCCCAACCTCATTTCTTACCACTTTTCCATTGCTATCCGGTATTTCAGTATGACAGAATTGTGGTTGCCTGTATATGGGGTGTGGCTTACGGCTCACTGATCCTTTTGATGGAATTCCCTTCCCCCCACTGATCTACCTAGAGACCTATTCCTCCTCACCCTGAAAATCAGGGCTTACTTACACAATGAAATGCTCCCCACCTCCTCCCCTGCAGCCTTTCTACAGCCTGCCCTTCCAGCAATCATTGTGCTTTGCTTATGCATTTTTTATTGCACCTGTCTCACGTGGCTTTAATTATTTGTTCACGTACATGTCTTCTATCTTCGTGCCTTATCATCTTTGTGCCATGAGTACTTAGCAGAGGTCCCTCACAGCAGACTCACCTAATGATATTTCTGAATGAACAAATGAATGAATGAAGGAACCATGCTACACAGATGGCATCTGTCCTATTTATGATCAAAATTACCCCAAGGAGTTGTAATTCTTTGATGAGTTCTCATTCGCGTCTTCAAATAAGTTTCTATCTTCCGCCAGCTGCAGAAGCTCGTTGAATGGTTTAAAATGCAGAATTCAAAATTGGCTGCCAAGAAATGTCACTTCATTTCCTTTCTAAAATAACGTGATTTTCCTTATGACCCAGACAAAAGAGCAAGCCTTGGATAATGTGTCATTTAAAAAAAAAAAAAAGGATTTTTCAGGGAAGAAGAGGTTAACTTGAGTGGATAAATGCTTTGCCCCTTTCCTTGGTGATCCCTAGGTGATTCTTTCCAGGTGTGAAGTCTCTTCCCTGTGTAGATACACATAGGAAAGACACTCTAGGTCTTGCTTCTAATCCCACAGTGACGCCATCTCAGGAAGTGCCAGGGCCCTGTGAACCTTGCAGGCTCTTGCAATTTAGTCATAGATCTGGGCAAGGACCACAATTTACAAGGCATTTCTCTCAGAGAACAGATTAGTCATCTTTCTAAAAATGGAAGGAACAGGCACAAAGGGGGCACTTGTCTTCACAGGAAGCCTGGGCAGCAGAGCCCCCAGCAGAGCCTGTAGAGTGACTGGAAGAGTGGGGGGAAGATCAGCTCAAGAGAAGTCCCATGGTCACTCGGAATGTGCCCACTGAACCAGGACAGACCCAGAGCCAAAAACATAAACCCAATTCCTGGACCATAGTTACCAGATATGGTTTTTTTTTTTTTTTTTTGAGAGAGAGAGAGAGAGAAAGATCATGTGCATATGCATTGGGTTTGCATGGGGAAAGGCAGGGGAAGAGAGGGAGAGACTTGGGCAAGCGCCATACCCAGTGTGGGGCCTGAGGCAGGTCTCAATCCCACGACCCTGGGAACAAGACCTGAGCCCAAAATCAAGAGTCAAATGCTCGACTGACTGAGTCACTCAGGAGCCCCAGGTATCACTGTTTTGATGCCTGAGGTTTTCTCTTCTCCTGTGTCCCTGGGTATATTATCTCTCCCTGCTCCTTGAGGGAAATGGAGAGAGGGAAAGGAACTTACATGCACTGTATACCTATTGTGAACCAGGAAATATGTTAGATGCTTTAAATGCTTTACTTTTTTAACTGGTTTCAATTACCAAAAATTTTTTTGAGTTTATTTATTTTTAAGAGACAGAGTACAAGGGGGGCGGGGAGTGAGGGAGGAAGATGGGGAGGACAGAGCAGAGAGAGAGGGAGACACAGAATCCCAAGCAGGTTTCAGGCTCTGGGCTGTCAGCACAGAGCCCTACTCGGGGCCCAAACCTAAGAAACCATGAGATCATGACCTGAGCTGAAGTCAGATGCTTAACAAACTGAACCACCCAGGGGCCCCTAACTGGTCTCAATTTTATTTGCGTTCTTAAAGCTCCATTTTACAAGTGAAGAGACTGAGCATCATTGAGGTCAAGCAACTTGCTCACTTCTGAACAACCAGTAAATGATAGGGCCAAGATATTATTCCGGTGGATGTTATTTTAAAGCCCACACTTGCTCCACTTATGGTGCTGATATAGAATAGCTGTAAAATCTAATTTTTGTGCTTGTGTGCCGGAACAGAGAGCTTATGTTAGCCTATCCGATTTATAGTTTTATTGGACTAATGTGTCTAGAGTACTCTCAGGCTGACATTCGGGCAACAAATCAGTGCACATTATGTGAAGGCACTGTCTGGTTGATCCAAGGGGGCATAAGACCCGGCCCCTGCCTGCCAGGGCTTGGAGGCTCATCTGGTGAGACAAAGAAGTTCAGGAGTACCACTAGAGCAGTGAGGGCTCAGGACGTGCGCAAGTTAAGCACGTCAGCAATTCTGGACATTTCTACCATGACCGTGCACTCTGGTGGTGTTTTCATGGGTGCCACACTCCCCTGGGGGTTTGTGGGGCCGCAGCTACCATATCTCCTCTTTTGCTCACTCAAGAAAATGTGTTAGACTGCAAGTAATTGGGAGCATGCCATTAAAAGGATTACTTGAATCCTGGAGGATGTTTGCTATTTTAGTCATTAGTAGTGACACACCAATGGCAATTTCACAACAGATGGCAGTACATCCATATGTTCAGAACTACTGTGCCCGAGGATCACTGCAGAGGGCAGCCAAATGTCTAATGTGGACAAAATATGGCACGAGCTGCGATGAGGGGAAGCTCGACAGGGCTGGAGCAGATGGGGGTGCCTTACCCAGAAGAGCAGATGATGGAGACTCAAGCCTAGCATCGTGCCTGGCATACGGGAGAGCGTAACAAAGGAGTCCCATTGAAAACTGCACGACACACATGACCACAGAGCTGCAGGAGTCAGTCACACCCCAGGTCCGGCAGGAGGCAGGACCTCCTTCCCCAGTGTAGTGAGGACACATGAGTGAGTTGCAGCCCCCACCCCTCCTACAGACACATTATCTCAGGGAGAGGATGGGGGGGGGCAACTCTCAGGAGAAAATGAATATTTCCTAAAGTAATGGCTTGACTTATTAGTCTGGAGTATGCTTTTAGTCAAACAACATAAAAACCGTTTCTTCCCTCAGCCAGAGTGTGTGGGGTTGGGTGTGGGACTGGATTGATAAGGAGCAAAGGAGTTCCATTTTCTCTGCTCTAAGTAACATGTGAAGTAATGTTTGTGACTCTATTACATTGATATTGCTATTTGCTGGTTTTTCCATTTTAGGTATTATGCCACTCCATGTTGTGCTCTCTCTTTTCATCCTAATCTTTGTTAATTAACGCTGTCTTTCGTTCTTCTGTCAGTACCTTTGTGTACCTTCACATTTTGTACTTCAGTGGCTTTCTTATTCCACCAACTTTTCATTCATGTCTCTGAGTTCCTATTTTATAAGGTAAGGATACTTCTCTCCACTACTCCTTCTGCCTTCTCATTTCTGTCATTTGGATAATTAATGTTTACCTTCTATTCTGTAACCATATTCAAGTTTTATTTTACAATGTAAATAGACTGAGGCTAAAAGGTTGAGAATCAAAATTACATTTATGCTGCTTTGGCTATGAAATACTTTTCACTGCAGGGCCAAACATCAATATCATGACTCTTGCACCTTGCAGAGGGCATCAGCCCCTACCTGTAACAAATATGAATACCTCTGTTGCTGAGGGGCTTACTCAAACAACACAAATCTAAAGTTTTGGGAGTCAGAGTCCTCCAGGGGTCTCAGTGGGCTGAAATCAACTTGCCAACAGGGCTGTGCCTTCTGGAGGTTCTAGGGGAGAATTTATTTTCTTGCCTTTTGCAGATCTTATACATCACCTGCATAGGTTCATGATGTCTTTCTCCATTTTCTTCTTTCTCTTTCTTTCTCTTTCTCTCTAGTTAATTTTATTTATTTTTGAGAGAGAGAGAGAGAGAGAGAGAGAGAGAGAGAGAGAGAGAGCGAGCACAGCCCGGGAGGTGCAGAGAGGAAGGGAGAGGGAATCTGCTATCAGCGCAGAACCTGATACAGGGCTCAGTCCTACAACCATGAGATGAAGGCCTGAGCTGAAATCAGCAGACACTTAACAGACGGACCACCCAGGCTCCCCCTTCCTCCATCTTCAAAGCCAGTCATTGCATTTCTCCCATCCTTCCTCCTCCATCACATTTTCTCTGATCATAGCCTGAAGAGGTTCTCTGTTATGAAGCTCCCATGTGAGTGGATCGGGCCCCCCTGGACCATCCATATAACAAGCTCCCCATCTCACACGTCCTCATCTTCGTCACATCTGTAAAGTTCCTTTTGCCAAACAAGGTAACATTGGCACAGGTTCCAAGGATTTGGTCACAGATATCTCTGAGTAGTCATTATTCTGTCTACCACAAACAGGATAATATGCCTGGTGTTAAAAAAATTGAATTCTTATACTCCATCACTGTTCAAGAGCCACACCATATTTTAATTCATTTAAATGGATTCATTTCTGGATTCCCATGTTCTTGTTTGGATTTTTGGTTGTTGTTGTTAAAGTATGTTTTCTGTTCACCAGATCCTTAATATCTTCCTGCCTTTTACCTCCATCTTAGGTATTATGGAGGTCCACTTTAGCCTTTACAAAAAAACAATTTTTTGGAGTTCACTGAATTATTGTTCTAATTTGGAACAGTTGCTTTCTAGGGATGCTGCTCTATTTTCTTGTCCTTGAACTCTTGTTTTGATCTCACCATTTCTTATATTCCACATTTTCCACATCTTTATATTTGTTGTTTTTCACCCCAACCCCCAAACAACTTGCCCTGAAACAATGTATGGGAAATAACCTCTCTGAGTTCTTACACGTGATCAATGACTCCCCTGCCCCCCAGCTTATACATTGTTTCACCACCTTGTATTCACTTCATGCTGATTCCTAATATGACTGGGTTTTCTAAAAACATTTACCATTTATATTTTTCTATGAATTATTCATATTCTTTTTCCAACTTTAAGTTGAGTTGACTTTTGCTAGAACTCTTTTTATGTATAGCGGAGATTAATCCTTTGTAATATACATTGCAAAATTTTCTTTCAGAATTTATTTATTTTCAAATTTTGTTTGTGGAGGTTTCTTTTTCATACATTTTAAATGTATGTTTTAAATTTATAGTGTTCAGTCTTTTCCTTTATTGCTTCAGGGTTTGGGGTTTTGCTTAGAGAGATGTATATATATTCTAAGTTACACAGATGTGATTCTGATTTTTTTAATGGGTACCTTTATTATTTATATTTTGTTTTTAATCCATTTGGAGTTTGGTTCAATGTTTGTTTTAATTTATTAAAAATTTCAAATGGATAGCCTGTAGTCTTAACACCATATATGTATTAATTTCTCCCACCTCACTGCTTTGAAATGCAATTTTCATCAGATTGTAAACATCTGTGTATTCTTGGGACTGTTTTTGAACGGCTGTCTTCTGTTAATTTGCTTTGTGCAGCCCCTGACCAGTACCATAGTGTTTTAATTGTAGTAGCTATATAAAGTCTTTAGATATGCAGGACAATTTACTTTTCCTTGTTATTTTGCAAAGGCATCTTGTGAAATTTTATATTTGTATGCTTTCATGGAATATTGAGAAAATGTTGGTAAACTCCATAAAATTGTCCAGGGTTTTGATTGGAAAATATTGAATTATATGAATTATATGACTTTCACTGGAGAAAAAACTATTGGGACACTTGTTACACTCATAAGGAAGACTTTATTTGGGACTATGGCAACAGACGTTAAGGCTCTCACAGTAGGAGAAAGAGATTGGGCCGAACACCAAATCCAGTGTAGACGGGGGGGGGGGGGGGGGGGGGGGGGGGGGGGGGGGGGGGGGGGGGGGGGGGGGGGGGGGGGGGGGGGCGCGGGATTTATAGCCAACAAGCAGGATGAAGGGTTTGGTGGGAGAGGAGAGACATATCAAGAGTAGAGGGATTCTTAATAAACTGACTTAACAGGGTTCTTGCTCAAGGAAGGCCATGGTGATCAGATATAAGGGGGGTGGGGTTCCCATTGACTAACTTAGCAGGATTCTTCTAAAACTGGGGAAGGTAGGCTGAAGACAGGGCCCAAGGGTGAGGTCTAGTTGAAGAGTGCTCGAAGACCCTGACTAAAATTTCGTCAAAGAGAGAGCCTTTATCACTCTTCCCATCTAGGAATGCATTTTTTCTCTATATTATTCAAGTTATATTCTATATTCTTCTATAAAGATTGACAATGGTCTTCAATCAGATTTTACTCCTTTTTGTTGCATTTAGTCTTTGGTATGATATAGTTTTGTTGATATTGTGAGTGGGGTTTTAAAATTACACTTCCAATTATAATTATTTATTTAAATCAGAATAAGTTATTGATTTTTGTAGGTTGATTCTGTGCTTAGCCATCTTACTCTGCTCTCTTTTATGTCTAGTAATTTTTCAGTTTATTGTCTTAGATTTTATTTAATTTTTTAATGTTTATCTTTATTTTTTATTTTATTAAAATTTTTTTTAACATTTATTTATTTTTGAGAGACAGAGACAGAATGCTGAGTGGGGGGAAGGGCAGTGAGAGAGGGAGACACAGAATCTCAAGCAGGCTCCAGGCTCTGCGCTGTCAGCACAGAGCCCAAAGTGGGGCTCAAACTCACGATATCATGAGATCATGACCTGAGCTGAAGTGGGGACGCTTAACGGACGGAGCCACTCAAGCACTCCTATTGTCTTAGATTTTAAATGTGGATACATTTTGCCCATTTATTCGCCTTTTTATTTCTCTGATGTTATTGCATTAACTAAGGTCTCAAGAAAAGGTTCTTCACTTAAATATGAGTGCTTCTGATATCTCACTGTAAAGTAAATATTTGTGATAGGTTTCTTATATATTACCACTCCCATGTTACTAAAGCTTTCTTCTATTCATCGTTTACTAAGACACTTTTTTAATTTTAAAATTAGAAATGGATGCTAATGTAGCTAGTTACAGTAACAGAATAATTGATTTCCTAAGGTTTGAGTTGAAACGATTTTGTAGGATTGGTCAGTCTTTGCCTGTAGCCCTTGATGTTGTTTATAGGATCATTTCTTAAGAAATGGCATGGTACCAGTGAAGTTTTTATACCTATCACTCTGGTAAACCCATAAAGTTTTTCCAGAACACAAAATAATTCTTTTCCACACAAAATTGTTGGTTTTGTTGTTGAAAATGTGGAAGATTTTGGTGAACATCCACTTTTTTCCCCCCTGTCTGGCCAGCACACCTTTCTTTGGAAAGCAACCCCTCCCCCAATCCATGTAATCCTGTTGAGGTCATCAATCCTGTCTATTCCCTTGCGCAGGCACAGACGTAGGCTCTGACCCAGGCTAGACCAATTGGAGTTCCCTTTCCGGATATACACAGTGCCTGAGAGGTCTCCGTCTCCTTCATCCAGGAATGCACATACTTTTGAAAGTGCAAGCCTGGAGAGGCTGGCGTGTTATTTTCTGCCCCATGGAGAGTGCCTATTGAGGATGAAGTTACTACTGACGAAAGCTGGGCCAACAGGCTGAGAGAGGCAGAGTTTGATGATACAGTTTGGTCTTTCAGACCTTCCTGTGACAGAAGTCTACCCTCAGACTTCCTGGTTATGTGCGTTCACGGTCCCTTTTCTGCCAGAGCTGCTTTACATCGTGTGGCCTGTTACTTGCTCATGAGAGAGTCTGGATGACTGTCCATTCCAGAAGTACAAGAGCAAGATTCGTAGTCTTCTCTATAGCAAGCATTGTCACCAGTCACATTCTGTGGACAAGTGTGCCAAGCCAGCCTCCAATAACTAATAAGTATGTCGGAAGGGAAAGAAAAATAAGCAAAAGTCACATGTGCGCCATCTAGAACAATGTAGGTAGCCCGCCGAGGAGACTCCACTCTGGGTTTTAGGTGTTGAGTATATGTGAAGTGTTCAGCAGAAGCAGGAAGAAAACTTTGGTTTGGTTTGTGATTCTTTTCTGAGCCATGGTATAGACAGGAATGAGGTTATCCACAGATCAGTAAGCAACAAAGAGGGACACTGCTACTTGTGTGAAAGAGGCTTTTTTTTGGATGCCAGTCACCACATGATTTATTCAGAGAGAACAGACTGCACTTAACTCAGCTGCGTGCTTCCTGACTTTGACTTAGTATAAAGAAAATAGTAAAAATTTTAGTAACAAGTTGGTTGTGCTCACTGAGTATGAGTTTTCAGTGTACTCTGTAGAAATTGGCAGTGAAGTAAAGAATCTCTTTTTCCATAAGCCAATGGTCTGGCTGTTAAAGGAAAGGGTGCTTGTGAACTTGGGAATGAGAAGCAGGATGGAAACATTTCTTTGTGGCAATGGTAATGCTCATGAGGCCATTTCAGTGATACCTGCTGGTTTGCTCAAAAGCATTATCAGTGATATAGTATCTTATTTTTAATCTTGAAAGAAAGAGTTTGGGTTCCTTTAAAAAATTTTTGTTTTAATTTTTCTAATGTTTGTTTATTTTTGAGAGAGAGAGAGAGAGACAAAGTATGAGCGGGAGAAGGTGAGAGAGAGAGAGAGAGAGAGAGAGAGCGAGCGAGTGAGCCTGATGTGGGGCTTGAACACACAAACCATGAGATCATGACCTGAGCCAAAGTTGGATGCTTATCCAACTGAGCCACCCAGGTGCCCCTAAAAAAATTTTTTTTTAAGTTTTACTTATTTTGAGAGACACAGACAGAGTGCCAGCAAGGGAGGGGCAGAGAAAAATTAAACACAGAATCTGAAGCAGGCTACAGGCTCTGAGCTGTCAGCACAGAGCCCGATGTGGGGCTCGAACCCATGAGCATAAGATCATGACCTGAGCCTAAGTGGATGCTTAACTGACTGAGCCACCCAAGTGCCCCAAGAGTTCAGATTTCTTAAGGAGACAGACCTCAGATGAAAATGGCTTAATTGCTAGTGTTTGATTTTTTATAAATGGATAAAAATTTCTGTGTTCCTATTTATTTTTGATTAATTACTTTATCATTATAAAGAATGCAAGCAATTCAGCAAAGGGCAAGGGAGAAGTTATAAAATAACCACAACCCCCATACCATGAGTGACTTCCAGGCCTCTCACTATGCACATATAGAGACAGGAGGCCAGAGAGATGGAGTGACACATCACAAGACAGCACGCAATTCAGAAAAATTAGATCGTATCTTTCACAGAAAGTCTTCAATTTAATTTCACTTATATTATAAAATATAATTCAGAAGAAACGGAAATGAAAATAAATGTAACTGAATATAATACAAGAAAAAGAACTTGAAGTAAAAATGAAAGCCACAAACCTGTGACAAAATTATAAAAAATCATCTAGAAGTTAGAGTCATTGTCTTATTTAACCACATGTACTAATTTTAGATTCTATTAGTTGACTTCCTGCAATAAAAGGTAAGAAATTACGAGTCTCCCCAACCTTCCCCATTTTCTGATTTTGCTAGTTATCTTATTCTGATTTTGCCAGGGTTTAAAATGCTTTTATTTGGTTCTTTGGTTTTAATTACCACAGTTGCTTATAATTCGTATGACATTTAGACAGATTTGGGGTTCACCATGGGCTTTTTGTCACTGCTGCCTCATTACTGAGTTCTTTATTTTGATTTATATACCCAGTTGGATATGAAGAGCTTCTATGTTTTCAATTTCTTTCTTTTGGTTATTAACAGGGACCTGACTCATGCTTTTACATTAAAAGCAACTTGGCTGGCTGTAATACTTTTGGCTTGTCCTTTCTTTCCTCTAGAACTTTATAGCCATTGTTTAATTGTCTTTTGGCACAAGTATAACTGTGGAGACATTGAGGCTGGTCTGATTCTGCCCCCATTGTGAAGGTGATTGAATTCTGATGCATAAAATTTCATTCATTGGAGTTCAAAATCCTCCCCGGAGCATGGCTGTTGAAAGCTCTGTGTCCTTTCCCCCTAAAAGACAGTGCATTCTTTCAATAAGTAAATTAAGTTTTTGATTCATTTTAGTGAAAAGTTTCTGTGTGATATAGTTGAAAATGTTTTCTCTTTTATTCATTAGTTTTGAAATCAGGATGCCAATAGTGGGTCATCTTTGTTTTCAGTGTCTGTTATCATTTTTGAATTTCCTTTCATCTCTTTATCTTTTTATTCTGCACTCCGTAATTATCTCATTGTAATAAAATTCTCTGTATGTTAGTTATGTCTGTGGAATCATCCCCACTCACCACCATGTGTTTTCCATTCTGTCTCTAGTCTGTGGAGGTGTTGAATTTTTAAGATATTTATTTATTTTGAGAACGGGGGCATGAGCAGCATAGGGGCAGAGAGAGAGGGAGACAGAATCGCAAGCAGGGATTCTCTGCTTTCGGTGCAGAGCTCGGTGATCTCACTAACTGTAGGATCATGACTTGGACAAAGTCAAGAGTTAGACGCATAACTGACTGAGCCACCCAGGCTCCCCCGTTCCTTTTGTTTTGAATGCAATCTATGTCCTTAAAGATATTTTAAAACACATTCTGTCATTTCTATATGTTTTGGAGCAAAAGGAGAAAAGAAGGGTTTGTATGTCTTTTAAATTCTACCATGACCAGAATTTTTAAAGTTTTTCTGTGTCTATCTCGTTTTTATTCCTAATGTTTTTGGGGGGAGGTTTTTTTCTTCAAGCTTTCCAGAAGCTGTTTCTTTCTTGTGGGACCATTTTTCTTCCCATATACTTTTAGAAGTTCCTAATTGAGTATTTGTAGGTTAAAAAAAAAATTACAGTACGTTTTCTTTGGAGTGGCCTTTATTTTATTATTATTTTTTTTACCACTGTTGTTCCTTCTTTTATTATGATGGCTAGGATCACCTTTGTTCTTTTTCCTTTACTGTGAGGTCTGTGATCTTTTAGCACAATGTAGAATATGACCAGTAATAATGGGAATATCAATCAGAGTCCAGCCAAGAAAACAGAAATCATTCTAGGTATTTCAACAGAGGACATTTAATAGAAGAAAGTGGTACACAGGTGATGGAAGAATATAGAGCCCAAAAGCTGTACTTTATATAACAAAAAAAGCATTGGTCACATTATTACTTAAAACTTTATAGAGGCGCCTGGGTGGTTCAGTTAGTTGAGCGTCCAACTTCGACTCAGGTCATGATCACATGGTTTGCGAGTTCGAGGCCTATGTCGGGCTCTGTGCTGACAGCTCAGCCCTGGACTGGAGAGAAAAAGGAGGAGCCAGGGTCCACAGAGCTCAAAAGCCAGGGCTATGCAGTAGAACATAGAACCATGACAGTGACCAGGAGTTGGGACAATGGAGAAGACTCCGGAGATGGTACAGATCACAGAGAGATGAGGGAAACACTCTGATGTTTCTTTCTGCTCCTTCCAGTGTTTTACTGTCACTTTCCATTAGAGGCCTATCTGATTGCTGGAGGGCTAGGGTGCTTGGGAATGAAAGTAAGCCCTCCTCTCCTCTCCCCGCTCCACCTGGTGATGCTGTTTGTCTAGGTATATAATTCTAAGTTTAAAAAAATTCCCTCAGAACTTTGGAGACATTACTTTTCTATTTTTCTGTGTCCTCTTTTTAAAACTTTAGACAATTATCGTGTCTCGAGAGTAATGTCCCATGTTTCTTTTCTCTCATATTTTCCTAGCTCTATCTTTTGAATATAAATTCTGATTTCCAAAACTTTGTCTTCTAAATCACTAACCTTGTATTATAATTGTATCTACACTAAAAGTTATTTTATTTGTATAATTTTTAAAATCACCTTTACAAAGGTATCATGTACTCAGTTTAAGTACCTAGTTCAATGAGTTTTGACAGGTGTAGACCATCAGATGTGCACTCATGTTGCTGCCTGTATTGGTAGCTTGTTCCTTTTTATTGGTGAGTAGTATTTCATTGTATGGATATAGCGACACTTGCTGATCTGTTCATCTGTTGCTATTTGAATTGTTCTCATCTGGGGACTGTTTCAAAGTTGCTGAACATTTATGTTTTTGCATGAAGATATATTTTCATTATCTTGGGTAAACACATAGAAATAGAATGAGTAACCCTATGATAAGTGAATGGTTAGCTTTATACAGACTGCCAAACTTTTTTAATAAATAATTTTTTGATGTTTATTCGTTTCTGAGAGAGAAGGTGAGCATGAGCGAGTATGAGTGGGGGAGGGGCAGAGAGGGAGACACAGAATCTGAAGCAGGCTCCAGGTTCTGAGCTGTCAGCACAGAGCCTGACACGGGGCTCGAACTCACAAGTTTTTGAGATCACAACCTGAGCCGAAGTTGGATGCTTACCCAACTGAACCACCCAGGCGCCCTTACCAGGTGGCTGTGCCATGTTATATTCCCCTGGCAACGCAGGACAGTTCCATCCAGTTCCTCTCTGTCCTCACCAACACTTGGTATTATCAGTGTTATTAATTTTTGTCTTTTTCATGTATGTAATATACAGTTGTGGGTTTTTTTTTTTTTGCAGTGTTCCAATGAGTGCTGTAGTGCTGTTGAGTATCTTTCAAGGCATTCAGAACTGATTTGCTACTCAAGTTCTCTGACAGCGTACTTGAAAATTCACTGCATGCTAACCACTACACTTCTGGAAAATCTGTTTAAGCCTAGGTTCTCTTTGAATTGTGAAAAGATTATGTCTACTTCTACCTTTCACATAACCATATTTTCCACCTACAATGACATTATTAAGTGTGGTAGGCAGAATAATTTCTCCCTCTCTTCTCTCTGCCCCAGAGATGTTCATGTCCAAATCCCCAGAACTTGTGAATGTGATAGGTTATATGGTGGAGGGGAATTAAAGCTGCTCATTAGCTAATCTTAAAATGGGGTGAACAGCCTGGATACCTAGATGGCTCAATGTAATCACAAGGGTCTTTAAAAGTGACAGAGGGAGTCAGAAGAGGAGGTCAGAGGGATGTAGCTTAAGAAGGACTCAGCACAAAATTGCCAGCTTTGAAGACGGAGGGATGGGGTCACAGGTCAAAGAAAATGAGCAGCCTCTAGAAGCTGGAGAAGAGATTTTAAAGCCTCTAGAAAGAATACAGCTTTGCTGATACCTTGATTTTAACCCAAGGAGACTCAATTTTTGATGTCAAACTTCCAGAGCTGTTAGATAATAAATCTATGTTGTTTTAAGCCACTAAGCTTGTGGCAATTTATTATACAAGCAATAGAAAATTAGCACATTAGGGTAATTATTTGCTGTGAGCCTTACTAACAGTTGAATAATCAGATGGTGAACCAATTGGAGTTTCCTCGCCAACACTTTTCCTCATTCCCACTTTCCTTTTGGCCATTTCATTAACATTACCATTAACAGATGCACAGAGCTCTGAATTTAATGATTTGTTCAATTTTAGGTTATATTAGCAGTTTCAAAAAGACAGTTTGATGCCAAGAGTCAGCCTGACCCAGAGTTAGAAGTGGTTTCAGCCACCCACGCTTCCCCCATGCTTAGTAGCTAGTGTTTTCTTTTTCCTGCTTATATTCCATAAATGAATAGAAATAAGACAACAGGTACACTGATGTTTGTGACCACAACAACATACTTTTTTGTTTAGTTGGTTTTTGGGTATGGTAAATTATTTCAGTTTGGGCCAATTCTAAAGCATTTGAAGTGAGATCAATGCAAGCTTTTCACCGTGGGTACACCGCGTATGGAGGGGTGCACAACGGTGGGTGCACTAGTTTGTTAGCACAGCCATCACAAAGTGCCACACAGTGGGCAGCTTAAATAACAGAAATGTATTTTCTCACAGTTCTAGGGGCTACAGTCCAAGATCAAGGTGTCATTCAGGTTGACTTCTTTTGAAATCTCTCTCCTTGGCTTGCAGATGGCTGCCTTCCTCTTAGGTCTTCACATGGTCTTTTCTGGGTCTGTGTGTTCTATGTCCTAATGTCTTCTTAGAAATTCACAGTGGTATAGGATTAGGGCCCATCCAGACGACCTCATTTTACCCTAACTAAAGGTCCTACCTTCAAATACAGTCATATTCTGAATATCTCAACATAATGAATTCTGAAGGAACACAATTCAGCCCTTATCAGAGAGCCTTTATCAAAGGCCATTAAATAAGGCACAGAGAAGATGTTCAAGAAGGCTGAAATTAAAGTATTTAACTTCACATCCAATATTTGTGCAAAAGAGAAAATTTAAATGGATTTCAAATGATGATTTGGAGTGAGTGAAGATCTGTCTAGATTTTTATAATTAGTTGTATAAGAAAATGAGAAAATTGGCGTTTTGTATTAAGCCCTAAGAATGATAAAACAAACAAGAACTGGTATAAAAATAGTAAACATGGTGTTATAAAGTGCATCAATATTTGTAAATGTTTGCAGTAACAATGATAACAATAAAAAATGGTAAGGTGTTAAATACCTAAAAAATTATTTCTTGAGGTCAAGGACAACTGTAGAAACACATACGAAGCAATTGGCTAAAATTGGAAGAGTTAATAAGAACCTCAACAACTCTTTTGAAGAAAAGAGTAAAACCTCATAGTTCATCGTTCTAATATAAGGACGAGGGCTCATGCAGGGTGAGTTATTTAAATATGTAAATTTTCAACATCAAGTTACTGGTAGGTTAGACTTAGAAGTAGAAACACTTTTTAGGAACTATGGAAAGAATCTAGTGGTTTCCTATTATATACTTAGTTGGACTAGATTGGTGGACATTCTTCCCCTATTACTCTGTTCCCACCACCAAAGACCAGCCCAAATACATAAAGCAATCTAGGGGCGCCTGGGTGGCTCAGTTGGTTGAGCGTCCAGCTTCAGCTCAAGTCATGATCTCACAGATGTGGGTTCGAGCCCCACATCAAGCTCTGTGCTGATATTTAGCTCAGAGCCTGGAGTCTGTCTTCAGATACTGTGTCTCCCTCTCTCTCTGACCCTCCCCTGCTCATGCCATGTCTCTTTCTCTCTCTCTCTCTCAAAAATAAATAAAACATTAAAAAAATTAAAAAAACAAAAACAGAGCAACCTATAAGCATCATTGTTATCTGTGGAAAAGAAGTCAAGAGATGAGGGCATCAAATAGAACTCAAGACACCATTTTATCCTTTGAAGATACTTTAATTTTGCTGTTAGGATTAATTAAAAAACACAGCTGTTTTCAGCATTTCCTAGCTACAGTAGTGCATAGGAAATTCCATTCTAAACAAAGAAGTAATTAATGAAATAACAACACACCTTAACATTTACATTGATAGGTTACAGTTTACAAGGTGCTTTCACATACATTATTTCATTTGATTCTTACAACAAGCAGATAAAACAGTCAGTGGGAAAGAAAAATGATTTTTTTAGGCTTATGATGAGTATTTTCAGGCCAATGGGCAGTTAATACAAGAACATATCAAAAACAAGACAGCAATACCCACAAGCCACAATATCTTTTTTTGGTAGGTTGACAGTTTGATATCAATTGGATATTTAGCATCAGTGAAGGAGGAAGGAATCAAAACAGGCATACGATCCTTATGATATTCAAAAAATTGTAAGAACACTGTAAGAGATAAGGAGAAGAAAGATGCCCTAAAATATCAACTTACTGGGATTTACTTCAAAGCACATTATCCCTTTAAAATGTCCAATAAAAAGAATTTTGTCATGACTTGTGAACATTAGAAAAGACCTTAGAAACTGCCTAATGGATTCTTCCATTTTGTAGGTAAGAGAGCTGAGGCCAAGGTCATGCTGACTGTACCGAGCAGACGTCTCGACTCTGGGTCAAGGGGTCCTTCCTCGGCAATGCCATCTCCTTATTATTTACTGAGGAAAAACGTAATTTCTCCTGTTTCATATAATGTAATCTGAGGTTAAATACTGATTCATTCCACTGATTTCTTATTCAAGCTTTTATCCTGTTCTTGGCTAAATTGTGGCTGAAACTGGGAGTTTTATATAACTTGAAGATATTCTAATTCAGTGTACTTGATTGGTTGGAAATAGACTCCCTTGACATCCCTGAAAGCTTGCTCATGTCCTTTAAGTGGAGAGTGGGATGGGAATGGCTAAATAGCTCTCCAGACCAGTGTCAGCCTGGAGGTCACATGCCTACACAGATTCTACAGCAAGCTGTGGAGCGCAAGGAGTCCTTTTATTTAAAACATCTTTTTAGAACTTAGAGAAATCTTCTTAATTGCTAAAAACTAAAATGTAGTAATCAAATTGTCATCCCCATGATTTCTTAAAATAATTCTACAATAATATACAATAAAGCTACCATAGAATTTGTAGCATACATACAGATTACAACAATCAGCATGTTCTTGGGCCAAAAAAACCAATTAAAGTATTTTATATAAATGCTGCTTTAAATTTATTAACATGATGATATATATTTTTTGTCACATAAAACTCGATACAGCAAAGTATATCATATTTTTCTTGCACATTTTAAATATAAGTGGACCAACTGAAATCAGTATCAGCTTTTAAATGACATAACCATGCAGGAACACTTGACAACCAAAAGATGTACAGGTTGATGGAGAAAACATCCCAGACAAGCTTTTTCAATGTCTTCAAAGGTTTTACAAGAGTGTGGTACAGAGAAAAAGAAGTTGTCAGTGACCGGCACCAATAATGAAGCAAACAGAGTGCTTATATACATTAAGATCAGTTTGACTAAAAACAACTCAACTTTTATATGCATGTAAATTAATTATAAAAAATGAACACAGTTTATTTTCAACACTTTTGGTGTGTTGTTTTAAGATAGGTCACTGACACACGGAGAATAAACCAGATGGGAAAATTTAAAAGCAAAGAAAAAAATATTTAAAAAACGGAGTTAAGCCATGGATTCTCAACAGACATGGAATTAAATGTGCAAAACTGCTTGAAATTTCCACTAACGTTCCACTGATGTGATGTTGTTGGCAAAAAATAAAAAAGGAAATAAAACTCAAATACTAACATTATATCCACATGATCATACATGCCGTTTACTGAAAGAGGCTTGAAATTCTAACATATCTAAAACTATCACACCTCAAAATTAAAATACAGTTGTGGCAGTTTTAAGAACTTTGTCCCATTTCCTCATGGATGAGGCACAGGATGAACGCCGAAGCTACCACAGTGCCTCTCCCTCGGGCAGGCAGGTACGGCACCTGGAATAACCCGGTAACAACCTCTTTCGTCCTTAAAGGTGACAAAACAAAGCGAAGCAAAACAAACAGAAGAACCCCTCCTATAAATAAGAGTGTCTCTACACTGTTTACAAGTACCAAGCCATTTGTTACACTCAGCAGAGTGACTGTCCACATTAATGTTCTTTTTTAGCTCATTTTCCCCCCGTAAAACATTTACAATGAGGACTTATTAGAGAAATTAAAAAATTTGTCCCTTTCTTCATCAGTCACGTTCTGTTAAAATACTGGCTAAAACCCTTATGGAGAAGTGAAGGTGTAGGAATCTTAAAGCCCTAATCCCTACAGAAATGCTGGTACCAAGTGACGATCCATAGCTTTTGTCTCTCCTGTGAATGAGCCGCGTGTGTCACACTGCACAGGTGGTCACCTGGTCACTCATGGGGAGGAGGATACAAAAGGCGGTGAAGGGAAACAGAGCCTCTCATCTCTAGGAATCCTAATTGCTGGGGGAAGCTCCTCTGTATTAGTCTACCCAAATGTCTCGCCAGAGTGGTGAGTTCTACAAAAGTTATTGTTTTTTTTGTATTAAATTGCCTTGTTGATATGACATTCTGTCTTCAAAAACTGTCAAAAGGTTTTGGCAAAACTGAGTCTGAGCTACTCAAAGTAAAAATAATGATTGGAAGGATAGCCTCAAGCCATCGACCAACAAGAATAACGGCAAGAACTACCAAAGGCAACACTCACCCTTCCTTTCAAATATCACGGAGCCATAACACTGCCCATCTGAAATACCAACAAAATAAAATGGAGCACTGTTTGGAGAAAACCCGATGAACATGAAAAAGGAAGATGTGGGTGTGGGGAGGAGAAAGGCCCACCAGAGGGATGCGGGGAAGCGTCTAGGTGTGCGTCACGGCACAGACAATGCTTGCGTAGCGGTGCCTTGTTACACAGGTGGATGCAGAGCGCACACGGAGGACGGCGATGAAGACCTCACTCAGTCGCTGGAATGACGGAATTAGGTAACTGCTTCAACAAGGACGGTCTCGGCTCCCCCTCATCTCTCAAAAGACTGCAAAGACTGAGTGTGAGCTCTGATGTCATCTTGCTGCTCATCTTTAAAATTCAGAAAATTCTTTTCCACACTTTTCTGTTATAGAGACACGGATATCTTCTTCTTCATAGTCATCAAAGTTGCTGGTATCTCCAGAGCCTCTGAACTTTGGTATGAACGGTGCTTCAACCTGTAAGTGAGACAGAAAAATGAAGTGTCGTATGACGGTTTATCACAGGAAGAATATATTTGGTCTTCATCCTAATCGTGGGCACAGAGCTCCTTAAACTGTCGGATTTCCTAAGTGTTGTGTTAATGAGGTGACTTTCGGAAAGCCCCTAGGTAACTAAGGATGAGCGCTGCTTAGACACTCGGAACATTCCGTCTCACCTCTAACCTCCAGGAGGGGAGGGGCTGGAGATGGAGTTCAGTCACCAATGGTCAATGATTTAATCACGCCTACCTAATGAAGCCTAAGACTTCAAGAGGATGGGGTACGGAGAGCTCCCAGCTGGTGAACAAGTGGGGGCTGGGGGAGAGTGGCGTGCTTGGAGAGAGCAGGACGCTCTGAGCCCCTTCCCCATAGCTTCCTTTATGCATCTCTTCCATCTGGCTGTCTCTGCGTTACATTCTTTTATAATAATAATAGTGAGTAGGTTCTGAGTTCTCTGAGCTGCTCTAGCAAATTAATTGAACCCTAGCAGGGGTTTGCGGAAACTCCCTGATCTAAAGCTGCTTAGGTGCCTAGACTTGCAATCAATGTCTGCAGTGGTGGAGGGTGGAGGGCGCTCTTCTGGGACTGAGCCCTCAGCCTGTGGGGTCTGCAGCTACCTCCAGGATCAGCGTTAAGGACTGACTTAATTGCATGGTGGTGTGAGGAAAAAAACCCAAACCCACAAATATTGAAATAAGAAAGAGGAAAAATGAATGCTTGAGAGTTTCCAAACACTAAGGAAAATAAATTCCCACCATTACTATATGATAGCATCCTTACATGTGTTTGAGTCCCTAAATGATAACAGCATTAGGAAAAGCAGCCAACAGTAGGTTTGCTATTAATCTCAACATTTTGATTCAAGGAATGGTACAATACTTAAGAGAGTTCTAAGATAATTAACTGTTGGAATCAAAATGCTGGCACTTTAGGTTATAGAACTCCAGGTTTCCCTGGATCAGTTCCTTCTTTCTTTCTTTTTTTTAATGTTTATTATAACAGAGAGAGACAGAGGACGAGTGGGGGAGGGGCAGAGAGAGAAGGAGACACAGAATCTGAAGCAGGCTCCAGGCTCTGAGCTGTCAGCACAGAGCCCGATGCAGGGCTCGGATCCACAGACTGAAATCATGACCTGAGCTGAAGTCAGACGCTTAACCGACTGAGCCACCCAGGTGCCTCTCAGTTCCTTATTTCTAAAGCCTTTATTTTTTTATTCTTTTCCTTAATTCCTTTCTCTTGAGGTTACAGACAATTCTTAGATATACTTTTCTTTCTTTAAAGTTAGGCTCTAGGCCAAAATGAAGCCTGAACTCATGCCCTGGAGATCAAGAGTCTCATGTTCACTGACGGAGCCAGCTAGGCACTCCTCTTAATCTTCCTTTTTTTAATTTCAAAGTTTATTTTGTTTAAAATATCTAGCTATCAAAACTTCCTGGGAAGTTGGAAAGAAACATGTCTCTTTTAGAAAAACAGCATTGTTAAATTCTGAACATTTTTTCTCCTTGGATCCTAAAATTAAAATGGTTTCCCTTTATTTAAAATATGGACTTTATTAAGATTATTAGGCGCACTGATTATGTTTGAGGAAAATATTTTAATTTTTAGATAGTAATCTCTATGCCCAATGCGGGGCTTGAACTCACGACCCCCAGATCAAGAGTCGGATGCTCCACAGACTGAGCCAGCCAGGTGCCACTGAGGAAGATATTTTAAAAGCTGAAAACATACCACTGTAATTTGCATAGTATTTATACTGTTTACAAATAATTTTACACATTGTCGTTTCATTTCTTCCCCCAATATAACACTGTGAGGGAGTCAGTGTTATTCCCATTTTACAGATTAGAAAACAGAACTCGCATGACCGGTAAGTGGCTAAAGCAGGTCCCAAATTCATGATCCCTTACTTCTGGTACAGAGCTCTTTCTGATATTACACCAGTGGTCTCCAAGGTTCTTTGATTTATATGCTTTTCATTAAAACATTTTTGAGTATGTATCACCAATATCTATGTGATTATAAACTATTTACACAGACAGCTATATGATGATAAGGCATACACACAAAGAAGACATTTAGAAAGAACAAGGTAAAAGAGAAGTAGGAGTGGGATCACCTTTTTGTTGGCCAGCGTGCTGCCTTGCGAACCTGCTCTGGGGCTACTGTTCTGCACCGTGCAGAGGGTCAGCTACGCGAAGGGCAATTTACGCTCGCATCTATTGGGATAATCTCTAAACGTATTGTGATTGCACAGTTTGAGTTGTCCTGGCCTCTTTCTCCTGTTTCGTGTCTTTCTGCTTTGGCTCTTTCATTCACTGCTCATGAATGCTTGGTCAGAGAATAACGAAGACTACAGAAGCTATGCACACTATCATTTTTTACTGCTGTGCATAGTTCTAATAGAGATGATGTTAAAATGAATGGCTACATTGAAGTCCTGAATTATTTCTATTTATAAATTATCCAGGGATCCCAAGTTCAATTCTGTTGATAGGTAAGATTTGCTGTTCATCGATCTGTTCAGTACTATAACCTGTCTGCTATCGGGTGCTACTTCCTGGCAGAGAAGCTGTTCACACCAAGTCAAGCCCTCTGGAAAGCACGTGATCTCTGAATGAGCAGCAGCAGCTTCGTTTTACTCTGCTTTAAGAATAACTGTAAGGAGCGTCTGGGTGGCTCAGTTGGTTGAGCATCCAAGTCTTGATTTCGGCTCAGGTCATGATCCCAGGGTCATGAAATTGAGCCCCACATCAGGCTCAGTGCTGAGCATGAAGCCTGCTTGGGATTCTCTCTCTCTTCTCCTCTGCCCCTTACTCCCAACTCATGCTCACTCCCTCTCTCTCTCAAAATAAAAAATAAAATACTAATAAAATGAGCAAACCTCATGCAAACCTAATAATTAATGCTGTATTCAGATATATTTAACAGAAAGATAATGTAAACAGTGATAATTACTGGGGGATATGGATGATTTTATAAGAAAATAGAAATTTCTGAAATTGACTAAAGAGGCAAAAACTTAAAAAGACCAATATCCAAAGAAAAATTACTTTGTTATAATTTCCTAGTAATAAATACAAATTAATTCTTATCTTCCTTATGAGATACGGAGACTACTGCACTCATATTGTTTTGGTCTTTGCTGCATTATTAAATTCTGTTAATGCTTTGTTTTTATATTCTTTTCCAAAAGATATAAACTAGAAAATCTGTGCTATTAATATTCAATTATAGCATTTACATTTTTTTCCCGAAGGAAATTCACTCATGTGGCTGCATAGCATTATTGAATATGGCAAGTCTCTGACACATTAGAAGTTTTGGTTTTATGAAAAAGAAAGAAAAAATTAAATACATTCAAGATGACAACACTTTATAAATAGATTATTTTTAACTAGGCATTTGAGAAGCAATGTAGAGAGGAAAAGTAACTCAGCACAGTAAAATCTTTCTTAAATGTCTCAATCTGTTACAAAGGTAAAGTGATAAAGCCTGAAAAATATCTGATGAATCTAGCTATTAAATGTTATTAAATCCAGCTGCTTGCCAATTCCAGGTAGGAGAATATATTTGCTTATATTTGTCTTTCTACTATGGCTTCACATCAGTTTTGAAATGCAAACCCTTAGGACACTGTCTACTGAATAATTGCATTAATATTGTGAAGAGGAAGAGGCAAGCGTAGGAAAAATTTGACACAGAACATTTCAGATTGGGGGGCCTGGGTGGCTCAGTCAGTTAAGCATCCGACTCTTGATTTTGGCTCAGGTCATGATCTCACGTTTTGTGAGATTAAGCCCTGCATTGGGCTCTGCGCTGACAGCATGAAGCCTGTTTAGGATTCTCTCCTTCTCTCTTGGCCCTTCCCATGTGTGCGTGCTCTCTATCTTTCAAAATAAATAAGTATTAAAAACACAACATTTCAGATTGATGGTCAAAATAGGATATGTTTTCTCTTTTATCAAGTAGTAAACTGATTTTTTATCTTTAAACTCATTTTTAAGTTGTGGGCTGGAAAGGTCCCTTAAGTCCTGCATAGGATAAATTCAAAGGTAAAAAAAATTAAAACCATGTGGTAAGTTGAAAATACTTTTTACTACATATAATTTAAATACCAACTTCCAAAAGTTTTTAAATTAAGGGAAGAAATGGCTCACCTTCCTCTGGTAAATAGCAATCCAATCTGTTGTGGCAAACCACTTGTGAGTTTTTATATCACTCACGCCATTCTTCAGGTTTCCAAACCGTTTCGTCAGATCCACCTGCAGCAGGTTCCTTAGAAGGTCCTTGAGATCCGAACTGAAGTGCGATGGGAATCGGACCTATATGAACACACCATGTGGTGAGACTCACATCCCAGTGGTTACCGTGGCCTCCCCTTCAAACAGACCATAGACCGCTGAAGAAAATGCTTTAAAGGGTTAATAGATTCATTTCTGAACTCCTTGAATTTTGACTGTGGTTCTCTACAAGTGCTACCATCACCTTATAACTTGTACTGCATGTCATGACATTACCTCAGTGGATCTTCATTGAGTTATGTTGTAATATTTGTGTATGTCTGTTTCCCCTAGATCATGAGCTTCTGGGAGAAAGGTACTGTGCACATTTTATGTTTTTATTTCCAGAATTTATTGTGCCATTTCAAATAATGTAGTTCATCTAGCTAACGAACTATATCTGGCACCTAGTTATATCTGTAGGTGCTAGATATATAGCAATGAGCTACGACACACTTGGTGAATATGGTATTAACTCTCTTCTAAAGATGGAGAAACTAGGATTCACAGACATTGTATGAGTTACCCAATCATTGGATTATAAAGTGGCAGAGCTGGGACTAGAAATCTAGTGACGATACCTAGCCTCATAAATTTTGTTCTTTATTACAATGTCTTTAAATATATACAACTCCTTAACTAAAATATTCTGAGGTTTAAAAAGCTCATCATGATATGCATTCTCATATTCTTCAAGTAGAAACTAAATCATGAGCATGCAAAGCTAGACTCTATGGCGAAGCGAGACTCAGAACTATAGTTTCCTGACAGCCATTTATGCTATTCTGTAAATAAATGCTTCTCCAAGTGTGGTCCTAGGACCCATTTTCATCAGAGTCTGTTGGAGGTGTAGAGGACAAAAATGCTGATTCCTGGGGCTTACTTCAAATGACTGGGGCACTGGGTCTGAAATTCTGAACTTTTATCTCCATTCATGAAAGCTCGAGAGGCACTATTTGCAACTCTGTTCACTACTTTGTGCAGAAGTTTTATTTTCTCTCCTAGGGACAGGTCAAAAAAATTTTAATGTAGATAATAAACTAAAATCATCATCTTGCTAGAGGAAAACTGAACTTTGTGTCCAACAACCAAGGACCATTTGAAGGTTGAATAGCTAATAACTGAATAGGATTTGGGATCAACTCAAATAAATTAGTAACTAAAAGCCTCATTTTTGTAAAGCCTGTATTACCACAGATTATAAGAGGGTTTATATTTCAAAAAAGAAAAAACAAGACACATGAATTGCTACCTTCTTTAGTTTTTACTTCCAAAAGTCAAGTTTTATTAATACAATGGCTTATTAGAAAGTTAGGCACTGTGCTAAACTTTATGTGCGCTGGCTTATAAAAACCAAAACATAACATTAAGGTAAGGTAAGGTAAGGTAAGGTAAGGTAAGGTAAGGTAAACATGGTAATATCACCATTTTACAGGTGATAACAATTGAAACAGACACCAACTAAGTACTTTGCCTAAGATTACAGAACTAAAAAGTGGTAGAGCTACAATCCCAAACCCGGTACTCTTGGCTCCAGAGTATACCCTTAATTATTCTATACTGTTTTTCATGATTCAATAACCTGAAAATAGTTATTGTCAAGACACCTCTAAAGGACTGAAATTTTCATCTTAAAAATATTTGCTGCATATTTCCTCACTTATCCTACTTGGAGTAGAAACTAGAGATATGGGGTATTCAAAAGGCATACTGTCTAAAAATAACATGACTTATTTTTATGGTGGTTATATTCCAACTTTGCTTAGATTCCAAAGAAGTAGCTTATTTGAAGTAGAGCTATCTTTGTTTAGAATAGAGTCTGCATGAACTGTTCAATTTAATGTGCCAGTTCTTCTCCCTTTCATGATGTTCAGAATGGTAGACAATAATGTACTACATATGCATTATCTTCTGGGGGCGCCTGGGTGGCTCAGTCAGGTAAGCGTCAAACTCTTGGTTTTGGTTCAGGTCATGAACTCATGGTATGAGTTCAAGCCCCACGTCAGGCTTGAAGTTTGGAACCTGCTTGGAATTCTCTCTCTCCCTCTCTCTGACCCTGCTCTTGCTCATGCTTCCGCTAGCTCATTCTCTTGCTCAAAAAGAATTAAATAAACTTAAAACAATTATCTTCTGAGGGGTGCCTGGGTGACTCAGTTGGTTAAGCATCCAACTAAGTTCAGATCATGATCTCATTGTTTGTGGGTTTGAGCCCCACACTGCTCTCTGTGCTGACAGCTCAAAGCCTGGAGCCTGATTCGGATTCTGTGTCTCCCTCTATCTCTGCCCCTCACCCACTCATACTGTCTCTGTCTCTCAAAAATAAATGTTAAAAAGTTTTTAAAAAAATTATCTTCTGAATTCAGGTCATGTGCAATAGAATGCCTAAGGATTATATACACCTAAATAGAGTAGATCTTTTGGAATGCAGATAAAGCCTTAGTCTTGGATTAATGTCTGTGTGTATCTTTGTAAACTTTAGAACAGTGATTCTCAAATGGGGGACTATAGTAGTAGATGATGGTAGACATCTGTCATTTGGAAACCTTATCATATGATAGACATATATCCTCTTCACCTTCATATCACAATTCTTCTTCCCCAGAGATTCTGATAGGTAGCCCACCTCGCATAGTAAGCATGTTAATGATGAGAATCTGTCATATCCTTTAAGTCTACTGAAGGAGAAATAATTTACAATCATTGTGAATGTATTTTTTCTACGATTGTTCTGAAATGTAATCAGAAATGTAGTTTTTTTGTTGATTTCAATTTCCAAAGAGCCATGTTGATTCATCAAACTGAAATTAGCAAAAACCAGAACATGACTTAAACACAATTATGTTTCAGGTGCAAGACTTTACTTCTAGTATGTTAACTTAGAAACACCAAATGTTTCTATAATGGGAAGAACACTAATTTTTCCTTCAAAACTGTATTAAGTATTATTCCTATTATTATTATTGATTATAACTGTTGTAAAAATTGAAATCAGAATCCTAGAATATTGGAGCAAAGGGCGTTTTAAATTTAATTTAATCCAAATCTTCATTTTAAGATAAGGAACCCAAGCTCCAGTGAGGTTACCAACTCAGTTTCATTTTTGGGAAAATAACTTAATCCTCCTGACTCCTACCTCTCTTTGCCAGTCCATTATGGGGCAAACAATGTGAAAGTAGCTATAAAGAGCCAGATGTGGAAAAGAAAAAGTCTGGACCCATTAAACCATTAGATCATTGGAAACTGGCATTATTTAACATGAAAGAGGTGTTTGTGCAATATATACTTCCTAGAGTATTTATTTGGTCTTTTTTGCCTAATATTTCCTGTTTAGGATTCTTTAACAACCTTTAGGGACTAAGTTACTTCTGAGTTCCTAATAATCCTATTCATGAGAATAAATCTATTTCTACAATGAAGTATAGACATCAGAACAAGCTTTTGACATATAGTGTGTATCAAAACAGTCTGTGATAATTTAAACAAATATAAGATGTTTAGAATACACAGATGACAAACTGAGTCAGTATGTCTGAGAGTGAGTGTCCACTTAATGAAAGCTTCATGAAAGCAGAGACCATAACTAATTTACTGTATCCAGCACTGTCTGGCATATAATATGAACTCAATGAATATTACATGAATGCATGAATTAGATTAAAATCTGAGAAATAATGGTCAAACACTTTCTATGTGCTAGGCACCAATGTGCTTGGGATACAGTAGTAAACAAAATAAGACAGAGTTCTACCTTCACAATTCACATCCTAGTGAGGCACAGAGATGACAGATGACGATTTGGCAACAAGAGCAATCATTTAAAAATGTTGTCATCCTATCACACCTCACAAAGTCTTGCATTATAAGGTCTTTGATTTTTACTCTGAAGAAAATGGGGGAATCATTGCAAGTTTCTGGAAGGAGTAACAGGATCTAATTTAACATTTTTAAAGAACCACTCTAGTGACCCAGAAGAAAGCAGTATCAGTGGAAGTGGTAAGAAGTGTCTGAATTCTATATATATGCTAAAGACAGGTAAAGATAGAGCCAAAATGGTTTTCCTGTGCGTTAGATATGGAGTGAAGACTCCAGGGTATCTTTGCCTGAGCAACTGAAAGGATGGTGTTGCCCTCAACTGAGATGGGAAGAGCAGTGGGAGGAACAGATTTGCTAGGGAAAACAAAAATCTGTTAGTTTTAGACAGACTGAATTTAAGATATCAGATACCTGAATGGAGATCTCAGGAAGTTGGCTACATGAGTCTGCAACCCAAGAGTCAGGTATGGACTGAAAAAGTGAATTTGGAAATTGTCAGTAGGCATTTAAAGTCATGAAATTGGATGAATCCACCAATGGAGGAAGTGCAGAGAAAGAAGAGGACCAAGGCAAGGAGGATCGACAAGGAAAGATCAGTAATGCAGAATAAAACTAAGATTGTGAAGAGTCACTGAAGCCAGGTGAACAAATAATAAATGAACTATCGAACTAAATTCAATTTCTGGCCTTGCCACAAACTACCTTTTAACTTTGGGCAGTTCTGACTCTTGATTTACCTACATACAGGATAAGGGAATTAAATTGAATAAAATTGAATATTCTTACCATCTCAAAAATTCCACCAGCCTATCACTTCAGTAGAAAGAGTACCTGGGCTCCATTCCCAACTCGTTATATACATACGCATATTCCTATGTGTGAGGGCATATTCTTTCACCTTTCTGGTCTTAGTTACCTCATCTATAAAATGATGAAAGTATACTGCATCCCCCAGGTATGAAAAGAAATTAGGTAATTTTTATGAAACTGATGCAAGGCACTAATTCAATACATTTTTAATTTTTTCAGCTTTTCTATTAGAATAATCATTTAGGGATCTGAAGCCGACTTTTGAATCAAAGAAGGAACTTGGAAGACTGCAATATCTATCATTAGGTTCTAGACTAGTTGGTGCTAGAAACATTGTTCAGGGAATGCAAGACGTTCCTTCTTCTTGTCTCATGCTCCACCTGTTCATTTATAGAAAAAGCACTTTCTTCTTTTGGTACTTAAATCTGGTAGAGTGAGGGAGAAAAAGGACAACTATGACCCTGTTTTATAAGGACAGCACTGTAAATATAGCTGATACCTTAAATAACTTCATCAAATTACATTATGTAATATGTTAAAACAACTATGAAATTCACTCTGAATTAAGCAAACTTGATAGAAATATTGATTCTGTTTAAAGCACTAGTTATACATATTTTTAGGTTTATTTATTTGGAGAGAGAGAGAGAGAGAGAGAGAGAGAGAGAGAGAGAGAGAGAGAGAGAGAATGAGCATGGGAGGGTCAGAGAGAGAGAATCCGAAGCAGGCTCCACAATGTCCATGATAAAGTCCGACGGGAGGCTCGCACTCATGAACCACAGATCATGACCTGAACCTAAACCAAGAGTTGGCCACTTAACTGACTGAGCCACTGAGGCACCCCTCAGCACTGGTTATAAAGTCTTGTACATTTTTATTTTAGGAAAGATTAATATTTTCTAAAAAGAGGAAGCTATATCCATGAAGCAAATCTGATCATGTTGTTACCATATCCATACCCAGGGATTTAAATTCACTAACTGCTTTACTTTTTGCTTTTTTTTTTCTTTTTAGTTTTAGAAATAAAATAAGACCAAAATCAAATTTGTCTACACTCAGCTTAATCACAGAATTACAAAGCTGGTCTTTGAAGAAGAAGGGACAATTTTTACTGCTATTCTACAAGTGACAGGGAGATGGTTTAACTAGTCACATTACTTTTTTGCATTGGGATAAAATTTATGGGCTTAAATGACTCAGAAGAGTTTGCACACAGCCAGCAAACAATAATCTGTTAGAGCTTCTGTCCACAAGCATGCTGGAATAAATTTTTAAAATTTACCTTCCCAAATTAAGTATAGGTGTTTTTTTAGGTTTATTTCTTTATTTTGGGAGAGAGGGAGAGCATGCAAGAGCAGTGTAGGGGTAGAAAGAGAGGGAGAGAGAGAATCCCAAGCAGGCACCATGCTGTCAGTGCAGAGCCTGATGCAGAGCTCAATCTCTTGAATCATGAGATCATGACCTGAGCCAAAATCAAGCCAGACTCTTAACTGACTGAACTACCCAGGTGGCCCAATTTAAGTAGAGTTCTAAGAAATCTGTATCCCAGTAACAAATTTATCTAGCAAAGATGAGCATATACATTAGTAAATTTTTCAAAAGGCATAACAACTTTTTATACATTAGGCTTTCTATAGATATGGTACCAACCTCCACACTGTCTCAAAGGACTTGAGGAAATCAGCCTGGGTCTTATACATAAAAAGAAAGATCCAGTACATTTAAAAAATACTTATAAGATTACTACCACAACTGTGGGCTCTCTGATCTGTTCTCTTACTTATGCAGAAACAATGGTAGTTAGGAGAAATCTACGTTTATCATAGAGGACCATTACCTACCCAATCCTCATTTCTTCCATTGCAAAACAAGTTGCCCAAAAGACCACTAAAGTAAGGACTGTCTCAAAGCAGGTATTAAGAAGGCTTTTGAATGACCACAGCAAAGTGTTAAAAAATGGCCTGGGTTTTAGGGAAATGGTAAAACTGCTTTTGAATTTTATGAAAATGACTACTGAGTTATCTAAGTTTCTTAAAGTATAGCCATAACTAAATAGAAATGTTTTAATTTCTCCAGAAGCATCAACAACAGCATCTTAGAACATGTACGGTGGTATTTCTACGTATGTGTATGTTATTTAGGAAACAGAATTGTGCAGAAAAGAGCTAATATAGCAGGCTTAGGACTGTTACCTTTAATGAAGGCCTGCTTGCAAGTTTAGCCGTGGGCAGGCATCTGGGAGTTGGCATGGTAACAGTTCCTCACACGGATATGAAACTTGCCGTAAATAATATGAGTGGTTCACTGTACCTAAATTATTTGTACAAACAAAATGGCTAGTGCTGAACGTCTACTTTTCTCTGTGAGTGTGCTAGGTAGAGGGTGTATATGTGATCCAATAAAATCCTTGAGCACTGAGCCTCTAATGAGCTTCCGTGGTAGACAACATTTACCCATGTTGTCTGGAGGGATTAAGTTCACCTTTTATCACTCCACTAGGAAAAGACTCTTGGAAGCTTGGGCTTAGTTTCCTCTAGACACTGACCCACGAGCCTTTCCTTTTGCTGAGTGTACTTTGTATCTTTTTGTTGTATAATAATGAAGGTACTCGTTACAACATAAGGGCTTCATTTCTTGAGTATTACTATATGTTGACGTCTGTGAGTCTTCCTAGAAAATCACCTAACCTGGGAATTTGGGCTTTGGGGACCCCGATACAGAAAGGAATAGCCATTTGGCTGCTAATCAATTACCCTTCATGTCAATGTGAATTTCCTTTCAGGAAAAAATGAACTGACTCTTTGATCACTTTATATATGTATGTTTACAACTTTATGTTTTGTATAGTGTCTCCTTGTACATTTTTGGTGCTCATTAAAAGTGGAATAATATTTATTTTATATATAATAGAATTTGTTTTAAATTATGTAAGTGAAGGACTCAAAGTTATGGCTTCCACAATAGCTGTTACATGACTGCCTTATTTGCAAGTATCATTTTTGAACACAATGTTAACTTATATATTTCTAAGAGTGACACAGCTAAATGGAGTTGCTGTAGAAACCATACTGATTCTTGTTATAGAATATATGACACTGAAGTATAGAATTTAAAGACTATATGCAGAAGCAGTATATATGTTGCTAAGAAATGTCAAATTTAATGTGAAAATTATTAAGACTTTTCTGTCAACTGTGCATTTTAAACCAGAACCTTGATATTGCATGAATAATTTGACATTTAAAATACCACCTCCTCCTTTTTTAAAGGCAAAATATGTGTGGGAGAGAATCTAACAAGCTGATTGATCATCTTTCTGTACATTTAAAAATACCAACTTGAGTTAAAATATTGTAATAGAGAAAATAGCAATCTAATTTTCAAACATATGTATTTCAGTGAATTAATCACTTCATTAAATACATTTTATTTTAGTTTTGATGTTACTGCTACCTATAATCTATGGCTTCAGAATGGAAAGATTTAATCAATATAAAATGTTGCATATAATAATAACACACTTTTTGTAAAGCAGCAAAAATAGTTATGATTGAAACATGTATTTTAAAATGATATATCATTCAAATCATTAAAGATTTTAAATACAAATATAGGATTCATAAGACCAAAATTTGGTTTTTAATGACTTGAACAATTAAAAAATTTAAACATTAGTTATTCTTCAATTTGGCTTTTATTTACTAACCAGAAAGATAACAATACTTTTGTAATGTGGACAGAGATAAATTCCAGTTTGGATTTGAGTGTTGAAACAGATGACTTTATTGGGAATGGCGAATATGATTTTATGTTCATAGTGTAAATTCTAGAGATCAGTTAATGGCAATATTCTGCTTTCATGAGCTCTACTTTAAGAGTGAAGGAGAAGAAGGAAGAAAATAACTTCCTATCCAATATGGGAAGAGGTAATCTGGCGCCTTTAGTTAGAAACAGTAGTACGCCAAGCTTTGCGCGGTGGCAGTACCACAGCCAATGAGGTTTATCCGAGGTGTGCTTATTGCTAATTGAAAAACAATAGTACACCAAACATCCTATCCTATTTCTAAATAAGTGAAGAAAAATATCAGATACTGTGGTAAGATAAAATTTTATGTTGCCATTCTTCTAATAAGGTGACAAGGATTTAAACAGTTAGGATTATAGAATATATACAGATATATAAATATCGTTTCTCTCAATTTCCATTTCATAAAGGCTTATCTATTTTGTATTTACTTCCAATTTTGTGGTGTTTGATATAACTCAAGTCTTTCCTCAAAAAAACAAAGTGATATAAAAACAGCCCCTAAAACTTCTCTCCAAGGGGATACCCACATGAAATAACTAACAATTTTTACTTATTTAAAGAAATAGAGAATGAGAGGTATGATCCTGTATTTTATAAGTGATAAAAAGAAAACTGCTTTATCTTTTTGCTAATTTGTTTGTAAAACTGCCTCATTTTCTTAAGAAACTTAAATGATTTAATGTTTATTTTGTTATCTTAAATGAATGCTAGATACAAAGACAGCAACTATGGATATTTTTGTATTTTTCCCAATTTAGGGTAATTATTCTGATGACCTCAAATGGTTTTAATCTATAAAGCATACATTTCATTATAGAAATCATGAATAATAGAGGGATACTAAAATGTATTACTTACCTTTCCAGAAACAATCTTTTCATAAATCTGAATCGGCTGGTCTGCAAAGAATGGGGGGTAGCCAGCTGCCATTTCATAGATTAACACTCCTAACGCCCACCAGTCCACTGCCTTATTGTAGCCCTAAGACAAACCAGCGGCAAATGTCAATTATTACTCAATCTACTCAGAAGGGAATAAAGTCATAGATGATTCAAAATGATCTTCACGCATATGAAATTTGTTACAGAGCAGTTGCTGAGTGGCTACTCAGGATAGAATAAAAAATGAAAAAACAGATCAGATCACATTTGAATTAAACAACAGGGAAAACTTCCAGATATTGGATATATTCCAATTATATTGGAACTGGAAATATTATTAAATCTTATTCCTAAAATCATTAAGACTATTGTAGACAATAAATATCCCCTAATTAACTGGGATAATTTAGTTGGTGCTCAATAATGGGAAGGGCGTTGCTAAATTACCTTTTCAAGTCCATTCTAGGTCCATAACCTTATAAATCAAGTTTTCTAGAGAATTCGTAGAAAGGCCAAAGGTTTTTAAACAAAATGGTAGATACTGGACTTCATAGTAAACAGTGGAGTCAACTTCAAAATACTCTATATTGTTGGCGTTAGGAGGGTGATTATTCTCGTCCATTTCACAAGATCTTAATGAAAGCTACAAGTTTAGTTTAGAGCCTAACAAATGTAAATATATAAGTTTACTTTAGCTATCCTACTATATTCTTATCTCTAAAAGGTATACGGAACAGATAACTAATTCAAGAGGTTTTTGTTAGGACTTTATCAAATAAAAGGAAATAATGTACATAATGTAAATAATAATGTAAATAATGTTGATTCTAAACCAACTGTACAATTCTAAAGTTCTTTTTATTTTTTTAATATTAAAGTTGCTAAAATTAAGAACTAGCAGTATTTATAAGAAAATAAAAATAAAATATTAACATGTTTATATAAAGTTGGTTATCAAGTATGATCAATGTCAGCCAGCACAAAAGATTATGGGGAAAAAACTCAACTTGATCATGGAGAGAAATGAACTGAGTTTTTGCCACATCTTTTGGTCTCAAATTATCTTCACTACTCCCTATACGCCGAAGTTCTGTCAAAATTTTAGCTTTACAAATCATTTAATTTTCAAATTATTAGCTAAAATCTAATATAGACCTTTTTTTTCTGCTTCTGTACATTTTTAAAGGGAGACTAGCATAAGAAAAATAGCACTTTATTTGCTAATAGAAATGGGCATCAACTATACTTTGATTCTTTTCATTTAAGTCACTAGTAATGTTAATCATTATGATATTTTTGGTATAGTGAAAGCATGTGATGTTGAGCTGGACCCTTTTGTTAAGCTTTGGTTTCTATATTTGAGATTGTGTGCTAATATTTATTAAAAAATATGCCAGATACTTTTAATACCCTAGGTATAGAGAATTAAAACAAATCAGTAAGAAAAACTAAAATAGATAAATGAGCAAAGGACCTGAACTAATAACTCACACACACACACACACACACACACACACACAAACACAACCCACCAAATGTCTGTAAAGCATCAAAAAATCTAATAACCAAAGACATGAGACTTAAAATAATGAAATACCATTTATTGCCTATTAAATTAGTAACTATTTTATTATTTATTTAAACGTTTATTTATTTTGAGAGAGAGAGAGCAAACGGGGTAAGAGAGGGACTGGAGAGAAGGAGGGAGAGAATCCCAAGCAGGCTCCATGCCTTCAGGGCAGAGCCTGATGTGGGGCTCAAATTCATAAACCTTGAGATCATGACCTGAGCCAAAATCAAGAGTAAGATGCTTAACTGACTGAGCCACCCAGGTGCCTCATTAGTAATGATTTTGAAAGTAATACCTAATCCTGGATACAGTGTGACGAAGTTGTCATGCTCATACTGCTAGAAGGAGTAGAAAATGTTACAATCTTTTTGGAAAGCACTTTGGCAATATTTATTCAGAGACTAAAAATGTCCATACCCTTTGTCCCAGTATTTCTACTTCTGGGAATCTGTCCTGAAAAATTAATTTGAAATTCAGAAAAAGCTTTATATACAAAATGTTTATGTTTGTCACAGTTATTTATAATAACAAAAAAAAAAGAGAAAAAGGAATGACTTGAATGTTTAGCAATAGAAGAATGGCAAAATCCTTTGTGATACATTTGCAAATAAGCCATTAGAATGTTTGCATGCTTGTTAGCATTTAAGTGAAAAAAGCTGAATAAAAACTGTACAGTCACTATATCTCAACTATAATAACATGCACAGAAAAATATATTGAAAAAAATTTTTAAGCCTACCTTAGGGTGGCTAAGTGACTTAGTTGGATGAGTGTCTAACTCTTGATCTTGACTCAAGTCATGATCTCACAGTTCATGAGTCTGAGCCTATGTGGCGCTCTGCACTGATGGTGCAGAGCCTACTTTGGATTCTGTCTCTCCTCCTCTCTGCCCTCCCCCTGCTTGTGTTCTTTCTCTCTCTCAAAAAAATAAACAAATAAACTTTAAAAAAATTATTTAAAAAAAGACTACCCCTGGGTAGTGATATTATAGGGTTTTTTTTGTTGTTTCTTCTTATTTTTCTGCATTTTTCCAAATTTTGTACAATGAACATCTATTATAATATATATGCATTTTTTAAAGTTTTGGTGCTTATTCTGTCATCACATTATTCAGTGGGTGTATTCAGAAAAGAAATGTGTTAACAGCAATGATATTTAGGTTACAAAAGACTAAAAAGTTATAGATGATTTAAATTATAAAGATGAGAGGAAAGCTGAATGAGATCATTTATTTTATTCTTGTCACATAGTTATTTGTAGTTATTCAATTTATAAATATCAAGGCATGTGTGTTATCCCTTTCTCTTTCCTTGTTCCTGTTGTGCTTGGTTATTGTTAGTTTTTCCTTTCTAGCTGTTTCCAGCTAGGGATTGCAGTGGAAAGGAGAACAGAATGGAACCATCCTTCTAGATATGATTACAGATTTCTCTTACCACATTTTCAATGTTTTGAAAAGTAGAACTATCCTCAACAAACTGTCAACAACTGTCTTTCAAAACATGGACTTTTTTTCTTTTTATTACATCTATATGAGATGATGTATGTTAATTAAACCTATTGTGGCAATCTTTCCCACAATCTATGTAAATCAAATCATTACGCCGTATACCTTCAACTTGGCTAGGTCTGACTGTGACTTCTCAGTAAGACTGGAAGAAAAAGTATGGATCTCGAGATCAGATTTATTCACATTCACTTTTTTGAAGTATAGTTGGTATACAATATTATATTGCTTTCAGGTGTACAACATCGTGATTCAACATTTTATACACATTGTGAAATGATTGCTATGACAAATCTAGTCACCATGTGCCACATTATGAAGTTATTACAGTATTATTGACTACTTTCCCTATGTTCTACCACACTGTTTCTCTTAGGTCCAGAGTTAAAACTGAGAGATTACTGAATTAGTGGTAGACTGTAAGTAATTATTCTTTAGTAATCAAACAGACATAAATTCATAATTTAGATTAAATAAAAATGTAGTACTAGATCAGTAAACTATTTCTGTAAGAGTCCACAGTGGTGGATGCCTTATGTTTTTGCCTCTAACATAATGGCGCTATAAATGTACCTTGCTAAGGATGATCTCTGGAGCAAGATATTCTGGAGTGCCACATAATGTCCAAGTTCTGCCTTTAACTCTTTTGGCAAACCCAAAGTCTGTGACCTATAAAAGAAAAAAAATTGTGAACATTCATTATTTCACCATCAACGTATTGGTCGTACCTAAGCTGAAAGTTATAAATCAGGGTTAAAATTAAAACCATGAAAAAAATTCAGGCAATGTAACAGAGACCAATCCATGCAGGCCACTATTAGTGAATGAAGGTTCATTCTGGAGCACCTTTTCCTAACTCAAACAAAGAAAAAAACACACACACAAAATGGTAAAAGTCAATGCTTTTAACAAAAACGAAGCAATGCTAAAAGTATTCCTGGAGTCTAGCATGTGCTCTGCCATTAATATGTCATCGGAAATACAAAAGTATCAGTGGGAGAACCTACTGACAACTGGGTAAAAAGGGATGTTCTCACTCTTAACAGAAGTGGAAAGAACACCTCCACCAGTTCAGCGTTGGTAGTCAGGCCTCCTCTAGCTGCTGCTATGAAGGAGCATGGACTCTGGGGGCAGCCTGGGTTCAAATTCCGACTCTAACATTTACTGCCTGTGTGACTTGCTGCACCTTAGTTTTGCTAGCCTTAAAATAAGGGTAACAGCAGTACTTACACTTTCTAAGGTTATCAGGTCTAAAACAGCTGACATGTGTACAACACTTGGAATGATGCCTGGCTTGGAATGAGAGCTTACCAATTTATCTATTCTATATATTTCTGTATGGAGGAGCCTATGTTCATTCTGTTCACAACTACAGACTATGGGGGGTGTAACCAGGTTCTATTCTTAATGGGACTTATGGTCTCTGCAACAGTGGCAGAACTATGAGCTCAATTTAAGCTTTTAGAAAGAAATAATTGTCTCACTCAAAAAAAAATCCAATATTGGTAGCTGAGGTTAAATACATACAACTTTTACCTAGTATACAAGATATATAATGTGTTCAAGTCATACCTGGATATAACCTTGGTGGTCGATTAAGAGATTTTCAGGTTTTAGATCTCTGTAGATGAGGTCTAGTGAATGAAGGTACTCAAATGTTAGCACTATCTGAGCTGCATAGAACCGTGCATGGGGTTCACTACAAAGAAAAAAACATTGATTTTCTGTAAAATGGGTTCCAACACATGATAATTAGATTATGTAAAAATTAACATAGGGTAGAAATATTTTGGAAGCAAAAAATTTTTTCTCTTTTAAACATTTAAGAATCTTGTTAGTTTCTGAATATCTACTAAACCTCTGAATTATCTTTAAATAATAATTTAATATGGCTAGGAGGCAGCATACATTGAAGAAAAATATAACTCTAAAACAATCATCTTATTTTAAATCATCATTGGCCATATTAGAAGATAATGATGTATTTATAATTATGTCTCACTTTGAGAATGATTGGAAAGCAAACATGTCAATACATGGTCTATCAGGCAACTGTTACTGTTGATAAACTCCATCTACCTTTCTCACAAATTTTAAGTCCTTAAAGAATTTCACAGGGGCACGTGGGTGGCTCAGTCGGTTGAGCTTCCAACTTCAGCTCAGGTCATGATCTCATGGTTTGTGGGTTCGGGCCCTGCATTGGGCGCTGTGCTGACACCTTAGAGAGTGGAGCCTGCTTCGGATTCTGTGTCACTCTCTCTCTCTGCCCCTCCCCCACTCATGCTCTGTCTCCCTGTCTCTCAATAATAAATAAATGTAAAAAAAAATTTTTTTTTAAAAGAATTTCACTACACAGAAGTTGTTTAACTGCATTAACCTGTAGACTGATACATTTGACTCAGACTATTCCTATTATAAAAATCATATATTCTCATTATTAAAAAATCATAAAAATATTGATGAAGGATAAAGAGCTCCCATCATCCTATCCAGAATCCACAGATACAATCCTGGGTCTGAATTTCCAAATCTTCCACTATACATGTTTACACAGATATACAAACATAGGTGTAATCTGTATGTTTGTGTAAACATGTACAGTTATTGTATGCACAGATTAGATCAATTGATCGATCAGTATCATGTTGATGCTACATTCAGAGTATTACTCCAAAGGATGTACTGGTTTTCTAATTTGAGTTTCTGTTTCATCTTGAAGTGTATACAATGAATTCTGTTAATTGGCCTGATAAACTGCAATGACTTTCAGATTTATGTCCTCAATGAATAACATGAACTATGAATAGAATTTCCCTCAAAATGGCTGGCATGAATTTGATCTCATAGTACCAGAAATAGAAATTCCAAAAAAGATTATATATGCTGCTCCTTTCGCTTGTCACTGTATTCCCGAGGTTCTAGTCTGATACATATCACGTTCTCAGTAAATATTTGTTGCATAAATGAATATGTAAAGAAAAATACCTTTGGGGGAGAACATTTTATAATACCCTTATAGTTTCAGCCCCGTCTCAACACTATAAATTCTGTACCAAAGACTGTATGACAAGGAACAGGGTAACATTTTAAGGGGAGATTGGAAAAATCATCTTGGTCACTGAAATATCCCTAAATTTGGAAATATCTGACCTGGAAGGTGCCCTCCAATTTTCTTCACACATCTGTAAATACAAGATGCACTTAGCATTTTATAAATAAATGTATCATCACAAATATAAGATGTACTAAGCATTTTATATTTATTTCCACACACTGATATTTGATTGGAGGAATACAAACATTATATAGAACTGTGACTCACTGTTGAAAGATGAAAGCAAAATATTCTAGAGGGAGACTTAATGCTGGAGCAGCTTTAAGTCTAGACAGTTGCTATTTAAGTAGAGAATCATAATGACTTCCTGGATTTTAATTAAAGCCATGCTCAATAATAACTCAATATTCTTGTTGTCTTAAAGTTTCTAGGACAGGAGTTAGCAACTTGTCAAGTGTACATGTAGAATGAGTGAAAGATTAGAAAAGACTGTGTCTCAATGTGAATGACTGCAATCAACTCGCTTTCCTCTTAGTACTAAGTTAAGTATGAAAGAAATAGGAGTGTGGGGAGCTGCAAAGGAAAGGAGTTAGTAGTGACAGAAAATGAATAAAATATTTCTTGAAGATAGGTTTAGATGTAATGCTTCAGTGTAAAACTCTGAATTATCAAGGGCAATCTGAGGATGCTGGGCTTGCATGGACAAGGGTAGTAGGAGAGAACACAACAGGAGGTGAAAGGAAATCTTTAAAGATGAACAGAAGTTGCTTTGCATCAGCACAGTGCCTGACATGTATTAGGTACCCTACCACAGTAGCTCAATAAATGAATTTTGGCTTAGGCCTCAGGTAACTAAAATAACTCTAATGTTGGCCCATAATTGAATACGATCTTGTGGATAACCTGAGTCTATAATCATCTCTTTCTGAATTGGATTACCATCATCAGCCCAGTTTGCACTCCTGCACATGCTTTCATCATGCCAGCATATAATGTGCTAAATGAAGCTGGACATGAATTCTATCAGTGATTACTAATGAACTGTAGTAGCTTTCAAACTCTTACACACAGGTAAAGCTAACAGAATTTATAACCTATTTTAAAAACTGTGTGGCCTTGTTAGCAGTAACCAAATGATAAGGTATAAACTCTTTTTTTTAATGTTTATATTATTTTTTTGAGAGAGGAGAGACAGAGCACAAGTGGGGGAGGGGCAGAGGGAGACACAGAATCTGAAGCAGGCTCCAAGCTGTCAGTACAGAGCCTGATGTGGGGCTCGAACTCACCAACCGTTATATCATGACCTGAGCCGAAGTCAGACACTTAACCAACTGCCATCCAGGTGCTCCAAGGTACAAACTCTTTAAAAATTACATACATATCTTAAAAACTCAGTACAACAAGAACTTTAAGGAGAATTAAATTTGTGCAAACTTCATAATCATATCACTATGATGCCATTATTATCTTTTCTATATATTCCTTTATCTTCATCTTTACACAAACTTCTTCCCCAGAGTTGTCTTATTAATATTTGTTCAATAAATACTAGCATGTTTAAATTCAATTAATTTTTGCATCTTCTGAAAATTCTCTAAATAATGGACCTTCACAAACCTACCAATGTTAGAATATTTACATGGTATAATGGTGCTTTTATTTGATTTTTAAAACTCAGAAGGGTGTGGCCTCTTATGAATGTTTCCACATAATTTTTATATAGCTAACATATTACTAAGATAAATGAAATAAGTTTTTAGCATTGACAATGACTTAAAAAAGATTTGAGGAGGATAAAGTATTAGTTACCTGAACCTTCCAATTCTTCTCAGATGTGAAAACATTTCACCCCCAGGGACATATTCCATAACCATGTATAAATTAGAATTATCCTATGAACAAATAAAAAGGACAAGTAAATCAAAATTATGAAGCCTCAATTATTTCCAGAAAATATTTTAAGATAACACCATGTTCAATTAGAAAAAGACAAATTTAAAAATCCACCTGAGATTATTAACATTGGGAAAGGGAGAATAAATGGAAAATGCTCTAATTTTTCTACAGTGGGGAATTCATATTCTTGCCACAAATTAGTCTGGGATGTTCGTGTTCCTGTCCTTGCAGGGAACCCTAACTTTTGAACAAGTAAACACTGCAGCCGTGACTTAATACTATAGTGAATGCCAAGGAATAACAGTTAAAACAACAATTTGAAAAAGTAATAATGTTTACATTTTATGTACTAAATCAGGTCAGAGAGATTAATGATTTTCTAAATATCCTAACTATACAGGCGTTCATCTGATTTACAGAATAAAGGAGAAAAAAGGTTAAAACGTTTCATCTGAATTAATATTACAGAGATACCAAGTATCTTTCTAAAGAGCTGAAAAGCTGCCAACTTAAAGAATAAATCTTGTTCAACTTTATGAGAACCTTGAATGAAGGGCCAAAGACTGTTCTGCATTATGTAATGAAAAGACTAGAACACAAATTACCAAGGAAAAGAGTATGGTAAGACTGTGTCAGCAAAGGTTCAAGAGAAACGGAAGTTATGTGGGTGTATTCATTTGCAAGAGTGTAAGAACTGCTTAATAAGATATTACTATGGATTTTGATAAATGGAAATATCTGAATTTGTAATAGCATCTCATGAAAAATTACACATTACACACTACCTTTAAAAATTTCCCTAAGAAGAGCCCAAACCCTTTCAAATATTAACATAAGTTTATAAACATAAAATCTAAATATATTACTCTTTTTATTTATTCAGATTCTCCACATTTATCATCTGGCTTAGAATTCTATCACAGTTTCATAGTTTTAAAAATATGTGAGGGTAAAATTATTTTATTTGAATATTATAAAATCTACCTTAAAAGAATACTCCAGTCGAACAAGAAAAGGAAAATTCACCGCCTGTAATATTCTTTTCTCATTCAAAGTATGCTCTATTTGCTTCAGCTTAACAACCTGTAATTGAGAGATAAGTATATTTAATGTACTTGAACAGAACTTAGAACTTACTATAATTTTAAAAGAAAAAGCGTAAGTAAAATGCTTTCTATATAGTAATGAGCTTGGATAAGCAAAATCACTAAGTTGGATAAGGGTATGATAATAACCAATAACTAGGTTTTATCAGATTCAAATGCAAAACCTAACAGAAGATTTAAATTTTGGTCTTAAGAAGGGCAACTATCATTTTCAGCCAAGAAGCAAGAGCTAGAAGAAATAGACTCATAATACATTACTTAAAAAAAAAAATTAGTATGTAAAAATACTCAGCTCCTAATGAGTTACAATCAGTCCACTAACGTATCTGGCACAAATCACTGCATTAAGTAGGCATTGATTTTAAAATCAGCAAGGAAATTAAGAATTGAAGAAAAGCCAATAATTGAAAAACACTGGGTAAAAATGAACAATTTGTTCATTTCCTATACCTGAATAAATACATGATTAAATTATAAAAATTCAATTTGTGCAGCCACAAGACACACAAAATATGGGCAAAAACCCGACTATGCCTTTATAACAAAAAGGGCATTTACAATTAATCAAGCTTCCTCTGGATTTCTACTCCATCAAATACATAACAACAGGGGAAAGCGACTTATACTGATTTCACGAAGACTATGCTTCTATTCACATGCGATTTTATTTTTAACTTAAGAAAAGGTGACCTTAGGGAGATATAAATAATTAATTGTCTGGTGTGAGTATAAGTCATTAGCAGGTGGCATTCTTTCTTGCTAGAGGTTTACTGTCAGTGTGGGGCAGCCACAGAATTCAAGAAGTTGAACATAAACAAGCAAGGTAAAGTTACCATCCAGTTATTAGTATATACAATTATAGTACAAAAATACTAGTGAGCAGAGAATAGTTGACGGAGAGTCGGAAGATCTGTATTCTAATCTAAGGCTTCTCGTCAAGTGGTTTTGTGACTTTGGAGATGTTATTTCAACTCTTAGGATCTCAGGTTTTTTTTTTTTGTTTGTTTGTTTTGATGTAATATGAAATGGTTGGACCACTACTGTCCAAATTGTAACTAGTTACAGAACTAATTAGTCCATACTTATCAAAATAAATTATGTAACATTAGCTCAAGAATTACTATTGCTTTGTATTTACTTTAAAAAAATAGGCTTTTTTTTTTTTTTTAGCACTTTCAGGTTCACAGTAGAATTGAGTAGAAGATGCAGAGATTTTCCATATTCCTCCTACCCCCACACATGCATAGCCTCCTCCACTATCAACATCTCTCCCACCAGACCCACTCTCCAGACTAGAATGTGGTATGTTTGTTACAAGTGATGAACCTACATTGAACATCATTTTTTTTTTACATTGATATCTTTATCACTCAGTGTCCATAGTTTACACTAGGGTTTACTCTTGGTGTTGTACATTCTGTGGGTATAGACAAATGTATAATGACATATGTCCACCATTATAATACCATACAGAGTATTCTTACTGCCCTAGAATTTCTCTGTGTTCCACTTATTTATCCCTTTCTCCCTACTAACTCCAGGCAATCACTGATCTTTTTACTGTCTCCATAGTTTTGTCTTTTCCAAAATGTCATATAGTTTGAATCATATAGTATATGGCCTTTTCAAATTGGCTTCTTTCACTTAATAATATGAATTTAAAGTTCCTCATGTCTTTTTATGGCTTGATAGCTCATTTCTTTTGAGCACTAAGTAGCAGAAGGTACATCCATTGTCTGGGTACACCACTTTGTTTACTTTTGTATATTATGATCTAGCAGATTTTTAGTTAGGCATTGACAATGTGTTTCCTTTGAAATAAGCAATGAAAATTGCAGTAGAGAGGCTTTCTGCATTATAGCCCTAAGCCAACTATGTGTATGTAGGGCATGACAATAAAAATAGAAATGAATCCATGATATATGAAGTGGCAAATCATAAATGCATAGTTAATTTTTAAGTTAATTTAAAAAATTAACTAATTAAAATCTAATTTACTTTTAAATTTATGTATTTTACATATGAGACCTAATAATGCAATCAAGATAAAGACAAGAAAATGTCTGCCTACTACTGCATAAAATCTATTTGGAAGTATGGTGTGTGAATATGCGAATATTAATATGTGAATAATTGCCAAATGAGAGTTATGAGGTTCTAAGTGTTCAGGCAAGAAATGTTTATGTTAGGCCTAGTACATAATCTTTTTAAGCTCCAGATTATTCATCTATAAAACACTGATAATAATACGTACTTTAAAAGTGACTGTGTCTGTGTCGTATAATGCACGTGAAGTGATTAACACTGCCTGGCACAAAGAAAGGCTCAAAAAATGCCAACTGTTATCATAATCTATTAAAAAGGGTGGGAGCTCAGCAGGGCCATACACATGAATAGATAACAAAGGTTAGGAAAAGACAGAGGAAACAGCACAGTCAGGATTAACATCCAGAACCATTACCTGAAGGGGGAAATACACAAACTAAGTCTGAGCGCTAGTTTCATTTGACAATAGCTCAGGATAGTGCTTCTCAAGATTTGGTAGTGAAATGTCATGAAATGACAGAGAAAAATGAATAAGTAACCCTGGGGGTTTAGTCCATGTTTTACTTTCACTTCTTAATATTTCTGTTGGCTTAAATATGTGTGTTTAAAAGCACTTATAAATGATTACTTATTGGCTGATTTTTTTTTCTAGCCGAATACTTGAGGAGTTATTAATAAGGAAGATGGGCTGTCTGTCATCACATGCTCCCTTATCCCACCGGGCATGGCACTGTATACTTCTGAGGGCCAGGTTTCAGTGAGAGCAGAAGCGAACAGTGGACATATCGGGGAAGAGTGTGAAACAAGACTATGGTAGAGTACAGAAGAAAGTTATGAAGGGTTGGAAGTAGACTTCAGGGTTCTGCTTTCATTTAATAAATATTAGGAAAATTTTTGATTGAGCAAATAAAATTATATGATATGGTAGGTAAATGTTTTTGGCAGTGAAGAAGGTGAATTAATAGAAGGTGAAAAGTCTGGGTTTGAGGAAATTAAGATGTTATTGTGAAAGCCCAGGTAACATTAATGAGGGACCAAACCAGCTGGTGGTAGAAAGGACCTTAGGGATAACAAATTTATTTACTTATTTTTGAGAGAGAGAGAGAGACAGAGAGAGAGAGAGAGAGAGAGAGAGACAGAGACAGAGACAGAGACAGAGAGACAGAGCATGAGCAGGGGAGGGGCAGAGAGAGAGACACACACACACAGAATCTGAAGCAGACTCCAGGCTCCAAGATGTCAGAACAGAGCCCAACATGGCGCTCGAACTCACAAACCGCAAGATCATGACCTGAGCCAAGGTCAGATGCCCAACCGAGCCACCCAGGTGCCCCAACAAATACATTTTAAAGGAAAAGTAAACAAGGAGAATAGGCAAAGAAATCAGACAAACCTAGTCCAATTCTTGGTTTATCTTATTAGCCTGTTTGATTTTGGAAAATTTATTTAAATAGAAAGGTCATTGGCTCAAAAGAGAGATTAATATCACACAAAGCTGTGAAGATTCAGTAAATATGAAGTACCTAGCAATGCTTGACACATTGTATGGAATAAAGAAATGTGATTTCCTTAATTCCTGCATTGATTTCCTTCCCCTCAACCCTTAAGATAGGAAAAGCCAAAACTGAAAGGTTTGTGACTTCATTAACAGAAAAGGCCATTATAGAGTATTATTTTATTACTCATCTTTGTCACATTAAAAAAATAAATTTGAAAAAATTTGGAATATAAAATCTTTGTCTTAATTATGAATAGATCCAGAACACTGCCATAGCAGAAATGACTTAGCGTGGCAGCTATTCTTCTGGGAAATACTCTTTTGCTATGATTTATCCATGGAGTAACCTTCCCAGTAATTTACTTAACAAGTCACCATCTTGCCAAAAAAAAAAAAAAAAGGAATTAAAAACTTCTTCCCGAAAAACTATAATCATAAAAATGGCACACTATGTAATCCTTGTAATACTTTATAACTAAAGCATATTCTCTTCATTCCTTAATAAATATAACATAAAGTATTAGGGGCTATCTAGACAATGACGTTTTAATGACAGCTTTAATAAAAAATATTTGATTCAAATAAATATTTTGAAACATTTTGTTGTTGTGCTACCAACAGGAGTATAAAATCACTTAGTCTGAGACCCAATGACCTCATCTAGAAAATAGAATATGAACTAATTGGTCTTTAAGAGCTCCATGCTCAGATTGTACAAATTAGGAGTGTAGAGTTCAAGGATGAGTCAAAACTTGGATAAGAGTTCAGAGGGAGGATGCAGAACATGAAAATAAGAAGAGGGGATAGTCCAGAGATTGAGTGTAACAATCTTTAAAGAGTAGACAGAGGATAAAATAATAGGAAAAGAAGAAAGCCCAGAAAGGCAGGAGCATAATTTAAAGAACAAGTGGTTACAGAGGGCCATGGACAAAGGCTCTAAAACGAGTCATAGAAGATGAGCAAAACGAGTTCTCTGGTCTTGTTGATCAGGTCATTGGATTGGTGACCCTCAGCAAAGCCATTCAGTGGCGTAGCAAGAGGTAGGAGATAAACAAGGAAACAGCTAAATTGTTGTAAGTTAAAGAATTAATAGGAAGTGATTAAACTATTTTTTCAGGAAGCATGGTTACAAAAGTTACAAAGGGCAATAGACAAAGATATACAATTAAATGTATTTGTAAATGTGTATGTGTGTATTTAATTTTGAAAGACTTAGGTCATCACTCCGTTTAATGTTAGAGGTTAGATTTGTTTTTTGTTTTAAAACAGAGCTTGGACTGGAACTTTAGACCAATCTAATGCTGTGCTGTCCAACATGGTAGCCACTAGAAATTTAACACTTGAAATTATGGCTAATTTGAATGGAGATTTACTGTAAGTGTAAAATATACATCAGCTTTTGAAGATTTGGTATGAAGAAAGCATAATATTTCAATTTTTATAATTACATGTGCATTGATAATATTTTGGATATACTGAGTTAAATAAAATCTATTAAAATTAATTTCAACTATTTCCTTTTACTTTTTAAATGTGGCTACTAAAACATTTAAAATCACTTATGTGGCTCACATTATATTTTTATTGGACAACATCAGTCTAGCCTCTATCTGTAACCCTGAGTACTAGCTCAGTACTATTTCCTCCACATTTTCCTACATCCCACTAAGCCAAAGTGTTATTCTTGAGAACATAATATCCATAAGATTATCTATTAAGATTTGCCATATTTCTTTTATGTTCCCTTAATTGTAAGGGATTACCAGGAAAACCAAAATTTAGTATTTAAAGCATGAATATTCAGACCTTCTGATTCATTAGATATGCCAATATTTGATAAATAATTAAAAAGTGATTTTTCAAAATGATTTAATTGACATCCAACATAATCATTTGATATTTATAGTATAAGATTCCAACTTTTTCTCTGCTTTAACAGACACTTTAAGCAAACTCAATCATATTAAAGGGCTTCTACTGTTGATTAAAATAAGTCACAAAATAAAATCACTAAATTTGTTCCCTCACTCTAAAGGTCAATTACAGCTGATCCTTGCACTTTCCATAAGGCAAAATGTGGTAGAGATACCTGTTCTTTACATGCTGCATTCAAGATTTTGTTGGTAAACATACATATACCTATTCTATATGTAATTATTGAAATAATAATGTATCCCTATACTTAACTACTATGTTATCATATAATCACAAGAAATAATAATGATAATTAAATGCAACAATAAAATTATCTGAAGATATCAATGGAACGTTGGTATATTGCCTCTATTCAATAATCTAGCCAATAAAACTAAAGTTTACCTTTCGGGTAAATAATGACAAATGCACTAACCTTCTGCTTATCTAAGATCTTCATGGCATAATACTGTTCAGTGGCTTTATGTTTCACCAGCATGACTCTTCCAAATGAACCCGTTCCAAGGGTTTTTTTCCTTTCAAAATCCTCCAGCCCAGCATTATTCTACATACACATGAAAAATAAAATAAACTTTAAAATTAGATTTCTCATAAGACTATGGTGACTGTTACAGATTTAGTATACATAACCAGAAGAGATAATTTAAAACTATCCATTTAAAAACAGCACAAAGAGACTACTGAGGAGGAAATAAGAGCCTAAGCTGAAATATTAAAGGTGACAATGAATTCCAATATGAATTCTTAGTATTAGACTCAATAAATTAGTTCCATAGTTTAATAATTACAAACTGACCAGAAGTATACTGACAAAGGCAATCATAGAAGCTATACAGTCTCGGTGTATTCACAAATAATTCTGATGAACAGATAAACTGAAGGATCAGAGTCCTTTCTTTGGAGTCACCTCTGAAGAAAGCACTATCTTACTTTATTTATATCTTTATACACGCTTATAGGACTATAATAATAGTATGAAAGATCCTAATGGCGCTCTCTCTCTTTCTGATGTTATAATAACCAGGTATTACCTAAAATAATCATAAGGAAAGAAGAGTTCCTCATTCCCCCAAAGATAACCAAAAGTCAGAGTCCCAGAACAATAATTAGTCTCTTTTCTCCTTCAATAGATGCTTTGTTATGAGCAAACATCTTTGTTTGGCTTTGACTATAGCATAGAAGCAAAGAATTGGAGGCATCAATCTATTGAATTTGTTTCTGCCACAACAAAATGAAAATTACTTGGAAGAAATTATGTGCTAAAGAGCCACAAGTAGTAATTGCTGACCCATTTGTTTAATAGGTTTTCATTACAAAGATGTCCATGAAAATCTTGGAAAAAAAACATTTGTGCACTGTACACAGTCTGTACAGTGTTAGTCTGAGAAAAATGTGATGTAATATGATTCTTATATAAGTGAGGAATTTAGTTAGTTACTGCACTTCACCATACTTGGATTTAATCTCTACTGCAAATCAAAGCTTGCCTTTGGAGACATAGCATAGTTTCTTGCTGAATCACTACAGAGAGAGCAAAGAGCTCTAAATTTTTACTTATAAAACCTGTTTCCATCAAATTTTAATTTTAAAGTTCTAATGATTTTAAATTGCTATGAGATTCTATATCAATGTAGAAAGAAAAAAACCGTTATGATTCTGGTTGAATTATTCAATTTTATGGATTAATGCTTCATTTTTTGGTTTTAACAAAACAGACTGAAATGTTTAATCTAGTTCCCAACTAAATAATGGAAACTGACTTAAGTAACAGACAACAAACAAAATCTCTTTTTGCTAGTTAATGCTTTTCATACAAATGTGTCATTTTCTTCACCTCTCTGAATGTTCAATGTTAGATGTCTTTCTGTGACCGCTAGAGTGACTATGTTTTAAATTACAAGTCATACTCTTAATCTTAGTAATGATGGTATCTTCATAAAATATAATATTTAGAATTAAAGTTTTTTTAATTATTTTTTACATTTAATTAGTTTTTGAAAGACAGAGACAGAGCACAAGTGGGGGTGGAGCAGAGAGAGAATGAGACAAAGAATTCTCTGAAGCAGGCTCCAGGCTCAGAGCTGTCAGCACAGAGCTGGACACGGGGTTAGACCCCACAAACCATGAGATCATGACCTGAGCCGAAGTTGGATGCTCAAACAACTGAGCCACCCACGTGCCCCCAGAATTAAATATTTTTTAGTAAAAAAGATATATGAAATGAAGATTTTTGTGGTAGGTAAATAGGCATTCCAAATTTAATCTATTAAGGTTCATTATTTAAACTTCAAAAAGATTTTTTGGCAAATACAAATGGCTTCTTATACACAGTTTTTAGATCTCAGTTACAAATTAAAGGTATTTATGTAAAATTTATCTCATCCAATATTTATGAAAAAGAATCCCTGTATACTGGTATTCCCAGTAGCCAAGTATTTGTGATTAAGAATTTGAAACTACACAGTATTATCCCTTTGTAGTAATTAATAAAGATAACAAATATGCTATTAAAGGCACAAATCAAAATTACTATAATATTCAAAAATGGCGGGGTGCCTGGGTGGCTCAGTTGGTTAAGCATCTGGCTTCAGCTCAAGTCATAATCTCATGGTTCGTGGGTTTGAGCCCCACGTCAGGCTCTGTGCTGACAGCTCAGAGCCTGGAGCCTGCTTCGGATTCCGAATCTCCCTCTCTCTCTCTCTGTCCCTCCCCTGCTCTCATTGTCTCTCTCTCTCAAAAAAATAAATAAAAAACATAAAAAATAAATTTAAAATAATAAAAAATAAAAAATGTCCAGAGTTTGTAGTGGCCTATAATTAGTATAAAACTTCTAATTAGATATTATAATAGAAATTAGCTCTTTGTCCAATTTAGGTATATATAAAATTATTAGTTAGCAAATCAAAACATAAAGTTATGAAAATATTATGGCAAAATTCCCATGTTAAGCTTAATTTTTAAAATGTAACTTGAAAGTTTAATGCTACTCTAAAGTTTCTAAAGTAGTGAGTTACTTGGGTAAGAATCATGGTTTTCCATAACAGGACTTTTATATCACAGAAAATTTTAAATATTCCTTACCGGAGTAGGATTTTCCCATTTTTTAAGAAAGTCTTCTTTGGCTTTGGCTAGGAACTCTTTCACTGAAAATAGATTAAAAAAACAAATTTTGTCTTGTAAGAATATTTATATTACAAGTAAATATACTTTAAAAATGCAGACTCTGTCAACTTCCGTTGCCATGAAACATGTATTCATAACCATGATAAGCCAGAGAGCTATTTAGTTTCTCTAAACAAGAAGGAACTATTTTCTTAAATTTCTAAGAGTCTCTAATACTATTCTATATGTCGATCACTATAATAATTTCAAATCTAATAATAAAATTACTGCTCCTGAAAACATACTTGAAAGTAACATAAAAAAGTTATAAATCAATGTAGATCAAAACACTGATTGTTAATAAGTCAGCAGTGATATTAACAAAGCTGTGAAATATAAGAACTGAAACTATCTGGTGAATGTGAACTCATTGATTTGTGGGATTTCAAAAATAACTGACTTTGATAAAGGGCTGTTTTCAGGTTTATAAGGATTTATGTTAATAGATTTGTGTCTTCTCTGCTGAAGGCAGAGACAAAAGGGAAGAACACAGGCTATATATAAAGGAGACATATATAAAGACAAAAACAGAAGAAAACACCAAAACCAAAACACTGAAAAGGCTTAAAAAAATCTCATTCTACATTTAGAACAAAACTAAATGCCTAAATGCCTAATCTAAAATGTACACAAAAGTAAAGCATTCAAAACCAGATGTTTATCTAGTGATCAATAACAGCCACATTATTAAGCTGTGGTTTGAAGTTTCAGATTTGTTAAATGACAATCATTTAAAAGGTTTCCTCTTTTTCATTTTCTTTCTACAAAGTTTTCATAATGACTTCTGTTTACAAAATGACTTCAGGCATTTAAAAACAAATAGGAAAAGGATTCCAGAGATAAGATGGCATTAACAAAATGTACTCTTGTTCCTACAGTTAGGTCTGAGAGCAAAACCTGGCAATTCAGGAGGTATTTATTTTAGTATTTCTTTTTGCTTGGAAGTTCTGAGTATTCCTTGTATAAATCTAAAAATGAAGAAGACAATAGAATTTAAATAGTGTTGAAATAGTAAAAGGCTAGGCAAAATGAACTCAGAGTGGCACCCTGGCTTTTATTTCAGAAAAATTGAGAGTGATGATGAGGAGGAGGAGGATGATGACGATGAAGATAAGACCCAACCAACAGTGGAAGAGAGCGGTTCATAAATTCTTTAATGAGGTCATCTAGATGTAGTGGTATTAAAATGAGGCATTTTAAGATATACATTATTATTTCCTCCTCTACTTTTGTAAAGAAACTTTGCCAAAACACTGTTATTAACCAAAGAGGCTACTGGTATTCTAAAGGTTTTGAGATTTCAAAATGGTGATGACAACCACCAAGAGCAGACATTAGTTTTTAAGTGACACTAAAGTGTTCATTTCTGAAGACATTATTTTACTACTTTATATAAACTGTCACTGTATTTTGCTGTAAAATACTCTCAAAATACCTATTTTAGAAAATGTGAGAAAAATAATTTTTAAAATTAGAATCTCCCCATTGTATGAAAATCTCCTTCACCAAAACAATGAATCAAATAATTGTACCTAATTATGCAAATATGATCTAATTCTTCCTGGGGGTGGATTTGGAGGTGGAAAAGTTTTACATTTTGAGTTTAGGATGGTTCAAGTCATCCTACTTCTAAAAGTTAATGTACTAGTTACAACTGAAGAAGAGTGATTTTAGGAGTAAGATTATGTTTATTTAATGTATTTATTCTTTTTCATGAGCAGACATATTTGCAATGGCATTGCCTTAGAGATGACCGCTATAATAAATTAAAAACATAATTTCCTGCTAAATGCAACTGTGGCTTTTAAGAAACAACAATTTGTGATCCTCAAAATATACATCTGATTTCTTTTGAAAAATATTTTTGGTCATCTTCTATTTATAGAACTTACACATCACGTTGCAGTATAAACTCTCCAGATGACTGTATGAGTATAGATAATTTGGAGACAAGAAAGAGAATCAGGGAAAGAAAAAAAACATTCTCAACATCCTGTTTCAGCTTCTCCTGCCACTTCCTGCTAAGTGGATCTGGAGTTAAGAAAAAAGTAACTGGTCAAAGACTGGCAAATGGCCATAGATGGGACATTGCAAAAAAACTTTCTTGTGCCTACTTGGTGAATGAGCTAGACAGAAAATTTCAGGTACTACCTAATTTCATTCACTTATAGGATGTTCAGGAAATTCTTTGAAATATTCTCTGTACTCATCAATATTCCAAGTTCACTGTTAAGTAACACTATAGAAATTAACCATTCTCAAAAAGGTCTTACATGAAAATTATCAGAATAGGTATGAATCAAAGCTATTAAATTTTGTGAATTATTTCAACAAATAAAGAGATTCCCTTTTAGAGTTAGGATAAGCATTAATTATAATGTCATTAAAATACTTCCATAAAACAAACTCTATTTAAAACATTTATCACCTAAGTATATATACACACAGAAAGTCTCTAGTTTATATGTGCACTATTTAGATTCAAAGATGAACATAGTTAACGCTGTAAAAATATAAGTTAACCAAAATATACATCTTATAAATATAAACACCAGAAATAAAATATTTCACAATATGCTGGGTTATGAAAAACTCTAAAACAATAGGCAATCTAGAACATGTATTTGCTTTGGTTTTTATTATTTTTAGACAGTGGTGAATTTCACTTTCTAAATGTTTTTCTCTGGTTGTTTAAAAAATTTATACCCGCTGACATAAGGTGTTGGCAGCTAATTAACACAATAAGTGGCAGAAGAGAGCGCCAAATCCAAACACTGCGGCATATTCAATCCAGACTTCCCTATATAAACCATACATTGGAAGTTCTAGATACTTTGATTTTCTTATTGTGTTCTAATATGTACACAATTATCTACATTTAAGCATTTAACCGCCTGTGACAGCCTGAAACAGCCCTAAGTTTTGGAGCCTGGCACATCTGAGTTAGAATATTGGCTCTCATGTTTCTTAGCTGCACGATTATGGGTAGCTAAGGACCTAACAGTGATCAGTAACTCTCCTTAAGAAAAGATCTCAATGAAGAATTTTTCTGCAAATATATTTTGTTCTGTAATGGTCAATAATGTACTACAAAAAATGAGAAGAGCACAAAATTAAATCAATTTCTTCCTAGGAGTATATGTATCAATTATAGATTTTTTCCAGATAAGTTTATTTCCTTTTCAATTTGTATCAATTAAAGAGATCACATTGTATTCTAAAGAAATTAAGCATACCACTGGAATCTATTCCTATAAATAGGAAAGTTTACCCACACTCATGAGATAAAGAAAGAAGAAACAAAGTGACAATTTTTATGTGTTACTACAAGTATATAAAAATTTAATTGTTTTTACCCTCAAAATATTGTTGAATATATATATTTATACACAGGACAAAGTTTAAAAATTAGATTACAAAGTTCTTAAAAAGTCAAGTATGGCATATCTTTATTCCATATGATGCAGATAATTTTACAATGAATAAGAATGTTTCACTAATTAGATTTAGAAAATGTATTTATAGGCACTTTGGGGCTCTGTGTCAAATATACTGCATTACTGTTTGTTATAAAAACTGCATGTTGCTAGTTATAGTATGCCATTATCCAATGCTTAAAAGAGGTTATTATTCATATTTTGGGAGAAGAGTTTAAAATCTATTACTATTACAGATTACAATTACTCTAGATGTTTATTTGTCTAGCTTTTCATAATGAGATAAATGTAACCACCCTAACACGTCTTTTACAATAAAAATACAGCTTTATTAAACTTTTATTTAATGTATGTCAGAAAAAAAGTAAAAGAGAAACAAACAGAATATAGAACAAGACAGAATATAAGCTTTCTAGGGTAAATATTCAAATAGTAGCTGTTTGTCCAAAATTTACAACAGTATATTTTATTTAAAAACATTCATTAATCTGGGTTATCTAATTTAAGTGGTGTGTATTAATCTTTCTTCTGCTACCCTGTACAACTCCCTCTACTTTACAGGGCTATATATGTTGTTTCTACAATAGCACATAAAAACTGTAATATAAATAATTTCTATAGATCAAACTCAATATTAAACTAAACCATTTTCTCCAACTAAAATATTTTATTAACTCTGTATACTTTATAAAAATATAACTTATGTGGAGTATAACAGTTTGCAAACCAAAGAAAAAGTGTTAAAGGTAACATTTGTTTTATTAAAAAGTAGTTGCCTACCATATGCTTCTGAAGAGGAGCAGGCTTGTATTAAAAAAAAATAAATTAAACAATGATTAACACTCACGAAAACAACATATTAGCATGGAGTCACCTATGTACATTTTCTCAAAATATTATATATAGAAATAAAACATTATTTCTCATTTTTCTCATTCTCATTATTTCTCATAAACTCATTTTTTTGACAGCATATATTCAAATGGGACATTTTACAGTTAAATGCTAAAGAAATAAAATCAGTAATTACTTAGTGTCAAAATCAATACCATTCTAATTCTTGAAACAACTAAGTAACTTTTAACTCTCACAGCAATAGTGCTAACAGTGTGAGGTAGGGTATTTTTCACAGCAGGTAACTACTGCAGTGCCATCACTGGACTTCTGTTATAGATTTGAAACTACTGTAGGAAAGACACTCTTAATTTTAACACTTTGTTAACTCCCTTTTGAAAGACATTAGTGTCTTTCAGACGTTTACTTCCTTGGTGCTAGTTTAACAGTCTTTTCAACAACATTTATTGAGCACTGTTTAGTGATGCCAGACATTGAGCTAGACTTTGGGAACACTACAAAGAACACATATATTTCCATTGTTTATGAGGTGAAAAACTAATGGGGAGAGAGACGAAGCATTATAATGCGATATGACAAAAACTACAACTAAGAGGATTATAAGTTACTATGACAGCTCATAAGAGGAAATTCTTAGGTAAGGCATAGAGGATACAGCATCTATGCTGAGTCTTAAGGGTAGAGTTCCTCTACTAGATAAAGTTGGGGAAGAAGAAATTCTAGGCTGAGAAGATCTTGTGCGAAAGGTGTGGAGGAAGTAGCATGACTTATCCAGCATTGGCAACTACCTTGCATAGCTGCAGCATAGGGTTAAGTGCACTGTAGCAGTGAGGGGTGAAGCGTGTAGGTAAGAAGGTGCCCAAACATGAGGGTAATCGTTTGCCAGGTGATGCTTTTCAATATGTAGGAAGGAATGGGAGTAAACAGAGTTAGTCACAATTGCTAGACCCTATTTCTTCTGGGGAAACAGGAAGCAAGATCATTTGCTAAGGAAGAGGGGAGCCAGATGGAGTAAGGAGCCATAACCGTTGGGGTTTGAGGCCTGGGGCTTAAACCTTGATGGCCTCTTTGTAGGGAATAAGGGAGGGGGCTAGTTCTCTAAAACTTCCTACTAGGGAAGGAGAAAGGAGCAGGTAACTATAAAGAGTGGCAAGTTTCTTAATATCTTTTTTGAAATAATAGTTTAAAACTTTTTTACTTTTTAGGTTATAATTCATAGGCCTCCTGATCTCTGCAATTAAATTATTTTCATCTTCCTCCTTTACCTTAATAAAAGCATTAGTCTAAGAGTTATTTGATATATATCAGAAAGCACAGAACAGCATGGAAACAGAGGTTAATTACCTATGAAAATACCAAGTTTCATCAGCAAATAACAGAAATGTACAATCCTTTCCAGACTCTGGAAAGTGTAAATCTAGTTAAGTGTCTGTGTTCTGCCATCCCTATTTCAAACACCCACCTGTTTAGAGCTCTACAATGGTTATTTCTAAGAATAACCCCCACACATACACTGCACTACAAATATCTTCAGTAAACTAAATATAAAACATTCTAGTTGCCACAAAATACCTAATAAAAATCCAATTTATAGCAACAAAGCAACAGAATTATTCTGTAAAAAATGGTTTCCTACCAGATGCTTCTGATGATTTGCGTGCTTGGTCAAAAGGAATAAATAAGTTAAACAGATTAAATAACACACAAATAACATACCCGCAAGAAATATCCCATATGCTCATTAGTATATTTACACATAGAAATAGAATGAAAAATATTTGGGGATTCATATTCAAAAGTGTTTTACCTTAAGGATTACAATACATCCTTTGGACATATATTTTTAAACCAACCAAATGCTATCCTAGAAATCTGTTAATGAAATATCATATGCTGTCCCTTAAATGTGTACAGCAGTGTGTTCACTTTGCCCAAGGGACACTTTAGTTGCTTCACCAAATTCAAGCAAGTTCACTCAGAGTAAGTTCACTGTAATCTCAAAATTGATAGTGAGTGTAAAAAACAATTTTAATTACTGCAATTGTATTTGTACATTTCAGTGGATAGGACCAGGTCTACTTTTGTTTTCTAAGGTACCATTTGGTCTTGCACAAAGTCACACATGAATGGGTTGTTTGGAAATTTACTAGGCAATAAAATCTATATTTCCTATTGCAATATCTTTTTTATTCCTCTTTCTTTTTCTTATACTTTTTTTTTTTGGTTAATTCTTTATCAAGTCTTAGTTACAACTGAACAGTATAACTGACTGACTTTCACTAAACTGTTACAAAATAATTTTTTGTGAGACATATATATTTAAATGATCAAATTACAGAAACACATTAATTTACTTAACTAGTATCTACATAGAGAGATGGAATCACCATGAATCCACATAGTGTACTAATTCACAGCTCATGATATGTACATAGTTTCTCTCCCAACTTGCTCTCTCTTTAAGGATGCTGTGGATTTTCTTGGCCATCCAAGCCATGTTTGACTGGAGCAGCTGGATGCTGATAGGATTTTGTAATAAAAAGTTAAACTAAATTTATAGCTGTAAATGACCCAAGCAATCTTTAAAATGCTCTTTGAAATGTACTTTACATCCCTAATTGTTTACTGAGATGTTTTCTTAGAGCAATATTATATCTATCACAGTCATATGTTAAGGATTTTCCATTCAGTTCTGAATTAAAATATTCTGTCTTGCTACCAGAAAGTATAGAGCTAGGGGTGGACCTCTAGTTGATAGGGTGTGTACATTTTCAACTTATTAGACAGTAATACAGTAAGTGGCTCAATATATATTGTGCAAGTTTATTTTGTCACTATATCTTTGATGATCCATACCCTCAACAAAATGTGTTACTAATATATTGGGCATGAAATCATATCTTTTTTCTTAAGTTTATTTATTTTTGAGAGAGAGAGAGAGAGAGAACCAGCAGGGGAGGGGGAGAGAGAGAGAGAGAGGAAGAGAGAGAGAGAGAGGATACCAAGCAGTGGGACTGCAATGTCAGCACAGAGCCCAACATGGAGCTTGAACCCACAAACCATGAGATAGTGACCTAAGCCAAAATCATAATTAATTCTTAACCGACTAAGCCACCCAGGTGCCCCTGAAATCATATCTTCTTGTTAGAGATTAAGTAAATGTCTCTCAGTAAAATTTTATAATTTTTTCCTTTAAAAAGTCTTATTATGCTTTATTAGATTTAGTCCTAGGTTCTTTAGAGTTTGGGTTGCTATTGTAAAAGGGAGTATTAAAAATAACTATTTGTTTATTACTGATGTATAATAGATGTTTATATATTGATCTCACTGTAACGGGCAAACTCTCTTATTGGAAAATAACATTGGTAAATTCTCTTGATTTCTCTATGCAGACAATCACCTATTGTCTGTGAATAATGGCAACTGTGTTCCATCCATATTTTTATTGCCTTACTATGCAGGTTATGATTAAGAGTTCAATATTGTACAGAAGCAGACAATGAGCATCCTTTTCCTGTTCCTAACTTCAGAGAAAATGTTTCTAATTAATTTTCTTTTCCCATACATTACTTGTAAAGCTATACTTGACTCAAATAAATGTAAGAGTATTTCCTCTTTTTCAATTCTTTGAAAGATTTTGTAAAAGACTGAAATTTTTGTTCTTTGAGTATTTCCTAGAACTTGATTGGACAACTGCCCAGCCCTAATTGTGTTAAGTTTTGAAAAAAAGATTTTAATTATGATTAAGCCTTAAATAGGTATAGTTCTCATCAGTTCTTTCAAAACTCTTTTCCATGAACTACCCTTTTGTTCTGATGGATTTTTATTTTCTATTCTACTGATTTTTGCTCATTTCTCCCTTAGTCTTTTTCTTCCTTTGATTAACAATGCCTTGCTTTCTCTAACTTATTTACTTGAATACTTACATCATTAATATCCTTTTCCTTTCTTAATATAAGCATTTAAAAATTTGTCTAAGTACACTTCAGCTACACCACACAAATTCTCATAGATAGCTGAATATTAACTTTATGAGTTTATTTTGACCTGAGTTATTTGAATTTTTTAAATCCCTAAATATAATATTTGTGCATTTGTTAATCTGTTTAATTAGTCTTTTTTACTGATTAAACTTAAATGCTTTGTGGGCAGAGACCATGGCCTATATGTCAATTGTTTAAAATATTTTGAATATGTTTAGTTGAGTGTTCTATATGTTTCTGTGTATTCTGTAATTACTGACTATACTAGTAATACTAGCATAACATTCTTTATAAATATACATAAATCTTACATATTGACAACTTCTCCTTCTAAATGGTCAGTTTTGTTTTATATGTTTGGATTGTGAATTTATGTTTAATTTTTTAAATGTTTATTTATTTCTGAAAAACAGAAAGAGAGAGAGAATGAGCTAGAGAGGGGCATAGAGAGATGGAGACAGAATCCAAAGCAGGCTCCAGGTTCTTAGCTTTCAGCACAGAGCCTGACGAGGGGCTCAAACTCACATGCCATGAGATCATGACCTGAGCTGAAGTCTGACACTTAATTTACTGAGCCACCCAGGCATCCCTGGATTGTGGGTTTAAAATTCAGTTGGGCTTTATCTGTGATAAGCCTTTGGGGCTTGACTTGGGAATATGTTTTGTATTAGCTTCTGCCTGGCATCCAGTGGATGTTACTAGCCTGAGACTGTTAGAATAATGTATTTTATTTTATTGGTGATTCTTAAACCACATAATTAGTACAGATTAAAATGTGAAATTTACTGGAGAAACAGTTATTTACAAACTGTCAGGAGAGGTATTCCACACACATAAACACACACTCCTCCCATGTCCCCAGGAATCTAAGCCAAGAAATACAAGCTTCCTTATTTTTTCCCTGTGTCAGAAGAGAGGTTTTATTTTCTCATTTATGCTTTCACTGAGGTTACAATCCTTTGAGGATCTTTATATAGGGGTCTAAGAAATCCCAGGATGCATGGACCTAATAAATTTTCTTCTGTCTGTCTTCTGCCATTTAAAATGAAAGCCCTTTGATTAGCCAAGGTATGAAAATCTCCTCAGGGTAGTCAAAGTATGCTTCCTGTTACACCTATGGTTTTCATTTACCACTTCACTTTTTGTACACTGAGGATTTTCTATTATGTTCTTGTAAATTCAGGTATTCATTTAAAGGGATGCTTGATACATTTTTTTCAGCATTTCTAGATGCTGTTGTATCTTCATTAACCTTTGCTCTAGAAAGCTTTTCAAAATGATCTAATCTAAACTGTTTGGATTTTCTTCTTTATAAGACAAGCTTTGTGTTGAGGTGTAAGATGCAAAGTTAGCTAGATGTTTGTAGAACTTTTTATCTTAGAAATTCAACTCAGGTATTGGGGTGCTTGGGTGGCTCAGTTGGTTGAGTGTCGGACTCTTAGTTTCAGCTCAGGTTATGATCTCAAGGTTTGTGAATTCAAACGTATTGGGCTCTGTGCTAGCAGCCTGGAGCCTGCTTGGGAGTCTCTCTCTCCTTCTCTCTCTCTGTGGCCCCTCCCCCCTTTTGTGTACTCTGTCTTAAAATAAAGAAATAAGCTTTTTTTTTTTAAAGGATATATTTAGGTGTTGGTGTTTGTGCTAATTTTGTCAAAATACAATGAGCTCTTTGCATCTGTAGATCCAGGGGTTTTTTCCAACTAAGGAGTTTTCCTGAATCATAGTTTTTATTATTGCTCCTGTTTTATTGGTCATTATCTGTTCTGAAGGAATGCTATTCATTCAATTTGTAGAGTTTCCTACTTTTATTTAACATACTTTTTAGCTCATAATTTTTATCCTGTCCATTCCCCTGACATTCTAGTAGGATTTATCAAGCTAGTTCTTTACATCATTGATTTACTTTCCTGCAGTGATTATTTGCTTTTTAATGCTTCTAATGCAGCTTTATGTTCTGCAAATACCAGGCATTTTCTTACAACCATCCCTTATCATATATTATTTCTTTCCTTTTCCTGCCTCTCAGGCCAGTTATTTTCATCCTAGTTCTTTTCATCTTTCTTTTATCTTTCAAGTAAACACGGATTCATGTTCACTTGGATTTTTTAAGAATTCAACACAGATACCATCTATAATTTCTTATTTTTAAACCCTCCACACAAATATTTTCTAAATATCACTTTTCCTCTTGAAGTCTGTGCTTTATCCTTAAATGATGCATAATCTCATTTATAGGCTCCATATTGTTGCTTTTCTTGTTTATCCATTTGTAAGCAATGAGAAGCCTTTCAAAACTTTACAAACTTATCCAAACAAGGTAGATCTTCTCACCTCCTATTCTGAGAGTGTTAGAACCAACTTCTCAGATATTTTAATTGGTACATATTTATCTGATCAGTTAAATAATACAGGGACTTTCAGAAATGGGAGTGGAGCTAGGACTACACGGTGTTTTGCTGGTGGTGATACCCATCAAGTCAGGGGAAAGCCCTGTTATATTGGGAAGTAGAATAGCCACGTTTTCAACTTGGAATACCCTAACAAACTCTTGGATGTCCCATATTGTTTTAAAGTGAAAGTAATCATAAGTGTTGGATCTTCTACTCATCTCCCCCAGTGTCTTTCTTATAGGCTTCATCCATTCTCCAAGTTAGTGAGGGTGAAACTACTGTTTATTTATTTTCCATGAAGGCAAGCTACTCAAAGTAAAACTGTTAGTTAGACTTTGGTGTCTGATCTTCAATCTGATAGTATATGTTTCTGGGCAAGTACACTTTCTTAAAATCAGAACTGATACACTACTTTTCCAGTTTTGTGTTCTTATATTTTTAATCTAGAAAAGAGAGACCCGGAAAGGGGAGTTAAGTAAATGTTTGTGCTCAATTCTGTAACTTTCCTGTCATTCATAGCAGGGTAAGCTTCTTCAGAGATTTGCACTCTACTGGAGCTAGGCCAATAAGAGTGCTCATCTGGAATTTTGGAATAAAGGTACTAATTATATTCTGATAAGCATATGAACCCAAAATTAAAATACATAACTGGTATTTTTCATTGATGATGTAAGAAAAGTACTCAAATATGGGTAGTTTATAGTCATTCATTTATTCTACAAGAATTTATGAATTCATAAGTATGTTTGGTGCATGGGGGTAACTATGGGAAAGACATAGATGAACTCAGCACCACCCTCTACTTAAGGAGGTCAAAGTTTAGAGACTGGAAACTGACATGCCAGGATATAATTTCTATATAATACAAATAATTGTATTGGGAGTATAGGGGAATAAACTAACTCTATGGAGTCAATGATGAAGACACTGAAAAGCATAACTGGTTTTCATAATTTTATGATAAAATATATAAATATGAAAAGCAGCAAGGAATAATGTGTAGTATAGTATGGTTAGACCAGAACTTTATAAGAGATGCAGATAAGGCCAGAACGGTAGTTCACTGATCTTACAGGCCTTCCTTTAAGGAGTTTAACCTTTATCTTAGAGACAATAAGGAATAACTGAAAGTTTTCATGTTGGGTTATGAAATGGGCATATTGGCATTTAGAAAATGGCAGCACATTAAATGGTCTGGAGGGATATAAAACTGGAAGCTGAGAAACTAGTGAAGCAGTTAGTGCAACAGGACTGAGAATACATAGAATGCCTGCCTAATCTTAAGCACTCCCAGTGTTAGTGAGACTAGAGAAAATTGAGTGATTTCTGAGACATTTCTGATGTAGAATCAATAGAAGTTAATGGCTGAGTGCATGCCTGGGGTGGGTTAAAAACAAGTTAGGAATGCCTACAAGGTTTCTGTTTTAAATTCCTGTGTGGGCCTGGGATCATTAACAGAAATCAGAATCCATGAAAAAGGAATAGATTTGGGATGGAAAGAGAAAATTCACTTTTGAACCGAACGTTCAGGTAACAACCGAAGATGTGGGCACGGATGAGATCATTCAGAGAGAATATAGCATTAAGAGAGGGCCAAAGATAGATTCTCGGAGAAACTTAACACTTAATAGGCAGGAAGGAGAAAGGGGTAGCTTTTTAACTAGAAAAATACCACGTGCATATATACACCACATGTATAGCTATAAACTCAGATAAAAAGGTCTATCATTTGCTTAGTTTTACAAATAAACTCACACTTCATTTGTAATTTTCCACCTTTTGATGGCTAAGGCTTGGAACCACTTATGACAGGAGTAAAATTAGTTGAAATTGGTCAATACTGGAAAAGTCAGAATATATAATTGTGATTACTATGATTCCTGTGTTAGAAAAGGCTATAAGGACAAGCCAATATGGTCAAGTCTATCAAATACTACCTTAATAATCCATACATTCTTCGAAGAGAAATAAAGCAATTAGAGAAGCAGCAACAATTTTCTTCAGCTAAAACCAATATATCCAACTGTAAAACCTCTAGAACATCACAGTGGCTACCTAAAAATTTTGTTTTATACCGAACTTTCAAAGAGAAAGCATGCATTGGCCAGAGTCAAAGAAATCCAATATTTTTAGTATGAAAACCGGGCATATTCAATTTTGATACCCATAGGAATCCTAAGAAATGCTAACATGTTAATTCTGTAATATTAGCCCAAATTTAAAACACTAGATCAGAAGGATCTACTAACAGGAAAATAACAATAACAATTCTTAATGTCTTGCATATAAAAACGTTCTTTAATGTCTAATATCATTTCACAAACAAATACCTAACAGTGCTGAAGAGGCTTATGTTGTATGAAAACAGGATAAAAGAAGGTTTACTGGCAGTAATGAGGTGATTTTCATTTATGGAAGAAAAGGTACATCTGTGTTGAATTCTGTCATTACATAGCAAAAATCGAACTCTCTCAGGTTCTAAATTCCAATTCCAAATCTTTTAAGCATAAATTATAGACTGTTACGTTATGAGAAAAATAATATGACACTTCTCCTAAAAATGTCTCTGGATTCAAGGGTTAACCTATAAATATCCTCTTTTTTAGTTAAGCAAAAAGATGCTAATGAATTATGCTGTAAGCAAATATTCCTCACTCTAACAACAGGATATCTATTTTTAGCAGCAGGTTTGGCTTAAAGTGAACAGCTCTTACCCTATGATAAACTGCAGCATATATTGTAAGATATTTTCTCAAAAAGCATTTTTAGAAATATTTCCAAAAAATAAATCACATTATAAAAACATAAAAGGAAACTAATGATCATGAAAGTACTTATTCTAACAAATTATTTCCCCCAAAAAAGTATCTGAAAAATTTTAACAAAGCCTCCAAAACCAAAATGCACATATTTATTTCATCATTAATTCTCTAACTGTAGTTAAAAGCAACCAGTAAATCAACAAAATTCTGGCAGCATCTTATTCAAGATTAGTGCTTTTTAAAACATAATTAAAAAGAAGCTAACAAAATTTAATATTAGAATGACAAAGCCAATAAATAGAAAGTTCAGTTATCTTCAGGATCAGATAATAAAAAGAAATTCCTCATTTATCATGGTGGATCTTTTACTCACTAATTTATAACACAATTAGTAACAACAGCATTTACTGAATACAATAAATCAAACAGTAAAGAAAATTAGAAACTGATTATTGGTATCGGCTATTAATAGTGGTTTTACTTGTTCACAGTTCTCAATGGATTTTTAAAAGCAAATTACTATAATGCCAAAATGCAAAAGCATCAATAGAAAATGTAAATCACTGTAGCTCTGGCTTTACAATTACCCCTTTAGAACATGTTTTTTCCTCATATAGTTAAATATTTCTAAAAAAATATATAGCTGCAGTGGCTCAGAGAGCATACTTACCACTCATGATGAAACCCAACCTTTCCAAAACATACTGCTCAAAACAACAATCCAACAGCAAAGGGAGTTATGCTAATCTCTAGAGGTAGAAGAACCGATGGTGTAAACACATACACTGGAACACGCAGCACACAGAAAATGAAAATAGCTTTCTTTTGTTTAAAAAAGAAAAGCCCCTAGAAGCAAAGCATAACTGCCCAGCATGAGATATCACTAGTAAACATCAGATTAATGCCAAAGATGTCTATAACCAGATTTAATTTCTTTCAAGCTGGTTATTCTAGCCTCCTTCATATACCACCAGAACAACTCAAAATGGCAGGGAGAAAATGTTCAAACCAGGATGTATAAGATGTTCTCAATTATATCAGCATGAGTTGTTACCACGGCAACATTAGACCAGAATTATCGGTTCACTTGTAACCAAGGAGTAGCTTTTCTAAAGCTTTAATCAAGCAAGACAAATAAAATATTCTTTTATTTTAGAGCCACATGATTTAAAAATTACGTTTCTTAAATTAAATGCACTTATCTACCCTTTTTACATCTTTCAAAGATATAAAAAAATTGCTGTTTTCTTCAAATACTCACACAATCCCATGTTGAACCTGGCAAGGAACAAACAGCAGAATGATTGCACCTAAACGTCTTTCAATTACACGAGCTCTTACTGCTAGCTGTGGACCTCACTGATATTAAAATGCTGTGTGCTGTTGCTAGTGACTATTGGCGATGAATCTTATTGCCCAGATCGCTGATAGCTTTCATTTTTCATGAGCCAGAAAGCTATACTGCAGCACAAATGTTAACCATTTAAACATTCTGTATTACAGAAGAGACAAAATACAACACTACAGATTTCTTCATTTATAAAGCAGAATCATAAAATAACTAATTTATAAACTTACATTAAATTCGGCATTACAGACAGTGTCAGATGCCACTAACATGGTTTTCAAAAGAGAACCACATACAAAAAGTCACTGGTGATCATTGTTGAAGTGTAGAATTCCTTATACCAAAAAGGATTAAGATGACAGATTGTAAAGCAAGGTGGAAGACTGGATGATGGTGAACAGACTGCTCTGATTCCCAAAGACCTCAATTTTGTACCCAAATGGTACAAAGGATCTGTAGAATGGTACCTCATTAAGTGGAACTTCAGCAAGTGAACTTGCCATTTAAAAAGCGGCCATGTGAGCTAGGACTTCTGGGGATGGGGGCATGAATAAGTCTAAGAAACAACTATGAAGCTGGACAAAGTTCTCAAAAACAATGACTCCACGGCTCTAAAAACCTAGCAGTCACAAACAATAAGTTGAGAAGCATTTATTCATGAAAAACTGCTGAACTGTGTATAAGAACAGTGTGTGTCTAAGGTGGTCTTGCTCAGTGTTGCTCCTGTTCCCCCAACAGCTCAGTCAGTGCAGTATATCTATCAGGCGGGGCTGACCACGACAACTAGCAGCTTTGCTACCAGAGGGGCTGACGTGCTATAGAGCAGGCCAAAAAAATCCCACACAAGTGATGTTGTCAATAAAAACAGCAAACTGTACGAAATGGACAGGGAAAGTGTCCAGCTTTGCTAGTCTAAAGCTGTGGCCTTGGTAGGGGTGAGCAGCAGACTGGTAGTCTAGCAAGAAATTTAACACAGAAAATGGAAATGAGAGTCAGAGAGGACCTAAATAAGCTCCCCACATATCCCTAGCTAACTAGGAAGTTATTCCTGTAGGAAAGACCCAAGAGGGCCCCGCAGAAAGTTAAAGCTGGTATAGACTTGAAAACTGCCTGAACATGGAATGTGCTCCTCAACCCACAACAGCTCCATCAGCACAGACTTGCTCAAAGCGTTTGAACACAACCTCTGATCAATCACTGAATAACTGTTACAAAGGCACAGGGTAATTCCTAGCAGAGAAATCAGCAGCCAGACACCATGGGAGACAGCCCATATAATAAGGCCAAAAAAGTTATTAAAGATAAGTACATACATATATACATACAACCAAGAAGAAAAAATAATCAGAATCCAGAACTGCCACAAAAATATTATGTAATCATAATGAAGAGAAAAGGTAGTCAATAGAAAATGTCTCTGACTAGGTCCAAAATATAGCATTTGGCAGACAGAAGACTTCAAAACATATATAAATATATAAATTATAAATCTATCAAAGATAGAATCTTATCAAAGAATAAAATGAAATTATGTTTAAATAATTAAAATTACAATGATATGATCTAAGAATGAGAGTTTCAATACAGAAAGAGAAACTATTTACGACATAAAAATCACAGACTTTCAAAATACAATAACCAAAATTTACAAACTCACTACACAGGCCCAAAAGAAGATCTGAGGAGGGCAAAGACAGTGAGCTTGAAGACAGATTAACTGAAATATCCAGATTGAAGAATACAGAGAACAAAAGACTGGAGAAAAATGAACAGACTCACATACCTGCAGGATATCAAGGGTACCAATGTACATGTAATAGGAATCCTAAAAAGAGTGGAGAAAGACAAAGGGCAAAAAAAGAAAACATTTGAAGAAATAATGGTTGAAAATCCAATGTGGAAAACATTACTCAACAGATCCAGGAGTTAAATAATATCAACTAGAATAAACACAAAGAGATCCATTGCTAGACACATCATAGTCAAGTTTTTGAAAGACAAAGGCAAAGAAAATCTTAAAAGCAGCAAGGAAAAAATGGCTAAGCATGCACAAGGGAAAAGCAATATGTTCAATGACTTCTTAACAGAAATAAGAAAGGTTCTAATGGAATGGACAGTAGAATGATATATTCAGAGTGCTAAGAGAAAAAAGAAACAAACCTTTTCACAACAATTCTCTATCCAAAACATTATCCTTCAAAAACAAAGGTGAAATAAAGACATTCCCAAACAAATAACTGAGAATATTTGTCGTAAGCAGAAATACTTAAGGATGTCATTCATGAAGGAAAGAAATGACACTAGGCAATAGTCAATTGACAGGAAGAAATGAAGAATGCTGGAAATGGTAAAATAGAAGTGAAAGATTTTATAAATACATACTTTTCTGTTTTCTTCTCTTAATTTCTCTAAAGGACTTCAATTGTATGAAATTGCATTGCTGAGGTTTATAAAAATATGTATGTAGTATGTGTGAAAATCCTAACACAGAGTTGGAAAAGAAATAAACTATCATGGACCATAATAGATTTACTAGATTTAAATAGATTTACTAGATTTAAATAATTTAGTAGAATTAAGTCAGTACTACCTGAATTAGACTGTGATAAGATAAAATGTACATTATAATAACCCCTAAATCAAACAATATGAAAATAGCTTTTTAAAAATTCAGTTAAAAAACAAAGAAGAATTACAATGGCACCTAATAAATACTTGCTTAACACTAAAGAAGTGAAAAGAAACAATAACAACAAAAACTGTAAGACATGTAGAAAACAAACAGCACAATAGAAGATGTAAATCCAACCATATCAATAAGTACATTGAATGTGAGTGGAACAAAGATGGATAGAAGGCAGAAATTATCAGACTGGAAAAAAAAAAGGAGTCCAGCTATATCCTTTCTACAAGAGCCACACTTTAGATTTAAGGATATAAGTAGGTTGAAAGGAAAAGGAAAAGAAAAAATATACGATGAAAATAGTAACCATAAGACAGCTGGAGTACCTAAATCAGTATCAGACAAAATAGACTTTAGGAGAAAAAAAATAGTACTTCAGACAAAAAGGACATTTCATAATGATAAAAGAGCCAATACTTCTGAGAGATCTGATAATTAGAAATGCATATGCACTGAAAAAAAACAGCCCCCCCAAATACTAAACAAAAATGACAGAATTGAAAGAACATCCTAATTTAACAATTATATTTGAAGATTTCAACATTCCCTTCTTAATAATTCATGGGAAAACTGGACAGAAAATCAGCAAAGATACAGAAAACTTGAATATTACCATTAAAATTTGACATTTATAAAACATAGCATCTAACATCATCAAAATACTTAGTGTTTCCAACCACACATGGACATTTCCACATTAAGCATATGCTAAATACTATAACAAATTTTAAATTTGAAAGGACTGAAAAATCAAAGAATGTTTTCTGATCACAGCAGAATTAAATTAGAAATCAGCAACAGATGGGGGCAGGGGGGGTTGCCTGGGTGGCTCAGTAGTTTAAATGTCGGACTTCAGGTCAGGTCATAATCTCATGGTTCACGAGTTCAAGGCCTGATTTGGGCTCTGTGCTGACAGCTCAGAGCCTGGAGCCTGCTTCAGATTCTGTGTGTCCCTTGTTCTCTGCCCCTCCCTCACTCAACACTCTGTCTCTGTCTCTCTCAAAGGAGAAACAGAAAAAAAAAAAAAAAAAAAAAGAAAAAAGAAATCAGCAATGGAAAATTTGGAAATCCCCAAATACTTGGATTTAAATCACAAAGATCTCCAAAGGGCAATAAGAAAATATTTTGAACTGAATGTAAAAGAACCTACAAGAAATCGTATTTATGAAATGTAGACAAAGCAGAGCTTAGAGGGAAATTTGTAGATTTAAACACCTATTTTAAAAAAAAAAGGTCTCAAACAATAACTTAAGCTTCCACCTTAACACACTCGAGAAAGAAGGTCAAATTAAACCAGCAGATCAAAGCAGACTTCAATGAAATAGAAAATAAAAAACAACAGAGAAAATTGGTAAGTCCAAAAGTCTTACTGATAAAGCTAGACTGATGAAAACTTAAAACTAACAAAACATGACAAAATAAGACAAAGTAGAAAGATACTAATTACCCAAATCCAAAATTAAAAAAAAAGACATCATCCTTGACACCAGAGGAAGTTTAAAAAAATTATAAGGGAATACTATAAACAACTTTACCTTGATTATATAACTTAGGTGAAATGGACATATTCACAGAAAGACTCAGGTACTGGAACTAACTCAAGAAGAAATAGGAAATCTGAAGAGACCCATGAAGAAATTAAAATGCTGAGTTAATAATTAAAATTTTTCTCACAAAGAAAAGCTCAGGTCCATATGTCTTCACTGGGGAATTCTATGAAACATCAAAGATATAATACCAATCCCATATAAATTTTTTCAAAATACAGAAGAGGATGTGACACTTCCCAACTTACTCTATAATGTCTGATACCAAAGCTAGACAAAGATCAAAAGAAAATTACAGACCAATATCCATCACAATGCAAATTATCTTTATCAAAATATTAACAAACCTAACGCAGCAGTATAGAAAAAGGATTATATACCATGACTATGTATGATTTATCCAAGGAATGCAAGGTTGGTTCAACATTGAAAATCAATTAGTGGAATGTCCTGTATTAATAAAAGACAAAACTACATAATCATCTGAATATACAAGGAAGAAGTATTCAAAAATTCAACAACTCTGATAAAAGTTTTCAACAAATTAGGACTCGTAGGGAACTGTGTAGGGGACTCTATAGCTTACATCATATATAATGGTGAAAGATGGAATGTTTTCCCCCTAAGACTGGGAATAAGGCAGGAATGTCTACACCATCACTTCCAAACAATTTTATATTAGAGATTCTTGCCAGTGCAATGAGGTAAGAAAAAGGCATACAGATTGATAAGAAAGAAAGCTGTCTTTATTTCCTTTGTTTATGACATGATTACATATGTAGAAAATTCTAAAAATCTACAAAGAAACTATTAGAATTAATAAATAAGTTTATTAACATCACAGGATGTATGATTAATATACAAAACTCATTAAGATTTTAATTCACTAGGAACAATATAAATGTAAAAGAAATCACTCTATTCACAAGAGTACTAACAAAAATAAAATATTTAAAAATCAATTACACACACACACACACACACACACACACACACACACACACTGGAATATTACTCAGCCATAAAGAAGAATGAAATCTTGCTATCTGCAACAATATGGATGGAGCTAGAGTATTATGCTAAGCAAAGTAAGTCAGTGAAAGAAAGACAAATACCATATGATTGCACTCACATATGGACTTTAAGAAACAAAACAAATGAGGAAAGGGAAAAAAGATAGGAGAGCAAACTAAGAAATACACTCTTGACCTATAGAGGACAAACTGATGGTTAGCAAGGGGGAGGTGGGTGAGAGGATAACTAAAATGGTAATGGGGATTAGGAGTGCACTTGCTGTGATGAGCATCAAATGTTCTATAAAGTGCCAAATCACTGTATTACACATCTAAAATTAATATTACACTGTTAACTAACTGGAATTTTTTAAAACTTTTAAAAAATCAATTTTAATGAAACTTCTTCACCAACAAGTAGAAAACTACATAGAAATTAAAGATCATCTATTAAATGGAGAAATATTTCATCTTCATGGATCAAAATACTCAATCCCAGCAGACTTTTGTTTTGAAGAAACTGATAGCTGATGCTAAAAATTAAAATAAAAGTGCAGTAAAAATTGGATACACATATAAAGAGAAAAAAAAAGAACTTCACTCCATACCTCACATCATATACAAAATAACTTAAAAATGGATTTGTAGATGAAAGCAGAAAATAAAAATCTTCATTGCCCTGGGTTAAACAATGATTTTTTAGGATTTGGCACCCAAAGTACAATCTATAAAGGTAAAAATAATAAATTGGACTTAATTAAATCATAAACTTTTCCTCTTCAAAGAGATCATTTAAGAAGATTAGACAAGCCATAGAATGAGAGGAAATACTTGCAAGTTATGTATTTGGTCAAGAACTTGTGTTCAGACCATGCAAAGAACTTTCAAGACTTGATAATAAGAAGGTAAAAATCCTCAATTTTGGAGGTGGGCAAAAGATTTGAAAATACATTTCTCCAAAGTAGATACCCAAACAGCTCATAAGAAGATATGAAATTATGCTCAACAATATCAATCATTAGGGAAATACAAACGGAAACCATGCTGAAATACCTGCTCACCTATTACAGAATGATTACAATCAAAAGGACTGATGATATCAAATATGGACAACAATGTGAAGAAACGATGCGCCTCATACATTGCTGGCGGCAATGTAAAATGGCAAAGCCACTTAAGAATAACAATTTGGAAGTTTCTTAAAAGAATGAACATAAGCTGAACATACAACCCAGCAATTCTACTACTAAATATCTACTTAAAAGTACTGAAAGCATTTGTCCACTCAGTCTTGTATGCAACTGTTTTTTTTAAATTTTTTAATTTTTGAGAGACAGAGAGAGCACAAGCAAGAGAGGGTCAGAGAGAGAGGGAGATACAGAATCCAAAGCAGGCTCCAGGCTGTGAGCTAGCTGCAAGCACAGAGTCTGATGTGGGGCTCGAACCCATGAACCCTGAGATCATGACCTGAGCCAAAGCCAGATGCTTAACCGACTGAGCCACTCAGGTGCCCCTGTATGCAACTGTTCATAGAAATGTTACCCAAATAACCAAAAACATTCCTGAGTGGATAAAGAAAATGCAGTATTTTCATAAAGCATGCTGTAATTCAGCAATACAATTGTTGATATGTTCTAAAACATGGATAAACCTCAAAAACATTATTCTAAGTGCAAGAAGTCAGAAACAATAGATTACATTACATAATGTATAATTCCACTTATTTAAAACATCCAGAAAGGACAATCTATAGGGATAAAAATCTACAGGGACAGAAAACAAATCAGGATTTGTCTAAGGTTGAAGTAAAGTGGAGACTGCAGAAGGGTACAAAAGGACTTTTTGAGGTGATGGAAATACTCTAAAAAGGAAATGTGATGATGGCTACAAAATTCTATAAATTTATTAATAAATATTGAATTGTATACTTATAATGAGTGAGTTTGTGGTAAATAAATTATACTTAAGTTTTTAAAGAGTTGTCAAGTGCTTCTATGGTTGTACAGACAGTGGCTTTAAGCAGATCTTCTTTGTTCTGGGAAGAATCACTGTAGTGGACAACTTAATTATGTAAATATAAGGCTGGTAGGCATCCATTACTTGGGGGAATGATCTAACAAAAACCCTTTGGAGCTAGATAAAGGCTGTTCCTTCCTAATACCCAATGGTAAACAAAACTAATTGAAGGGAAGGAGGAAGTAGATCTACATTAAAAATAAAACAGATCCTAAAAGGAAGGGATTAAAATTTAGACCCCATTCTTTCAAAGATTCAGAATTACCAGGAATTTCTTTCGTGAATTTCATTAATTTCTTTCATGAATTTTAGTGACAGTATCTGTGGCCCATGAATAGAAAGGCACACTAAGCAAGCTTTATCCAAGAGGAAAGGAGAATGTTAGTTGGTGACTTAGGCTCAACAATGGAAGCCAAATTTAAGTGCCTACAGAGGCCGTACAGGCAAAACAATAGAAGTAAAAGTTAGCATAAATCAGACAGATTAATCCTGATTAAAGAGGATATTCATTTAGTGCTGCCATTTGTTCTTAATGGGAATAAGAAACCACTGACATCAACCCGTTTAATATGTCAAGGATATTAAGTACAGATATTAATATGAAATCTCTAGTTTTAAAATCATTGTATTTTATATTTTTGTATAAAAAATGGTATCAAATTCAATTATTTAAAAAAATACCATGTGGACCAAAGAAAACATACCTGTGAGCTACATTTGCATTACATACCACCAGTCTGCTATCCCTGCACAAGATGCTTAAGAGCGAAAGGCTGATTTTGGCACAGGTTGGGGAAGGGCTAAAAGATAACCACCTCACACATTCAACCTGGCATAGAAGTCAGGATCAAAAGGCATATAAGTATAAACTAAGGAAAGTAAATCCTATGGATTTATTCCTTGGATGAGCATAACACTGGAAAGGGGGGCCACCCTCTATTTAAGAACCACTAAGATCTCCACAAGGATCAGTGTCATCACATCAAGAGCAGGGACACATCAAACACTTTGGGACCAGTTTTAAACCGTGAAACCATGTAGCAGTGGCAAAATCAACAGAAGCTAAAAATGAGACGATTAGCTTACATACTAGTCAAAATACTCCTCTTTCTGTATCTACACTTTAGAAAGATTAGACTCTCTGTAATGAGTAATCTGTCATAAGCTTAACAACATGTGAAGGGGGCTGGAAGGAGACCCCAAGAAAAAAGCTACTTAGCAGTCCTACTAATATAAATAGATGATGCAAGTGATTAATTTAATATTTAAAAGATGAAACCAGGGCATGTGAGGGGCTCAGTTGGTTAAGCGTGTGACTTCAGCTAGGTCATGATCTCATGGTTTGTGAGTTAGAGCCCCGTGTTGGACTCTGTACTGACAGCTCAGATCCTGGAGCCTGCTTCAGATTCTGTGTCTTCCCCTCTCTCTCAAAAATGAATAAACATTAAAAAAATAAATAAAAAGATGAAACCTTATTTGTATCCTAAATGGCCCAACTGGTTCAATAACTAGTTAAAAGTATACTTAAAAGCATACATTACTTTAGGGCTTGCAAGTAATATTCAATTCTTCAGAGAATGCATCACGCCACTTTCAACTTACTATGTCTTTTAAATAAATCCTAAAATTTCATATTTTCACTTACTTGTGTATGTTACTTATTTCTTATAATAAAATATGTTCTAAGGACAGTACCTATATTTGTTTACCCCGGCGCCCCTGTGGAACCACTCTTTATGATAAGCAAAGATGTGATGAAACACCGTGTACTGCAAGATCCAAATTTAGGGGCTGGTAGAAATTTATCTATGCGCCAAATAGACTATATATACAAAAGATATATATACATGTGTACAAGACTATATATACAGGAAAGATGTTAGCAGTGGTTATCTTTTGGTGGGATTGTGTGATTTTTACTTTTTTCTTTCTTAAGGTTTGCACATTTTCTCCAGTGAAGACACATTATTTGGTAATCAGATTAAAACGTTCCTAGGGGAAAAGTGTCTCTCAAACTTTAATGTGCATATGAATCAGCTGGGTAACTTTGTTACAATGCAGATTCTGACTCAGCAGGTTTGATAGGCCTGATAGTCTTCCTTAACAGGCTCCCAGCTGATGCTAATGCTTTTGGATTGCTAATATACTCTGAGTAGTAAAACATTACCTAGAATATATGCTTAATCTTCTTTTTTCTTTAACCATGTGGTATGGCTATTCTTGCAAAACACAAGCAAGTAAAAGTTACCCTTTATGTTATTACACTATTTGGCATTGCTAAAGAGTCCATGGAAACATTTTCTAATTTTAAATCATTTAATACGCCAATTAACTTAGTAAAGGGCTGATTACTCAAATTCTTATAAATAATCGTGATAAAAATACACAAGTAACACTGAAAAGTTTAGTGCCTTTGGCATGTAATATTTCCCAGATTCAGGTCAGCATTTTACGGCTTCTTGTTTATGACCACAGGCCTTTGTTTGACATAAATTGCAAAGATCACAATAGAACAAATTAGAGAAAGCTTGTTAGTGTAAGACGATGTTGATATTTAATGGCAATCTAACAAAAAACTCAATGTTTATTGAGAATTATGCTGGCGATACCAAAAATAAAGGACAAACTTATGCTTTCTAGGAGTTCTAATAGGGGAGATAACTTAAGGACTAGGGCAATATAATTTTAAATCTATAAAATAAACCATATTTGAAGTGAGTATAATGATAGGAGAATATAGGAAGAGATTATGAATTCTAATAGAATGAAAAACAGAAGTGATTTTGGTACAGAGATAATACTTGATAATACTTGAGCCTAAAAGTACGAGCAGACCTCACCATTGGTAGAAGTAAGGAAAAGGAATTCCGGGTAGAAGAAATGCCTCAAATAAGCACTGTTATTATAAAGGGAATCCACTGTCTGACTATTCATTGCCAGGTTCATGTGGTGATGAAAAGTCTTGGTTCTAATTAACTGCCCATCAGAAATAGAAAATGTGTAGTTCCCAAATACATTTCCTGGTAGTAGAATTAGCCAGCTAACTTCTCTTTTATTATGCAAGTTAAAAAGAAAATTCTCTAGGCTCTTTTAACAAAGATTGCATATATATTATTTTCCACTTTAAAAAAGCTGTGTTGGCTCCTCACTGTCTATTAGAAGGTAGTCCAAATTCTGAATATCTAATAATGTCAAAGGTCAGATCTACAGACCACCTTTCTGGACAGTATCTTACTATGTCTTTTAAGTAAATCTTAAAATTTCATATTTTCACTTACTTGTGTATGTTACTTATTGCTTATAATAAAACATTTTTTCCTCCTCCTCAGAGTCTCCAAATTCAATTCATTCTTTTTGTTCTTGAGGGTCCCATCTCCCCTAATGTTAATTTCTTCTTACGCTAAGTTCCAGTAAGCTACTTCTACATTAAAAAAAAATTTTAAGGCTTATTTATTTTTGAGAGAGACAGAGACAGAGTGTGAGCAGGGGAGGAGCAGAGAGGGAGACACATAACTTGAAGCAGGCTCCAGACTCTGAGCTGTCAACAAAGAACCTGATGTGGGGCTTGAACCTGACCTGAGACGAAGTCAGACATTTACTGATGGAACCACTCAGCTGCCCAAGCTACTTACACATTTTTAAGTGACCATTTCACTATACCTTAAATATTGTTTGTATGTATGCTCTTCCTACTCTTGTTTTGGAGGGTAAGAACTAGAACTTATTTTTCTTAGAGCCCATTTCATTTAGACTATACTATGGTAAATTCTCAAAAACATTTGCCAACGGCTGCCTGGGTGACTCAGTCAAACCATCCGACTCTTGATTTTGGTTCAGGTCATGATCTCAGTGTCATGGGATGGAGTCGCATGCAGGGCTCCGCACTGACAGTGCGGTCGAGCCTGTTTGAGATTCTTTCTCCCTCTCCCTCTCTCTGCCCTTCCTCTGCTTGGTCTCTCTCTCTCTCTCTCTCTTTCTCTCAAAAATAAATAAACTTAGAAAAAAAGAAATTAAAAAAGTTTGCCAAATAAAAAAAATGGATTACTACCAAGAAGCTTATGGAATAATAAAAAATAAATAAAAAGAAAAAAAAAAAAGAAGCTTATGAAATAGTTGCAGATGGAAAAAGTAGATAAAAGGATAATGTGGAAGGTCCTCTAGCTTAGAAGTTACAATGACACAGATTCAGTGGCCTAAGAAATAAATTTGAAAGTGAATTGTCTTGAAGATTGTATGAGCTCTGGAAAGGTAAAACTGACTAGGTAAGGTGATCTGATAAATCATTTTAGCTATCTAATTCTACCTGAAGAAATCTATATACAAAATTGCATATTTGTTTAATATGGTATTTAAATCTAAGATTCACTCATATGGATTTGTATTTACCAGAAAAATAGCCTGTCAATTCATGGAAAGGAGAATCAGTGAAGTGTTGATGGTATTTACCTATTCAGTCCTTAAAATGTTGTTATTAGACATTCATTAAGTGCATACATAAAGTCTAAGATTTAAAACATGAAAACTTCAATAAAGTTCAGCATTATATAATTTGATACACCATTTATGATCAATGGAAGATTTAAAAGCTAACCATAATACATTTGCTACAAAGACAATTCAATGAATGTCAATATTCCCATTCATTCTGAGTCAGAACAAAAAGCAGAATTCCTCCATGTTTTTTTCTTTTGAACATGTACTTATATGTGGATGGCATCAGCTGTTAAGTGTTTATGTTTTCAAACAGGAATTCCTGTTACTTAATTTAGTAGTAAAAGATGAAACACAGTTAAGGCACCTGGAAACTACAATTTTGCTTTTATTCTGTATTTCTTCCAATATGTAGTGTCACTAGCTAAGAAAGAAACTTGCATTAAAACTTGTTACATTTCATAAACACCTAAGTTGGTAATTATCCTTTACTCAATAGTTCACACATTTAATTTTTTAAAAATTATGTATAGTTTGTGTGCTTAGTTGATTTCTTAAAATAGCACTTTTGGAACAACCATATTCAGACTGTTTGTTATCAGTAGATAGTACATTCCTTTTTCTTGTCAAACAAGTCATACAAGTGGAATGCTTAAAGTAGCTTTGAAGAATGTGGTTTTCATAAAAACTTCATATCGTCAAAATTCCTTCCATAACTCAATCTGTAAATGATAATTAGTGTTTTCAGCACAAAAATAAACCTTGGAATTTTGAAATGATAGGATTCCTCTTTTTCTCCTGCATCAGTGTTTTCTCTTCTATATCAACACATTCCCATAGTAGAAAACTAGAGCTCCATGTTTACTATATTCATCATTATGTATATAAAATTATTGCATCTATTTTGATTATTTTGGGGATATGAAAGAGAGAAGAAAGTGGAAGAATACTTGATTAATGAATACAGTTACGTTTTAAGTATTTCTTGTATTATGCCTATTATTTTCATGGCTATGAGGTTTGTATTTAATTTTACTTGTGTACAAGTATTCTATTTTATTTTGAGATATAATATTAAAGACACATGTTAGCAGCATTTTATCAGTCTGCTTTTTCTAAAAGAAATCATGGCTCATGATGTTATCTTCAATTGCTAGGTTTTAAAATGTGTTTCGAAAACATCACAGGCCCCCTACATTAAAAAAATTAGTGACAGTATAGTTCAAACATAACTTTTAATTATTACAAGCCTGTGATATTCATTCATTTGAGATACATTTGGTAAACACCCACTATTTGGAGAAGTAGGTATCAGTGAAAAAGAAACTAATTCAGTATTGTCCTCATTCTTCACTGAACACTTAATTAAAAGGTTAAAATGCATGAAAAAGATTTCCAAAAGGACCTAGGAGATTGCAATTTAATAGAATAGGGCAAGTAGAATGAATAACAAACTTCTGTTGCATTGTAAATTTTAATAATGTAGTATCATTTCAATATTTAATAGTTCATTGACTTGAAGGTTTTTGAGATTCCTCACCTATCAACCAGCTATATGGTAAGGATTAATTATAAACGAAACCTTAGAATAAGAAAAATTTTACACATATATGTTCGTTTTCTCCCTAAAACAGCTCCAAGAAGGTAAAAAATTCTGATGTAGTAAATCAATAATTCAAATAAGCTTCCATAAAACTATGAAGGTATTGTAAAAACCAGGCAGTAAATTTTATAAACCATTCTTGGTTTTAAAATGTGTTTTCAACTGCTATGGAATATACAAACAGAAAAGGGCAAAACCCAGTGCTGATTATCAAACACATCAAAAAGGGCAAGGATACCAAGGGTAATTCTATTGTTCCTTTAATCACAATGACAAAAATACTTTGGGGAGGGTCCAAGGTAAGAAGTGGAATGAAGGCACTGGTGTAGTTCATACATGAAATTTATCTTTTAAAGTGCATGTCACCAAAAATGGTTTCATATCATTTTAGCAAAGCAGCAAGTCCAAACATTTTAACATGCCTGGAAAGAATGTGATGTATGCATAAACAACTCTTTCCTCCTTTAACTGTAATTATAAGTAACATAAAATATAATTACAAAAGCTTTTGATATTTCTAACGTTTAAATATAAGATTTTACATATAATATTTATACTTTGCTTTTGTATTAGAAATCCTGCTTATAAAACTGAAGTAGCTTTCACACAAGCACTTAAAAAAAATATAGAATTTGAATTATAGATTCAAGTCTTCTGCCCTTTGAAATCTAGGGCTTATAAATCCAAAAAATTTAAAAAAAAATAAACTATTATTTCTAAAATTTAGGCTTTTCACTTTTATATACGAAAAAGAAAAACAAAAAAAAATGGTAACATACACTAGAAATGATAATAAGAATTTTGTAAAAAGATTTCCTACTGATACTCACTTAGTGGTCATATATAAAACAAAACAACGAACTACACAATTCAAAAACTTATAATCAAGTTTTTGTGGAATTTTGCAACTTCATCCTACAAAAAGTCCTTGTGTAAATCATAAAAAGACAAACAAAACATTGTTCTTTATGCTTGATTCTAAAACTCCAATTAGTATTTTAGCTTCTAGTTAAAATTTATTATTAAAAAAAAAAACTTACTTGATCTGTCCCATAAGGCAGTATGTTCAGAGAAATGAAGGCTGTCATTTTCCACAGTTGCTTTCGGATCATGTGCAGTACCTTTAGAATGTCTATGAAATAACCGGCTAGCAAAACCTTCCAATTTCTGAAGAGCAGTTGGACCTGTATACTGGTTACAGGATAGTTCTCTATAAGCTGCCATTCATGTGCATTTACACTTTACTTAAAGTAACTGAAAATATTTCCAGAAGGAGCTCAACAACTTCTTACACAGAAGCTAAGAGCTATGCAAGTGTCAAACTTCCTGTTTGCAGGGTATTCAAACCACTACTGCTGCTCTGTTTCCTGTTAATATAAAACAGTACATTACTGAGCCCTTCTTAGCAAAAGTCTTCATTTCAACTAGAGATGGGGACTTTAAAGACTTGTAATATCAGCCTGAAATGTTTTATACTTGAGAGTGTTGAATATTAATAATAGGCTAATGAGAACATTAAATTTAAGGCTTTATATACAAACTGAAGAAAAATTTTTAAAGGAAAACTAGTTAAACATGTACTACAACCCTATGCAAACAATTCAAGGCCAAACCACTCTCTAAATAGAATAGGTTAAAAAGGCTGTGTGTGTTTTCCAGGAAATCAGCTAATGTACAGATTTTATGAATCCTTATAAGCAGCTAGCTAGCTTTTCACTGAAAACTAATATAAAATGAATATTAAAAACTCTTGCAAAACAACTCTATAACATGTATTTTAACTAAGAAAACTTTGAACTAGCACTTAAAAAAAGAACTGAATGTTGCTAACTCATTGACTTAAGCCTAATATATACAGGAACTACATAAACTTAGTATGTGAGTACTGCTTAAAATCTGCTGACAAGTGCCTATCAGCAGTACATTTTAAGACATTCTAAAATGTGAAAAAGGAACAGAATATAAGATTTACAACTATATAAAATCAGCCACAGCAAGACATTTCAACTGAGAAACTTCCTTCTAGTTTACTAACACATGTTATTTTTTAAAACTTAACACTGAGTGCTACTGCTTACCTGATCCCTAACTTTAGGTCTGACTTAGAAACAACTCTTTTGATTGAAAGTAAATAAAATTTGCAACTGTCAATTTGCAGGAAACAAAGTAACCTGTGGCATTTAGTGATGATTTTGAGTACTTGCCTTTTGACACTAATTAAAGGATGAGAAATCTATATGAGGGAGAAGAATCTAATTAAGAATATGTTAGCCCAGATTTCCTGCCAAATGTTTAACAACAGAATGGGAACAATAATAATAAATAGATTAAGTAGGAACAATAATGTAATCAAATTAGGACAATACACATACATGTGAAAAATTGACTAATGGATTTTGCCAAGTAACAGCTCATTTGTGTATACTTTGTCTTGTGTAATAAAATTAGGATCACTGAAAACAAATGGTCAACAGCATCTATAAGACTAAACTTCCAAATTTGTGCTTTCTGTGTAAATATGTGTGTATAAGAATAGACAATTTATTAACATCTGACAGTGCTTTACACAAAACAGACACTGAATAAGTGTCTGCAATCCTTAATAAACACCTCAGAGTGCAGGACTACAGGGGCAGAAGTAGATGAAATGCCTGATTTCTCTGATTTGCTCTCTTGGGAGAAATTCTATTCATCCTCGAGGATCACTCTCAGTGTCACCTCTTCACTGAGTTTTCCCACATATTTCCCAGAAAATAAATTACTCTCTCCTGTTTCCACAGATCTTAAATTTTTGTGTTAAAGCTTGCTGTTTGTAAATTTCTATATCAAATTGTGAGTCATTTAAATTCATAAATATAATGCATATATTACATACTCAAATATGTTGAAGAAAGCATTCATTCTTAATAAATTAAAGGTCTAATTATAAATCAAATACTTGAAAATGTTTTAATTTTGTTTATGCAATGTCACTGAATTCTTTTTTTTCTCTATATTCAGTCTAAGTTTTGTTCATTCTTTGGGTTTCATTTTTATAAGTACAAATGTGGATTTTTAAAATAATTTCTTGTTTTCTCTACTTCCAGTCATTTCTTTCAATCACTCATCTCTGACACATTAACCTTCCAAAATATTACACTCATGGTATTCCCTTGCCAAATGTAGAAGTTAATCCTAACATTTCAGTCTCACCATATTCATTTTTAATGTTTAGCCAGGCATATTCAACATTGCTCAAGTTTAGTAGAGATGATCCAGATTCTTAATTAGAACACTAAGATTAATTTATTTAAAACAATGCATAAAGCTTATGACAAAATAAGTATAGGAGGAGGAGGAGGAAGAGTGCGAGGAGGGGAAGGAGGAGGAAGGGGAAGTAAGCTTCATCTAGTGATGAAATCTGGGCTGTTTTTTTTTTCAATAAAACCGTTTCCATTTGTTACCAAGTCCTTATAGAAAGTAGAATTTTTAGTGGGCAGAGCATGTTTCTAAATATGGTAATGTGACCAGGAAGTTGTTGCTATGGAAGTACTTAGGCAATTTGATTTTTATTAAAAAGAACTCTACTGGCATCTACTGCTAGAAGGAAACAACTACAGCTTTAACTAAAACGAATTCCTTCATAATTCAAATTAATCTTAAGAAGTATATTGCTCGTATTTCATCCTGACAGTATTTTCAGAATTTTAATTTGTACTAAGATGTCTAGCCCTGTACTCCAAATATGATGTAAAAGCATATTTTATACTCTAGTAATAATTTAATTAAATAATGCATGATAATAAAACCAAGTAATTAACTTTGAAGTTATAAGGTCCTTATTATTCATTCTACATTAATTTTTGAGATTATAACAATTTTCAGAGCTGAATCTCCTTTGATTACCATATGATACCACAAAATACTGGTTTTTTCCTTATATTTAATAATAGTAATCAAAGCTTACGTTTACCAATTATTTTACAACATGTAAAATGGTTTCCACTAGCTTATCAGATCTTTACAAATTATGTAGGCAGGACAGGTGTTATTATCCTCATTTTAAGATGAGAAAACAAACATAAACATGAAGTCACGTCCCCAAAGTCACTTAAGTCTTCTGGCCCCTGGATCAGAGTGGCTTTGTACTGCACAACAGTGATTACCAAATGTAGACTTTTTTCAAATGCAGCATTTTTCAAACAAAGATGAGGAAGTGGGAATAAAAGAATAGTAGGAGGTGGAATGAGTTCTTGGATATCTCTCCATAGTCTAAACATTTGCTATGAAAATGTTTCCATTTAGATGATCAGTCACCTTATAGGCATGTGATTTCAATGTCCACCTTGAGGTTTACAATCATGCTGAGGCCAAGCATAACTATATACTTCAGAGTTCAAGGTTAAAAGAAAACCATGGAAGCATACTTGATACATAAACAATGTTATTTGTTCCATGAAGAAGGCAAATAATATGACCATGACCTCTGCTATTCAAATAAAGATTTTAGGGTAATAATTTTGCCTTTAACAAAATATTTTAAATGGATTCATGGGAGCGTGGGTGGCTCAGCCAGTTGAGCATCCAACTTTGGCTCAGATCATGATTTCACAGTGGTGAGCTCAAGCTCATCAGGCTTGCTACTATTAGTGCAGATCCTGTTTCAGATCCTCTCTGCCCTTCCCCCACTCATTCTCTCTCTCTCTCTCTCTCTCTCTCTCTCTCTCTCTCTCTCTCTCTCTCTCTTTCTCAAAATAAAAATAATTATGAAAAATTTTTAAAAATAAATGGATTCATATCTTTTATAAATATATTAAACCTTTTAAGACTGGCTTTTTTCATTTGGCACAGTAACAATTAAGGTTCATCCATATTGTGTTTCAATAGTTGACTCATTTTTATTATTGAATAGTATTCCAGAAAATGGATTTACCACAATTTATATATCCATTCACAACTGAATTACTTTGCACTTTTGTCAAAAGTCAACTAACAATATATTTGTCTGGGTCTATTCTAGACTTGGTCCTGTTCCACGGATTTTATGTGTCAATTCTTTCATTAATACAATACTGTGTTGGTTACTATAGCTTTTGAGTAAGTCTTAAATCTGGTAAGACTTAAATCTTACAACATTTTCTTTCTTGTTTTGACTATTAAAATTCCCTAGCCTTTCATATATATTTTAAGTTTGTCTATGCCTACAAAAATAATCTTGCTCATACTTCCTTAAGATTGTGTTTATTGAGAGAAATGCCATCTCAATGAGTCTTTCCATCCATGGTCATAATGTATATCTTAATGATACTTGGGTCTTTGATTCCTTTATCAGTGTTTTATAGTTTTAAGTATTTAGATCCTGCACATATTTTGTTAGTTATACCTACATACTTTTTTTTAAACTAGAGCTATGGTAAATATACTTTTAAAAATGTTTATAATTGTTCACTGCTAGTATATAGAAATAGGACTTATTTTCATGTATTAGCCTTGTATATTACAACCTTGTTATGTGCACTTATTAATTTTAGGAGTCTTTTTGTAGATTTCTTAGGATGTAGACAATCATGTCATATTTGAACAGATTGTTTGTTCCTAGGACTTCTAGTAATAATGTTGAACAGGAGTATCAAAAGTGGACCCGTTGCCCTATTCCCAATCTTAGAAAGACAAGATTTAATTTTTCATCATTTATTATGTCAGCTATAGATTTTTTATAATTGCCCCTTATCAAGATGAGGAGTTTCTTTGTTTTCCTAGTAAGCTGGGTATTTTTATCTTAGAGGGATATTAATTTTTTCTAATAGTTTTTTAGCATCTATTGGTAATGATCATATGGTTTTACTTCCTTAGTCTATTAATATGATAGATTACAGTTACTGATTAATTTTCAAATATTGAACCCCCAGGCTTGAATTCCCAGGATAATACCTCTTGGTGTTAGTGTACTATTTTTTTTATAACAGTTTATTGTCAAATTGGTTTCCATATAACACCCAGTGCTTCTCCCCACAAGTGCCCCCACCATGACCATCACCCCCTCCCCCCCTTCCCCTTCAGTCCATGGTTCGTTTTCAGTATTCAGTAGTCTCCCTTGATCTGTGTCCCTCACTCTTCCCTGCTCTCTTTCCCCCTTCCTCTCCATCAGCAATCAGACAACAAAAGGAAATAAAAGGCATCAGAATCAGCAAAGAAGAAGTCAAACTTTCCCTTTTCGCAGATGACATGATACTCTACATGGAAAACCCGATCGACTCCACCAGAAGCCTTCTAGAACTGATAAATGAATTCAGTAATGTTGCAGGGTACAAAGTCAATGTACAGAAATCAGTTGCAT